>NC_069499.1:502531989-502889489 GCF_027579735.1 Bombina bombina
AGCCATTTCCCCACATCACAACTACCTAAATTAAACTATTAGGGGGATATTTATCAAAGTATCAACCGAAAATACGCTTGAATTCCGCGTCATAATTGTCGGGAGATTGATCCGACCTAGTTATCAAAGCCTCAAAATCAGAAGTTGAATTTTGTGATGTAACATATGATCTGGCGGACGCAATCCAACGCAGATCGACGCAGATCGATGCAAGTTGAAACGGAATTATGTTCATTCGCCCTCCTATTCGACACTATTTGAAACTTTTAAAAAGTTATCAAAAAATTTAACATTTACGCTTGCGTCTATTCCGACGCAGCGTACTTGGTTTTCAATCCGCCACCCTTGAGGTCGCGGATGCCATAGAACTCAATGGGAGTTGGAAAACACAGAAATCCTATGTACGATGATGCAAGAGAATGAAGCATATCACCTAATAACATTGAAATACAAACTATTAAATATGTATACCCTCCAAAAATTAATCAATATTATTGCTACAAATTTGGTGCACTATATAGAGATACATTTTTACATTTAAAAATATAGATCTTTATGTTTACAATCTATTTGCACCATGTTTAATGTTGTATGTACGCTTATACAAATGTTACAAACACAAAGGCCTAGATTTGGAGTTTGGCGTTAGCCGTGAAAACCAGCGTTAGAGGCTCCTAACGCTGGTTTTAGGCTACCGCCAGTATTTGGAGTCACTCAAAATAGGGTCTAACGCTCACTTTTCAGCCGCGACTTTTCCATACCGCAGATCCCCTTACGTAAATTGCGTATCCTATCTTTTCAATGTGATCTTTCTAACTCCGGTATTTAGAGTCGTGTCTGAAGTGAGCGTTAGACATCTAACGACAAAACTCCAGCCGCAGGAAAAAAGTCAGTAGTTAAGAGCTTTCTGGGCTAACGCCGGTTTATAAAGCTCTTAACTACTGTGCTCTAAAGTACACTAACACCCATAAACTACCTATGTACCCCTAAACCGAGGTCCCCCCACATCGCCGCAACTCGATTAAATTTTTTTAACCCCTAATCTGCCGACCGCCACCTACGTTATACTTATGTACCCCTAATCTGCTGCCCCTAACACCGCCGACCCCTGTATTATATTTATTAACCCCTAACCTGCCCCCCACAACGTCGCCTCCACCTGCCTACACTTATTAACCCCTAATCTGCCGACCGCAAAGCGCCGCCACCTACGTTATCCTTATGTACCCCTAATCTGCTGCCCCTAACACCGCCGACCCCTATATTATATTTATTAACCCCTAATCTGCCCCCCACAACGTCGCCTCCACCTGCCTACACTTATTAACCCCTAATCTGGCGACCGGAGCTCACCGCTATTCTAATAAATGTATTAACCCCTAAAGCTAAGTCTAACCCTAACACTAACACCCCCCTAAGTTAAATATAATTTACATCTAACAAAATTAATTAACTCTTATTAAATAAATTATTCCTATTTAAAGATAAATACTTACCTGTAAAATAAATCCTAATAAAGCTACAATATAAATTATAATTATATTATAGCTATTTTAGGATTTATATTTATTTTACAGGTAACTTTGTATTTATTTTAACCAGGTACAATAGCTATTAAATAGTTAAGAACTATTTAATAGCTACCTAGTTAAAATAATTACAAAATTACCTGTAAAATAAATCCTAACCTAAGTTACAATTAAACCTAACACTACACTATCAATAAATTAATTAAATAAACTACATACAATTACCTACAATTAACCTAACACTACACTATCAATAAATTAATTAAATACAATTCCTACAAATAAATACAATTAAATAAACTAGCTAAAGTACAAAAAATAAAAAAGAACTAAGTTACAAAAAATAAAAAAATATTTACAAACATAAGTAAAATATTACAACAATTTTAAACTAATTACACCTACTCTAACCCCCCTAATAAAATAACAAAGCCCCCCAAAATAAAAAAATGCCCTACCCTATTCTAAATTACTAAAGTTCAAAGCTCTTTTACCTTACCAGCCCTGAACAGGGCCCTTTGCGGGGCATGCCCCAAAGAATTCAGCTCTTTTGCCTGTAAAAAAAAACATACAATACCCCCCCCAACATTACAACCCACCACCCACATACCCCTAATCTAACCCAAACCCCCCTTAAATAAACCTAACACTAAGCCCCTGAAGATCTTCCTACCTTATCTTCACCCTGCCAGGTTCACCGATCCGTCCTGAAGAGCTCCTCCGATGTCCTGATCCAAGCCCAAGCGGGGGGCTGAAGAGGTCCATGATCCGGCTGAAGATCGGAACAGCCAATAGAATGCGAGCTCAATCTGATTGGCTGATTGGATCAACCAATCGGATTGAACTTGATTCTGATTGGCTGATTCCATCAGCCAATCAGAATATTCCTACCTTAATTCCGATTGGCTGAGAGAATCCTATCAGCCAATCGGAATTCGAGGGACGCCATCTTGGATGACGTTCCTTAAAGGAACCGTCATTCGGCTAGTTGGCGTCGGGAGAAGAGGATGTTCCGCGTCGGAGGTCTGCAAGATGGATCCGGAAGAAAGAAGATTGAAGATGCCGTTGATAGAAGACTTCATCCGGATCATGGACCTCTTCAGCTCCCGCTTGGATGAAGACTTCATCCGGATCATGGACCTCTTCAGCTCCCGCTTGGATGAAGACTTCAGCCGGATCATGGACCTCTTCAGCCCCCCGCTTGGGCTTGGATCAGGACATCGGAGGAGCTCTTCAGGACGGATCGGTGAACCTGGCAGGGTGAAGATAAGGTAGGAATATCTTCAGGGGCTTAGTGTTAGGTTTATTTAAGGGGGGTTTGGGTTAGATTAGGGGTATGTGGGTGGTGGGTTGTAATGTTGGGGGGGGGTATTGTATGTTTTTTTTACAGGCAAAAGAGCTGAACTTCTTGGGGCATGCCCCGCAAAGGGCCCTGTTCAGGGCTGGTAAGGTAAAAGAGCTTTGAACTTTAGTAATTTAGAATAGGGTAGGGTATTTTTTTATTTTGGGGGGCTTTGTTATTTTATTAGGGGGCTTAGAGTAGGTGTAATTAGTTTAAAATTGTTGTAATATTTTTCTTATGTTTGTAAATATTTTTTTATTTTTTGTAACTTAAGCTAGTTTATTTAATTGTATTTATTTGTAGGAATTGTATTTAATTAATTTATTGATAGTGTAGTGTTAGGTTAATTGTAGGTAATTGTAGGTAGTTTATTTGATTAATTTATTGATAGTGTAGTGTTAGGTTTAATTGTAACTTAGGTTAGGATTTATTTTACAGGTAATTTTGTAATTATTTTAACTATTTTAGCTATTAAATAGTTCTTAACTATTTAATAGCTATTGTACCTGGTTAAAATAAATACAAAGTTACCTGTAAAATAAATATTAATCCTAAAATAGCTATAATATAATTATAATTTATATTGTAGCTATATTAGGATTTATTTTACAGGTAAGTATTTATCTTTAAATAGGAATAATTTATTTAATAAGAGTTAATTTATTTCGTTAGATTTAAATTATATTTAACTTAGGGGGGTGTTAGTGTTAGGGTTAGACTTAGCTTTAGGGGTTAATACATTTATTAGAATAGCGGTGAGCTCCGGTCGTCAGATTAGGGGTTAATAATTGAAGTTAGGTGTCGGCGATGTTAGGGAGGGCAGATTAGGGGTTAATACTATTTATGATAGGGTTAGTGAGGCAGATTAGGGGTTAATAACTTTATTTTAGTAGCGGTGCGGTCCGCTGGGCAGATTAGGGGTTAATAAGTGTAGGCAGGTGGGGGCGAAGTTGAGGGGGGCAGATTAGGGGTTAATAAATATAATATAGGGGTCGGCGGTGTTAGGGGCAGCAGATTAGGGGTACATAAGGATAATGTAAGTAGCGGCGGTTTACGGAGCGGCAGATTAGGGGTTAAAAATAAAATGCAGGTGTCAGCGATAGCGGGGGCGGCAGATTAGGGGTTAATAAGTGTAAGGTTAGGGTTGTTTAGACTCGGGGTACATGTTAGGGTGTTAGGTGCAGACTTAGGAGGTGTTTCCGCATAGCAAACAATGGGGCTGCGTTAAGAGCTGAACGCAGCTTTTTTGCAGGTGTTAGGTTTTTTTTCAGCTCAAACAGCCCCATTGTTTTCTATGGGAGAATCGTGCACAAGCACGTTTTTGAGGCTGGCCGCTTGCGTAAGCAACTCTGGTATCGAGAGTTGAAGCTGCGTTAAAAATGCTCTACGCTCCTTTTTTGGAGCCTAACGCAGCCTTTATGTGGACTCTCAATACCAGAGTTATTTTTATGGTGCGGCCAGAAAAAAGCCGGCGTTAGATTTTCGGGTCGTTACCGACAAAACTCCAAATCTAGCCGAAAGTTATTAAATAGCATTCCCTTTCTGTCATGTTTTTCAATGGTCATACTCTACATTATTATTTAATTCACTCTTTAAATACATTTTTGAACAAAGGATCGCAAAAGAATTAAAATTCTTTGTAAACTAAATTTATTTGTAAACAATTCACACAAAGGATAGCAAGAGAATGAAATCTTTAAAAAAATCACACAAAGGATAGCAAGAGAATGAAAACTTAAATATAAAAAAAATTCACACAAAGGATAGCAAGAGAATGAATACTTAAAAATAAAAAAAATCACACAATGTATAGCAAGAGAATTAAAACTTTAAAAAAAAATCACAGAAAGGATAGCAAGAGAATGAAAACTTAAAAATAAAAAAACATTCACACAATGTATAGCAAGAGAATGAAAACTTTTTAAAAAAAATTACAGAAAGGATAGCAAAAGAATGAAAAATTAAAAAAATCACACAAAGGATAGCAAGAGAATGAAATCTTTAAAAAAAAATCACACAAAGGATAGCAAGAGAATGAAAACTTTAAAATAAAAAAAATTCACACAAAGGATAGTAAGAGAATGAAAACTTAAAAATAAAAAAATTCACACAAAGGATAGCAAGAGAATGAAAACTTAAGAATAAAAAATATCACACAATGTATAGCAAGAGGATGAAAACTTACAAAAAATCACACAAAGGATAGCAAGAGAATGAAAACTTAAAAAAATTCACACAATGGATAGCAAGAGAATGAAAACAGAGGCATTTAAAATACATTGACATGATTTTAAAATGGCATTCTATGTTTTGCATGTTCAACAGCTGTAATAAATGCAGGTGTAATAAATGCAGGTGTATTCTTTGTGCAATTCAATAAATTACTTATGAAACATAGATATTGACGGCAGATAAGAGCCATAGGCCCAGCAAGTCTGCCTGATATTACCTAACAGTATAAACTTATCTAGTTGGTAGGATAGCCTTATGCTTGTCCCATGCATTTTTAAAGTCCCTCACAGTGTTTGGCATTACTACCCCTTGAGGAAGTTTATTCCATAAATCAATCACTCTTTATGTAAAGAAGTGCTTCCTCAAATTATTCCTGATATCTACTACCCTTCAGCTTGAGATCATGACCCCTTGTTCTTGAATTTTCCATTTTATGTAAAATACCCACAGCCTCAGTTTCACTAAGCCCTTTAACGTAGTTGAAAGTTGCTTTCATGTCACCTCTTTCCCTTCTCTCCTCTAAGCTATACATATTTAGGTCATTGAGCGTCTCCTGGTAAGTTTTATTTTTTAGACCATGTACCATTTTGGTAGCCCTCCTTTGCACAGATATGGCCTCCAGAACTGCACACAATACTCAAGATGATGCCTAACTAATGATCTATAAAGTGGCATACAAACACATGAGTATTTATCTAGGGATGAAATCTGAACTCTGATTTTCTGTTTGCACGGCAGCGTCGTGAAGGCTTAAAAGGTCAGTCATTATATTTTAACTTCAAAACACATAATAGCACTTTTTTTCATTCTGTTGCTATCCTTTGTTGGAAGTAGAATGCCATTTTAAAGTAATTTCTATTACTTTGATTGTCATTGTTTTCTTTTGTGCTTGAAAAATACATTGAAATGAATGTAAAATGGCATATCATAATGTTCAACATTACATTTTCTTTCTAACTTAGGTTTGGCAATGTTAATACACCACATTGTTCTTAAAATGTTATTTAAAAAACACAGTAATCACTGACCTTTTAAACACAGAAAATCTGAATTATGATTGCAACCATAGTTAAATACTCGTGTTTTACATAAGTTATTTAGTTAATTGAACAAACAATACACCTGCATTTATTACAGCTGCTGAACTCACCCTGATGATTTAATTCTAGACATTCATTTTGACACAACATTGTGCTCGTCAAATGATGCAATAATACAGAAATGTGGTTAATCATAAATAAATTATTCAATCAATTTGCTTGTAAAATGACGCAAGAATCATGAAATTCTGTAAGTCATTGGTTAGGTAATGTGTGGCGCATCTCTTATTCAATTGCTGAAATCATTCACAGCTGTAGAACCTGGCAGTATAAAAGGGCCTTTCAATCACTTCAATTCATTATTATTTGGAGCATGGACATTGTAAATGCTTTACACTTTGTTCTGTTCTTAAGGAGATGCAGGGAAAGACGGGTGTTGGTGGCTGTGGTTGTGCAACAACGAAGACACCAGTGGGTGCCGAGGGTGTTCCTGCCTAGGGTTGGTCTCCATGCCCTCAGTGACTGAGAGGTGATCCGTAGATTTCGACTAAATAGGGACTCTATTGAGAAACTCTATGTCGAAATCAAGGAGTTTCTCGAGCCACTCACTGCAAGGACTAGGGCAATCCCTGGAATGGTGAAATTACTATTGGTCCTTTATTTCTTGGCAACTGTATCATTCCAGGCTGTGGCAGGTCTAGGCGTAGGTTTGAGCCAGGCAACCTTCTCACATCATCTGAAGGTTGTCCTGAATGCCTTTCATCAATGCCTAGGCCATCATGTTCACTTCTCAAATACACCTGAGGAGTGGCATGCTGTAAAGCTCCAGTTCTATCATCTGTCTGGATTGCCAAGAGTATTGGGAGCCATAGATTGCATGCATGTATTGGTGCAGCCTTCCAGGGGTACAGAGGAGCTATACTTGGACAGGAAGCACAACCACTTGCTGAATATCCAGGTCATCTGCAACTTCAAGTTGAGGATAATGACTGTATGCTCTAGACTCTCTGGCTGCAACCATGATTCCTTTGTCCTCCTGAATTCAGCCATCTACCATCGTTTCCAGGAGGGACAAATGCCAGAGGGATAGGTAAATATCTCATATATACTCCAACATATGTATATGATATATTTTATTCATTCTGAATGCTAATGTCAATGATCTATTTTATTATGCAGGTGATTCTGGATATTCGTGTCTTCCCTGGCTGTTCACACCCGTCCATAACCACAACGGAGTGGAAGAGATGCGCTACAATGCTGCACACATCGCCACCAGATCGGTGATTGAGTGCACCTTTGGCATATTGAAGAGCCGTTTCCACTGCATGGACATCTCTGGTGGGGTTCTTTAGTACGCCTCTCCAAAATCTCCTTCATTTTTTTGATTTGCTGTATGTTGCACAACATTGCCCTAACAATCCCTGATATAGATCTTGAGAGCTTGCATAACCATAAGTATGGGAAAAATCTAGCTCCATTAGAGGAGAATAATGCTAGGGGATTCCAAGCTCGAGCAGACTATATTCAAGCGGTTTTTGGGCAATAATGTTGACAGTGCAACATACAGTATTTATTTTATTCATATATACTTTACAGTATATTTTTTTAATCCAAAAGATTATATATTTTGAATTATGTTTTTGCACTATTTGTCATTTAAATATCAACAAAATGATATTCTATATCATCGTCTTTCCATTGATTGAAAGTGGTTCATTTTGTCAATCTTGCAATAATTCAATGTAAAGTTTATGAAAAACAGATGTTTAATAAAATATCTTCAAATAAATATTTTTTTGGCTGTACACTTGACTCTGTTTTTTTTTTTTAAAGTTATAGCAAAAACATTTTTAAATATGTGTTTATCTTCTATCTATAGGCTAGATTACGAGTCTTGCGTTATGAGCTGTGCGGTGCTAACGTGCAGTTTTTTCTCACCGCTCACTTACCTGCAACGCTGGTATTATGGGTTTTTACAAACCCAGCGTTAAAAGGCAAGAAGTGAGCGTAGAGCAAAATTGTGCTCCATACTGCACTCCAATACCAGCGCTGCTTAAGTCAGCGGTGAGCTGGTCGTACGTGCTCGTGCACGATTTCCCCATAGACATCAATGGGGAGAGATGGCTGAGAAAAAGTCTAACACCTGCCAAAAAGCAGCGTAAAACTCAGTAACGCAGACGCATTGATTTCTATGGGGAAACACATTTTATGTTTACACCTAACACCCTAACATGAACCCCGAGTTTAAACACCCCTAATCTTACACTTATTAACCCCTAATCTGCCGTCCGACATCCCCGTTACCTAGATTACATTTATTAACCCCTAATCTCCCTCCCCCAATGTCACTGCAACCTACCTACATTTATTAACCCCTAATCTGCCGTCCCCAACGTCGCCGCCACTATTCAAAATGTATTAACCCCTAAACCCAAGTCTAACCCTAACCCTAACACCCCCTAACTTAAATATAATTTAAATAAATCTAAATGAAATTACTATCATTAACTAAATTATTCCTATTTAAAACTAAATACTTATCTGTAAAAAAAAAACAACTAAACTAGCTACAATATAACTAATAGTTACATTGTAGCTAGCTTAGGGTTTATTTTTATTTTACAGGCAAGTTTGTATTTATTTTAATTAGGTAGAATAGTTACTAAATAGTTATTAACTATTTAATAACTACCTAGCTAAAATAAATACAAATTTACCTGTAAAATTAAACCTAAGCTAAGTTACACGGCAGATTAACCTAAAAACGGCAGATTAGGGGTTAATAAGTATAATGTAGGTGGCGGCGATGGTAGGGGTGGCAGATTAGAGGTTAATATTTAACTAGTGTTTGCGAGGCGGGAGTGTGGCGGTTCAGGGGTTAATATGTTTATTCTAGTGAGGGTGATGTCCAGAGAGGCAGATTAGGGGTTAATAATTTTATTTTAGTGTTTGCAATGTGGGAGGGCCTCGGTTTAGGGGTTAAAAGGTAGTTTATGTGTGTTAGTGTACTTTTTAGCACTTTAGTTAGGAGTTTTATGCTACAGCTTTGTAGCATAAAACTCATAACTTCTGACTTTAAAATGCGTTAGGAATCTTGGCGGTAGGGGTGTACCGCTCACTTTTTTGCCTCCCAGGACAAGCTCGTAATACCGGCGCTGTGCAAGTCCAATTGAAAAAAAGCCTTTTATGAAATTTACGTAAGTTGATTTGCGGTAAGGCCAAAAAAGTGTGCGGTACACCTATACCTGCAAGACTCGTAATACCAGCGTGTGTAAAAAAGCAGCGTTGGGACCTGATAACGCTGCTTTTTTACCTTAGCGCAAAACTCGTAATCTAGCCGGTTGTTCCTTAAAAAAAAAAAAAATATTGTTCTTTTTTATGTAATCTACTTTAAGCTTTTTATTCTTGCTAAGAAGTGTGTGTGAACCTGTGAACCTTCACATTAATATTTGGAGTGTTTGAGCATTACATTAAATTTCACAGAAACAAATGGCTTAATTATTACTTTGCAGCAAAAGCCACGGCCACAGTTTAATAAATAAGTCCTTCCAATGATTCCTAATATAAATCATCTGGTTAAACTTCTCACAAATACATTGGTTATTTCTTATTGCTCTGTCACCTTGATCTGGCCGGTCCAGTCAATGAAATATTCTCTCTTGTGCAGTTTGCCTGTCAGACTGGCAAACAGCCACAAGACTAAGTTGAGACCTGCACTTGTAAATGGAAGGTCAGCTTGTAACACCATCTGCATCATCATTAGCCTCAGTCCACACCTTACCTGCAAGTGTTTTATCTTTGTTTTACAGTCGAAGCTTACTTTACTTCAGCACATTTCCTTTTTTCAAGAGGTTAACTGGGAAAACGTAGCTGAGTTACAAATCTCTCTGTATATATAATGCATGCTCCTTCCTTGAAAGCTACTAACAGCAGATGTTTAACCTGGACCATTGGGATCCACCATAAGCAGCGGCGCAATAAAGTATGATTGCAATCCGTGAACTGTATTTTCCTAAGCAGCTTAAAACTTAATTTGTGGAGCAAACAAACTTAACTGAGGGTTTGAAATTTAATCAAGATGTTTTATTTTTTCTCTTAAATTGCACTCATTCTTAAAATTTTATTTAATTTGCTTTTTTTATTTTCAAAGTTTATACAAAATCTGTTGAATAAAAACTATAGCTTGTCAGGAGAATTGCCTATTGATTGAACTGCTTAGCATACAAGAGGAAACATAAGCCTAATAGTTAAGGACAGTTAAATAAAAAAATGATTAATTAATTAATTAAGGGCCAGAATACAAGTGGAGTGTTACTTAACGTTCTCGCTTGAGCGTTAACTTTGCTAGAAGTAAGTTTTTTATGCGCATCTGTTAGAACTCCTATTACAAGTTTAAAGTAAACTGTTTTCACTCATAAAAGATACAAATAGAAAGAGGGCGCCACATAGCATGATAATGTTTCATCAGTATGATTGTAGACTGAAAGGTAATGCGCTTACCATAATCTGTGGCACTGTGCTGTGACCAGTGCAATATCGCCTGCTAGCACTTAATTAGTGGCTAGTACACTGCGGATGGATAAGCCTCCTGAGGATTTTCCCCTTTTGGTAAAGGTTCTGGGAAAACCTTCAGTCGTAGCCGTAGATTTCTTCGTTAAAAAACAAGAGCAGTCTGTTTATTTAAAGTGCTTGGCAGCACTATGATAAAACGAGGTGAACAACTTCCAAAGTAAAAAAATGACCAAGCTTTATTATGATGCGTTTCTCAACCTCCAAGGGTCGTTTTGTCAGATACAAAGCTGGATAAAATTAGTTACAAACCGTAACAATATATACACATTTGTTTGATTTAAAACGGAAGTTGTCACTACAAGTTCTAACCAATCAAATAACCTAAAATATTCAGCTGCGATGCCGAACTGGGCTCACAGCTGTTACAATCAGAACCACGATCAATTGATGTTTTACATAAAAAAATATAATAAACTCCAAATGAATATTTGTGTACATATGTTGCATAGATCAGCTGACGAGTCATCACAGGCTCGTAGCTGTTACATATAAAACAGTGATTTTACATTATGCCTACGATAAAATGAAACAGAACACATAAATACAAATATCGCAAACTAACCTTTGATACTTATCAATGTTGCTGAAAAAATGGCAAATTATTATATTATCTAACCTATCTATGATGATAAGGTCTACGAGTCATTTCAATTCAGTTATTTGTATAGAAAAGCTGTGATATTTTTAACCTATCCATAATGATTGTATGGTTTTAACCTGTCTATGATGGTTGTATAATTTTTACCCTATTTGTGGTTATTGTTACTTCGCTCATTCCTATCGTTAGCGTGAAGGTGCCATATTAATTTTGTCATATATAAAAAAAATATTCAGCTCTCTATAGTATTGTCACTTTATTTTTTTTATTTTTTTATCATTGTCAAGATGGTTTCAGATGTTTTTGTTGATTAAAATCACATCTGATTTTGCTTATTATCATATGTATATAAATGTACTTATGTCATAAATAATCCTTTATTGTTTTTTTGATAATTATGTTAATTTCTATATTTTTATGAGGATATTAACCCAAAATGTGCTAAAGTTTGTATGTTGTTCTTAGCAGTTTCGGTAATCAAACAGAGATATTAATACAACATCTCTGAAATGTAATTTGAAATTATCTGATCTCTTCAGATTTATACCTGATTCTTACTCTTATTTTGAAACATCTAAATCATCTTAATCGAATTTTCGACCTATGGTTCCTGTGGTACAGTTTCTGAATATCTTAGCCCTTCATGGCAAATTCAGTATATTTAGTTATTCTATATGGTGTGTATAAAAAATGATGAAAAATGAATTTTTGGCCCTTAATATTAGTTTTAATGTGTGTTTAAATGAACTTCATGAACATAGAGGTGTACATATAATATTCGACTGATGGTTGCCGTGTCGGTTGTCAGTGTGTATGCCCAAAGCCAAAAGAAGTAAACATATAATATGCTTATTTCACTTTGACTATAATGTGAAAAAAATATATATATATAATGTAGATTTGTAAAATTATTTACAAACATTCTCACATATGTGCACATATGCCATAAGTGCATGCGTCCTATGTGTGTCTGCGTATACCAAAAAGAGCACACATAAGAAAAATAGATAATTTATCAAGCACTGTGTGTATGTAAACTGTGCGTGCTATATATCTGATCATGGTGTATGTTAGTAACCATATTTATAATGGCAATGTATACCAACAGGGAACTTAATAATTTGTATGTGTACATGTAGACAACATGTGTAATGTAAATTTGTATCTATGTATGATGTTGGATAATAAAAAGGATATATATGAAAAGTGTATGTGTAATGTGTATCAATAATGATAAATCTGGTGAAATAATGATCACATTGGTAGATATTAGTATTAATACCTGTTCTATGTATTTGTATATATATGTGTGTATGCAATTGTGTCTTTCCGGTGTATTCATATGATGATTGTGTGTGATAGTGTATGAATGTAAATATGTGTGAATGTGTGTGTGTGTATGTGTGTATGTATGATATGTGTATATGTGTGTGTGTGTGTCAAAAGTAGAATCAAATGTGTGCACAGTGTCACAAGAAATAAAAAATGTATATATAATCAATTTGGAAAATATATATATATATATATACACCCAATGTCAGAAAAAAAGAAGATGGGGGATCTTGATGGTTATCATGTGTGTTATTTGAATGAAAATAAGGGATGGTAAAATGGTGTGTGTCATATAAATTATTGTATTAGAAAAAAGGGGGGGGGGGGGATGGGATCCATCAATTGAAGGCTTCCAGATCTAGACTGGCATTCAACCCATATGGATGTAGCGTCTTCAATCGATAGATCCAATATGTCTCACGTTGTCTGAGCCTGATCAACCTATTGTAATCAGTGTTCTTTGGAGCATAATCAATGGGAATATACTTGTAAATGTATGTGTTTCCATTGTGTTTCATTAGACAGTGATTGGGTATACTATGTTTGATATTCTATTTTATGGAATTTTTACAGTTGTGGTGATGTTCACCCCATCTGATTCTCAATTTTCTAGATGTTCGGCCTACATACTGGAGTCCACAAATGCACTCCATAAGATAAACTATATAAGATGATTCACAATTGAAAAAAAAATGGGGATCTGAAAGGTTTCTCCTGTAACTGTTGATTTAAAATTTTTAGTACCAGATTTTATGATTTTGCATGATCCACATCCTGACTTTCCACACTTATATGTTCCACACAAGCCAAAGAGGCCTTTGTTTTGAACTGAAATCTGATTTATTTATTTTTGGATTGTGCGTGTTTAACTTTTTTACTGGGAGCTAGCTTGCTCCTGAGAGTAGGTGCTCTCCTATAAACAATTCTAGGTTTGTCCTTCACTATGTGTCTCAGAATGGGGTCTCTCTGGATTATGTGCCAATGCTTGTATAGTATGTGTTGTATTTTGTAAAAATCAGAATTATACTGTGTTATAAAGAGAGTATCTTTGATGTCCGAATCACATGTTTGACTGTTATCTCTTTTGTTAGTGAGGATGTCGTCTCTGTTTAATTTTGCTGCTCTACTCAAGGCTTTATCAAGTAAGGATGGAGGATATTCTTTCTCCAAAAATCTGTCATATAGAATCCTGCTCTGTTCTAAGAAAGTTGTATGGTCAGTGCAATTACGTTTAATCCTTCGAAATTGGCTATATGGAATATTATGTATCCAATTTCTCTGATGGTTGCTATTATAATTAAGAAAACTATTGCTATCTACATGCTTGAAGAATGTATTTGATATAATATTATTATTATCAAAGCTCAATACAAGATCTAGGTATTCAATATTCTTTTTGAATGTTGGCTGTGAATTCAATGCCCATGTTATTTTCAAGTGATTAATGAAATTGCCAGCTGAAATTCTCTCATCCTCCCAAAGGAAAATAAAGTCATCTATGTAATGGCCATAGAAGACCAGGCTTGCCCCAAAGTTTGCTGAATAGATGTATTTCTCTTCAAAAAAGGCCATAAATAGGTTAGAAAAACTCGGGGCAAACCTGGTCCCCATGGCCGTACCCTTTGTCTGTAAATAAAACCTATCCTGGATGTAGATGTAGGATGTAGATAGCAATAGTTTTCTTAATTATAATAGCAACCATCACAGAAATTGGATACATAATATTCCATACAGCCAATTTCGAAGGATTAAACGTAATTGCACTGACCATACAACTTTCTTAGAACAGAGCAGGATTCTATATGACAGATTTTTGGAGAAAGAATATCCACCATCCTTACTTGACAAAGCCTTGATTAGAGCAGCAAAATTAAACAGAGACGACATCCTCACTAACAAAAGAGATAACAGTCAACCATGTGATTTGGACATCAAAGATACTTTCTTCATAACACAGTATAATTCTGATTTTTTACAAAATACAACACATACTATACAAGCATTGGCACATAATCCAGAGAGACCCCATTCTGAGACACATAGTGAAGGGCAAACCTAGAATTGTTTATAGGAGAGCACCTACTCTCAGGAGCAAGCTAGCTCCCAGTAAAAAAGTTAAATGCACAATCCAAAAAAACAAATCAGATTTCAGTTCAAAACAAAGGCCTCTTTGGCTTGTGTGGAATATATAAGTGTGGAAAATCAGGATGTGGATCATGCAAAATCATAAAATCTGGTACTAAAAATTTTAAATCAACAGTTACAGGAGAAACCTTTCAGATCCCAATTCTTTTCAATTGTGAATCATCTTATATAGTTTATTTTATGAAGTGCATTTGTGGACTCCAGTATGTAGGCCGAACATCTAGAAAATTGAGAATCAGATGGGGTGAACATCACCGCAACTGTAAAAATTCCAAAAAAAAAGAATATCAAACATAGTATACCCAATCACTGTCTAATGAAACACAATGGAAACCCATACATTTACAAGTATATTCCCATTGATTATGTTCCAAAGAACATTGATTACAATAGGTTGATCAGGCTCAGACAACATGAGACATATTGGATCTATCGATTGAAGACGCTACATCCATATGGGTTGAATGCCAGTCTGGATCTGGCAGCCTTCAATTGATGGATCCCACCCCCCCTTTTTTCTAATACAATAATTTATATGACACACACCATTTTACCATCCCTTATTTTCATTTAAATAACACACATGATATACATAATTCACCACCAATAACCATCAAGATCCCCCATCTTCTTTTTTTCTGACATTGGGTGTATATATATATATATATTTTCCAATTGATTATATATACATTTTTTCTTTCTTGTGACACTGTGCACACATTTGATTCTACTTTTGACACACACACACATACACATATCATACATACACACATACAACATACACACACACACATTCACACATATTTACATTCATACACTATCACACACAATCATTATATGAATACACCGGAAAGACACAATTGCATACACACATATATATACAAATACATAGAACAGGTATTAATACTAATATCTACCAATGTGATCATTATTTCACCAGATTTATCATTATTGATACACATTACACATACACTTTTCATATATATCCTTTTTTTTATCCAACATCATACATAGATACAAATTTACATTACACATGTTGTCTACATGTACACATACAAATTATTAAGTTCCCTTTGGTATACATTGCCTTTATAAATATGGTTACTAACATACACCATGATCAGATATATAGCACGCACAGTTTACATACACACAGTGCTTGATAAATTATCTATTTTTCTTATGTGTGCTCTTTTTGGCATACGCAGAGACACACATAGGATGCATGCACTTATGGCATATGTGCACATATGTGAGAATGTTTGTAAATACTTTTACAAATCTACATTATATATATATATTTTTTTCACATTATAGTCAAAGTGAAATAAGCATATTATATGTTTACTTCTTTTGGCTTTGGGCATACACACTGACAACCGACACGGCAACCTTCAGTCGAATATTATATGTACACCTCTATGTTTATGAAGTTCATTTAAACACACATTAAAACTAATATTAAGGGCCAAGAATAAATTTTTCATCATTTTTTATACACACCATATAGAATAACTAAATATACTGAATTTGCCATGAAGTGCTATGATATTCAGAAACTGTACCACAGGAACCATAGGTCGAAAATTCGATTAAGACGATTTAGATGTTTCAAAATAAGAGTAAGAATCAGGTATAAATCTGAAGTGATCAGATAATTTCAAATTACATTTCAGAGATGTTGTATTAATATCTCTGTTTGATTACCGAAACTGCTAAGAACGACATACAAACTTTAGCACATTTTGGGTTAATATCCTCATAAAAATATAGAAATTAACATAATTATCAAAAAAACAATAAAGGATTATTTATGACATAAGTACATTTATATACATATGATAACAAGCAAAATCAGATGTGATTTTAATCAACAAAAAGATCTGAAACCATCTTGACAATGATAAAAAAATAAAAAAAATAAAAAATAAAGTGACAATACTATAGAGAGGTGATTTTTTTTTTATATATGACAAAATTAATATGGCACCTTCACACTAACGATAGGAATGAGCGAAGTAACAATAACCACAAATAGGGTAAAAATTATACAACCATCATAGACAGGTTAAAACCATACAATCATTATGATAAGGTTAAAAATATCACAGCTTTTCTATACAAATGACTGAATTGAGAAAAATGACTCATAGACCTTATCATCATAGATAGGTTAGATAATATAATAAATTGCCATTTTTTTCAGCAACATTGATATGTATCAAAGGTTAGTTTGCGATATTTGTATTTATGTGTTCTGTTTCATTTTATCGTAGGCATAATGTAAAATCACTGTTTTATATGTAACAGCTACGAGCCTGTGATGACTCGTCAGCTGATCTATACAACATATGTACACAAATATTCATTTGGAGTTTATTATATTTTTTTATGTATAACATCAATTGATCGTGGTTCTGATTGTAACAGCTGTGAGCCCAGTTCAGCATTGCAGCTGAATATTTTAGGTTATTTGATTGGTTAGAACGTGTAGTGACAACGTCCGTTTTAAATCAAACAAATGTGTATATATTGTTACGATTTGTAACTAATTTTATCCAGCTTTGTATCTGATGAAACGACCCTTGGAGGTTGAGAAACGCATCATAATAAAGCTTGTTCATTTTTTTACTTTGGAAGCTGTTCACCTCGTTTTATCATAGTACTGCCAAGCACTTTAAATAAACAGACTGTTCCTGTTTTTTAACGAAGAAATCTACGGCTACGACTAAAGGTGTTCCCAGAACCTTTACCAAAAGGGGAAAATCCTCAGGAGGCTTATCCATCCGCAGTGTACTAGCCACTGATTAAGTGCTAGCAGGCGATATTGCACTGGTAACATCACAGTGCCACAGATTATGGTAAGCGCATTACCTTTTAGTCTACAATCATACTGATGAAACGTTATCCCGCTATGTGGCGCCCTATTTCTATTTGTATCTTTTAACAGTGTTATCCCCGCTCTCTGGGACCAGGAGGAGCTGCCTTTGCTAAAAGAACTATCGGCTGAAAATACACCATATGAACATTAGCTGTCACGGCTAGATCCTTGAGAGCCGAATACGGTAGTTCCGTCTCATAACACATCCACTAGTCACATATTGTATTTCACAAACACAATTTTTCACAGCGCGCCTTTTATATATCCCCCTCTGGGATATTACAGACTGTTTTCCCTCATAGCCTACGTGCGTAAAAAGCTGAACTTAGAATATTGTGCCCGATAATCTATTTATTCCCCTATTAAAGTAAATGGAGCAAAAATTATTGGAAAAAATACCTTACTCACGCGCGAACCCGATTGCATATTCCCAAGTGCACTAACTCGGAAAGAAAATATTTATATTTTACATTCCAGTGTTCTTCACATACAAGAATATGTTCTATTTATTCATAAATATATATATATATATATATATATATATATATATATATATATATATATATATATATATATATAAATATAAATATATATATATATATATTATTTTTTTGCACAAATATATATTTATACATACACATATATATATATATATATATATATATATATATATATATACATAATTTATTATTATTGGTTATTTGTAGAGCACCAACAGATTCCGCAGCCGTATAAACATATGCGGTATACAAGGTAGCATCTATAGGGATCAAATGGGTAAAGGGCCCTGCTGAGAGTCACACTGTTGTAGTCAGCTCTTATGAAGGTGATCTGCAAACAGTTGGGCTTAGGCTTACTTGCTAAGGGGGTTCATGGTGGATAGCAATAGAGGAGAGGAACTGGTATTAGGAAAGGTTAGTGTAGGTTGTATGCATCCCTGAACCATAGAGTCTTTAGGGAGCGCTTAAAGCTATCAAAACTAGGGGAGAGTCTTGTGGAGCGAGGCAGAGAGTTCTACAAGATGGGAGCCAGGCTGGAGTAGTCCTGAAAATGGGAACGTGAGGAGGTAACAAGAGATAAGAAGAGTAGGGGGTTGTGAGCAGAGTGAAGGGGGCGGGAGGGAGAGTATCTGGAGACAAGGGGGTAGATTGGTAGATTTACAAAGCAGTGGATGCTGCTATCTACCCCCCATACTTTCTGGCTCACCAGAAATATAAATTAAGAAGCAGCTGTCATAAGACACAATTGGGTTGATTGACACCCCCTGCTAGCAGCAGATTGGCCGTGAATCTGCAGGGGGCAACATTGCACAAGCATTTCACTAGAATTGCTTGTGCAATGATAAATTCCGACGGCTTGTGCTGTCTGCATTTATCGATGTGCGGCAGACATTGATAAAGCTACCGAAGAGGAAATGATTTAAAACAATGATTTAATAACAATATAGAATTGTGTACACAAATGGCTATAGGTCCCTGGTT
The DNA here is from genome assembly GCF_027579735.1 of Bombina bombina. Lineage (NCBI taxonomy): Eukaryota > Metazoa > Chordata > Amphibia > Anura > Bombinatoridae > Bombina > Bombina bombina. The sequence continues at coordinate 502,551,145 of NC_069499.1, forward strand.
AGGGCATAAATTACATAGAGAATGATAGCATGCGTATTTAAAATAAACGGTGCATATAATGTTAAAAACACGATATGAATAAAATTAAAATCAAAATTAAATATAAATAAATTGAATGTCCTCTAAAAAAAAAGTCAAGTTCAGTAAGGTGCACCTTATGAGAAGAAATATCACAACTAAAGTCCCATGTAGATCGGTGTGTGATAAAACAATATAAAGTGTTCCAAAAGTAGCGTATTCCAATTGGTGATGGTGATGAACTGTGATAAGATATTTTTAAAAAGTATGAAGTGATCAAAAATATTTATCACTAAGAATTTACTTTTGATTTTTCAAATTTTTCTTATTTTTTCATTCATTTTTTACCACTTCACCCATTTTAATCATAATTTTTTTCTCTTTTGGATCTTTTTTATATCTAATTTTTGATGATCACCTTTTTTCATTTTCTCCATTTTAAATATTTTTGATCACTTCATACTTTTTAACACAATCTTATCACAGTTCATCACCATCACCAATTGGAATACGCTACTTTTGGAACACTTTATATTGTTTTATCACACACCAATCTACATGGGACTTTAGCTGTGATATTTCTTCTCATAAGGTGCACCTTACTGAACTTGACTTTTTTTTTTAGAGGACATTCAGTTTATTTATATTTTAATTTTATTCATATCGTGTTTTTAACATTATATGTGTACCGTTTATTTTAAATACGCATGTTATCATTCTCTATGTAATTTATCCTCTAACCAGGGACCTAGAGCCATTTGTGCACACAAACACAATTCTATATTGTTATTAAATCATTGTTTAAATTATTTCCTCTTTGGCACTCTTAACACTCTACCATATTCTGCGCTCCTAAATCTTAGGTGGGCTAGCACATCTGTGTTATAGAACGACAGAGGGAATCTCCCTAAGAGCTTTCATCTCATTTCTTATTCACATTGATAAAGCTACCCCAAGGTCTGAGATATAGGGGGGAGCAGTGCAGTTGAGGACTTTGTATTTCAGAGTCAGAATGTTGTGTTTAATTGAGCTTGCATTCTATTGGCTTATTGGAAATGCCAATAGAATGCAAGCTCAATCCTATTGGCTGATTGGATCAGCCAATAGGATAAAGCTCAATCCTATTGGCTGATTGCAACAGCCAATAGGATTTTTTCAACCTTAATTCTGATTGGCTGATAGAATTCTATCAGCCAATCAGAATCTAAGGAACGCCATCTTGCATGACGTCATTTAAAGGAACCTTCATTCGGGAAGAAGACGTCGTAAGAAGAGGATGCTCCACATCGGATGTCTGGAAGATGGAGCCGCTCCACGCTGGATGGATGAAGATAGAAGATGCTGTCTGGGTGAAGACTTCTGCAGGCTTGGATGAAGACTGCGGACGCTTGGATGAAGACTTTTGCCGGTTTCTTGGAGGATGGATGTCACATCTTGAAAACTGTAAGTGGATCTTCAGGCGTTAGTGTTAGGGTTTTTTAAGGGTTTATTGGGTGGGTTTTAGTTTTAGATTAGGGTTTTGGCTGAAATAGAGCTAAATGCCCTTTTAAGGGCAATGCCTATCCAAATGCCCTTTTCAGGACAATGGGGAGCTTAGTTTTTTTTAGTTAGGTTTTTATTTGGGGGGGTTGATTGTGTGGGTAGTGGGTTTTACTGTTGGGGGGTATTTGTATTTTTTATTTACAGGAAAATAGCTGATTTCTTTGGGGCAATGACCCGCAAAAGGCCCTTTTAAGGGCTATTTGTAGTTTATTGTAGGTTAGGGTTTTTTTTTGTTTTGGGGGGGCTTTTTTTCATAGGGCTCTTAGATTAGGTGTAATTAGTTTAAATCTTTGATAATATATTTTTTATTTTCTGTAACTTAGTGTTTATTTTTTTTGTAACAGTGTTTGTTATTTTTTGTAACTTAGTTGTTAATCTTTTTAAACTTTGTAATTTTTAATTGTAGAATGAAATTATTTGAGTAGGGTTAGGTTTTTAAATATATAATATAGTTAATTTAATTTGTATCTTATTGTAATTTTAGTATAACAGTTAGGGTAGGTTAATTATTAGTTTAATATAGTTTAATTTAATTTTAGTGTAACAGTTAGGGTAGATTCATTATTCGTTTAATATAGTTTAATGTAATTTTAGTATAATAGTTAGGGTAGGTTAATTATTAATTTAATATAGTTTAATATAGTTTAATATAGTTTAATTTAAATCTAAAGGTAATTTTAAATTTATTATAAGATAGGGATGAGTTAATATTTAATATAAAGTTAGTGGATTGTTAGGATTAGGGGTTAATAGTTTAGTTTATGGCGAGGTGGGGGGCTGGCGGTTTAGGGGCTAATACATTTATTTAATTGGGGTGGGCTCCGGGAGCAGCGGGATAGGGGTTAATAACTTTAGGTAGGTGGCGGCGGTGTTGGGAGCAGCAGATTAGGGGTTAATAGGTATAATGTAGGTGGCGGCAGTGTCGGGAGCAGCAGATTAGGGGTTAATAGGTATAATGTAGGTGGTGGCGGTGTAGGAGTGGCAGATTAGGGGTTAATAAGTATAATGTAGGTGTCGGCGGTGTTGGGGTGGCATTTTAGGGGTTAATAAGTATAATGTAGGTGTAGGGGGCGGGAGATTAGGGGTGTTTAGACTCGGGGTACATGTTAGGGTGTTAGGTGTAAACGTAACTTTTATTCTCCTATAGGAATCAATGGAATATCAGGCAGCAGCGAACATAAGCTTTCACTGCTTTCAGACTCCCATTGATTCCTATGGCATCCGCTGCCTCCAGGGCGGCGGATTCAAAACCAGGTACGCTGGGATGCTAGGAATTTGTTAACTAGCAAAAGTAGTCAGATAGTGCCGAATTTGAATTTGGAACATCTGTAGTGATGTAAGCATAGATCTGTGTCTGACTGAGACCGGTGGATTGTATGTTACGTCACAAATTTCAACTTTTGCCAGTCTGTAGGCTTTGATAACTAAGGGAAATCAAGCTCTCCACAATTACGCTGTGCAATTTCAGCGTATTTGCGGTTGATGGCTTGATAAATAGGCCTCCTTATAATTGTTTTTTTTTTCCATTAATCTTTATTAGAGTTACAAGCATCATGTACACAGTGCAGGCAAACAGTACATTATGGTACAATTTCACATAAGCTATTTTTGCAATGTCCTTTTATGACCTTAGAGTTCATCAGAAACTTGGTGTCATATACTTGCTGTATAGTCTTATTTCATATCTTCTTGTATAGCAGTAGCGGGAACCTATTAACCTTGTTTTAAAACTTTAAACCTGAAAAAATGCCATTAATAATAACAAATAGAGAACAGTAACAAAACAAAAACATAACAATCTTTGAAGATTATGTCTTTAAGGCTATAGTAGGATATTTCCAATTTCTTGGAATCAGACCCAGTCTGACTAGGTTAAATTGACAATAGAAATGGTCTGATTCAGATTTCCAGCAAGTGACACCTACTGTAGATGTGGTAAGTCAGTTAAATGTGTTTCCAACTGCACCCATCTCTTACAATTGTCTGCGTTATATCATGACCATTCAGTTATTCTTTGTAAAGAGATGGTTTGTTTGTATGAGAAGTGTCTGTAATATGTAAAGTGCTTTGGGTAGGAGCATAATTTTTACTGCATGGATTCTACCTATCCATGAGAGTTTTTTTGGGAGCCAAGATGATGCTATTTCCTGGAAGTTGGTTACTAATTTACTGTAATTGTATTTGCAGAGTAAGTCAAGGTCTGGAGAGATGTAAAGTCCCAAGTATTTCAATGCATTTTTTGTAATTTAAATGGTCTGTGTTTCAATAAGTTATTAGTTTCTAGAGATGTGAGATTTAGTGGCATGAGTTCTAATTTTGAGAAGTTGAAAGAGAAATTGGAAGCCTGTCCGTATGTGTTTGTTTCTTTTTGTACCACTGGGAGAGAGCTGTTTGGATTTGAAAGTGTCAGTAACATGTCATCTGCAAATATTGCTAACTTGTATGATTGATGATTAACGTGTATGCCTTGGATCGACGTTTAATAGGGAAATTGGTCTAACATTAGCTGGCGAATCAGGTGATTTGCCCAGTTTTGGTAATACTGATACATGTGCCTGAAGCATTTTATCTGGGAATTGAGTGTGCTCTGGTATTTGATAATGTGGGGACAGGGGATTTTAAAAGGTTTTTATATAAATAAAGGATTATATAATCTGGAGAAGCCACCTGGGCCTGGTGCTTTGTTGGGTTTAATGCTGGTTATAGCTTCCCGGGCCTCTTTTTCTGTGATAGCTTGTTTAAGGGCTTTTAATAGCTCTATGGGGATGGTAGGCACGGGGATTCCCTGAAGATATTCTTTGCATAGTGTTTTATGTTGACCTTCATTTCTGTATGCAGGCATCTCGTACCAGTGATCAGTGCACAGCGCCACATTTAGCCTTGCTGTGGCGCTGTGCACCAATCACTGGTTATATATGGATGCCTGGAGGCACCGGGACCGCTGCAGGAAGCCAGGGGGCAAGCAGAACAACCCAAGTTGCATGTACACCCCAGGCCAGCACTTGACCCACCACAGACTCCATAGGAGCGCACGTGGACAGAAGATCACTCCCCAGGGAGTCCGCCTCATTATTGAAACCAAGCATGCGGGAAAGGACCCAAAGCTTGCCCCCTTCTCGACCCTACCTGGCGGGGGATTCTCACTGGAGTCCCTGATTTAGCTCCAACTGTCACTGAGAACTTCGGCACCCTAGAGGGAACATGTCGGAATATATATCTCACATTGTGCAAGTGATAAAACCCTTTGTCGGATACATTCCGACATAGGACCGGAAAGGGTTAAGGTTTTTAAAAGTAACTTACCCCCTTTGTTTCTTTCACAATAGAAGCATTGTTGAAGGAACAATTGTTGGTGTTGTTTTTTAATTTGAAGCAGGTTATTCATTTCCTCTCTATTTTTTTTTTTAGTTGTGTAAGGAGTGAAGCATCTGTGGGATTTGTTTTATGGATGTAATCAGCTTCTGTGATTTTTTTGTGCAAGGGTGATATTTTCTTCTCTGATTTTTTTTTATTTGTTTGGGCCTTTAATTTTATAAGTTCTCCTCTCATGAAGCTTTTATGTGTTTCCCAAATGATGCCAACATTTCTATCTGGAGTGTTTTTGATACTGAAGAATGTTTTCAAATGTTTTTCTAAATTAGTTATATTTTTAGGGTCTAGAAGAATCAATTCGTCAAGCCTCCAGTGATATGGCTTTATGCAAATAGATGGGCAATTCAATTTGCAAGTGGCCATTGAGTGATCTGACCATGTGGTATGTTTAATGCTGGCATTAACTATGTGGGATAAGGCTAAGTGATCAACTAATATGTAATCTAACCTGGAGTAACTCTTCAGAGGGTTAGGAAAAAAGTATAATCCCTTTTTTGTGGGTGAATAAACCTCCATGGCCCCTATTTATCAAAGGACTTGCGGACCTGATCCGACAGTGCTGATCAGGTCCGCAAAACCTCGCTAAATGCGGAGAGCAATATGCTCTCCGCATTTAACATTGCACCAGCAGCTCACAAGAGCTGCTGGTGCAAAGCCGCCCCCTGCTGACTCGCGGCCAATTGGCCGCCAGCAGGGAGGTGTCAATCAACCCGATCGTATTCGATCGGGTTGATTTCCGATGATTCCTGTCTGCCTGCTCAGAACAGGCGGACAGGGTTATGGAGCAGTGGCCTTTAGACCGCTGCTTCATAACTTGTGTTTCTGGCAAGTCTGAAGACTCACCAGAAACACGGCACTTCAAGCTCCGTACAGAGCTTGATAAATATGGGCCCATGTGTCATGTAGAGTGCTCAATAACCCTGTCTGCCTGCTCTGAGCAGTCGGACATGAATCGCCGGAAATCAACCCGATCAAATACGATCGGGTTGATTGACACCTCCCTGCTGGCGGCCGATTGGCCACGAGTCAGCAGGGGGCGGCATTGCTCCAGCAGCTCTTGTGAGCTGCTGGTGCAATGTTAAATGCAGAGAGCGTATTGCTCTCCGCATTTAGCGAGGTCTTGCGGACCTGATCTGCAGTGTCGGATCAGGTCCACAAGACCTTTGATAAATTGGGGCCTAAGTGCGTTCTCACATTAGTGTACGCTGGCATTACTCAGTGGTGCTCTAATATCGCTTGCGTGCAAGTGATATTTAGCGCTCCACTTGTAATCTAGCCCTTTAGCTTGTAGCTAAATGGACTTGATTTTTTTCACCTCAAAAAGCAGAGTGCCACAGCCAGTCAAAAGCTGTAATACTTCCCCTGTTGAGGCTGCACATGCATGTATGCTGCCTGAAATCTAATTAGCAGCGGGAGTCTCTGGATGGTCAGCAGCAGTTTCCACTCTGGACCAGAACTGCTGGGAGGAAAAAAAAACCCACATTAGATACTCTAACAAATATACATCTTTTCCACAATATATCCCTCAAATATAATGTTGAATTATGCACCTATATTTGCACATTTTAGCTAGTAGCTAGTCAGTTTAATAGAAGTTTTTTTTTACTTTTTGTTTGCTAGTAGTTTCCATATTCTTGGTGCGACAACATTGGTGCATTAGGCAAAGCAAAGAGTTGTATGCATTTTTGTTTATTATTGTTTTGTGATAAAATATATATTGATTTATATCAGTAAAATTTAGATATTTGTACCTGCAGAATACTTGACCCCAACCTCTAAATACTTGGCTACAAAAATGTACAATAGAAAGAGGTATTTGATAATCCACTTTTATGCAAAAATTATCATATGCACCTTGCTTAATATGGAAAATTGGCAAGCTTGTAAGGGCACCAGAAAATTACAAGAAATTACCAGTGGGTTACTGGTTGGAGACCTAATCTTACATTAACTATCTCTCATTATATATATATATATATATATATATATATATATATATATATATATATATATTTATATTTAAATCCCCTTTCTAACTCATCTTTACTTCTTTCCTTCCTTTTTGTAGATCACTAAATCAAAACAGAAAGTTGGGAGTGCGCTAGAATCATTCTAAGGGGCCTATCTATCAAACTTGATGCCGCGTGTTTCTGGAGAGCCTGCAGGCTCGCCAGAAACAGCAGTTATGAAGCAGCGGTCACAAAGGCCGCTGCCCCATAACCTATCCGCCTGCTCTGAGCAGGCGAACAGACATCGCCGGAAATCAACCTGATCATTGACACCCCCTGCTGGTGGCCGATTGGCCACGAGTCTGCAGGGGGCGGCGTTGCACCAGCAGCTCTTGTGAGCTGCTGGTGCAATGCTGACTACGGAGAGCGTATTGTTCTCCGTATTCAGCGATGTCTGGCGGACCTGATCCGCACTGTCGGATCAGGTCCACCAGACCTTGTTAAATATAGGCCTAAGCCACTACTGAAAAAGAGCCTTCCCACTAGACTCTACTCTGAGAAAAGATGCGCACAGGAGGGTGCTTCAAAAGCTTAAACACTATTCTGTAATTTCTCTAATCCTATATAGGCTTACAATTTGACAAGTTATATGCTCAATGTATATATTGTTTAATAGCCCACTTAAAAATACATTTAAAACAAAAACACATCAACACTTTAAAAAGGTAATGATTCAAGTAACATCTCCCCTAACTCTTCAAAGTCCAAGGTTGCAACCTGAAAAAATATTGGATAATGATAGGTTAGGAGAACTTTACCCTTATCATTAAATTCTGTCCGGGTGTATAATGTTCCTCTCCGAACTTGCGTATCAGTTTCCCTTATGATAAACTACACCACCTTAGTGTACACTTAAATGTTTGTGCAAACAGCAATATAAATAAGTATCCCAATCCTCTTAATAGGAAGACCACTCACAGTACCTTTACTTTTTATAGGAGGCAGACCTCTGATGATAAGGGACATACATATTATTGGAAGAACAGTTATACTAGTAATCCAACCTCTCCTAGAAGTGCTAAGAAAGAAAGAACATATAGATAAAATAAGAGTTATGGAGAAAGAATCAATAGATCATATGTTTAACAGATTTAACCATTAGTGCCACACCATTTTCTGTATGAAAGTTTTGATGTTGCTGCCATTACCAATCATTTGGTTTTTATCGAAGTCTTGTCTTACTTGAAGAAGAATTAAAGTTTGGACTTTACCCAACCTGTGGTGAATTCTCATCTGTTTGAATATTCTAACAGATTTAGACCCATAGAAACTTTGGAGATAAAAGAAGATGGTCCAACTGATAATATTTTTTAGGGATAAGCTCCCCAAGAGTAGGCAATTCGACAATTAAAAAGGGAATCTCTGAGAAGCAGACTATGAAACACCCCTATAAAAAGAAGAAGAGAGGAAAGGGAAGGGAAGAAAAAACTGATGATGAATGCATGGTGACTGGAAATAAGGAGAAGATAGGAGAATTTATTTAAGTAGTAAGGAATTAATTTAAGAGGAAGAAAGAGTTTTGAATCTAGGATTGTTGTTGACACCGACGACTTGTTTCAATAAATTTGAAACCCATATCAACTTTAAGAGATTTGTTAGGAATCTCACTTTAAAAATACATTTTATGAGAAGTAGAGAGGACTAACACATATAGTGCCACAAGGGAAGTGGATATTTTCCACCACACTGATTTAAAAACAAAATAAAAATGTTACCCCTCCCAATAAGGAACACAACTTGGAGTTTTTTGAATCCCAGCTATTAAGGGATCTAGAAAATAAAGTGGTCCCTAAATACAAAGGATAGGAAAATAATTAGAGCCCTCCAGTGAGATAAGGATATCATAATTAATTAAGTGGTTATGTATAACGGAGAGATTGGGACAGGCTGGATATTGAAATCTGAGACAGCACATATATTATGAAAATATTGTAAAAATAAAGGAAGTAAGAGAGAAGAGAGAGAAATCCTTCCCCCCCCCTTCCCTAACTTCTCCCTACCCCCCTCTTCATATGACTCCTCAAACACTCTTCCCTACCTTTCCCTTTTCCCTCATGTCCCCTATGTAAATAGGTTGGACATAACCTAGGGGACCACTATGAAGAATTAGAGAAAAAGCCATGTTGTTAACTTTATGGTTTTGATATTTTTGTTCTATATGGTTGAGATTAATGAAGAATTAGATGGAATTCTCCAATTATTGTTTACATTTATACATGCCATTCTTTGTATACTTGTGCCCTTTTTACTTTGTATGTTATTTAGATACAACACGTCAGGTCTATTGTTTTGATTTGAATATATACTGGCTGTATTATATATTTTTTTGATCTCAATAAAGAAAATTTATAAATAAATAATTAAGTGGTTATGGATACTTCTGTATATTTAATTGAAGCCAATAGGTTATTAAATGACACCTTGACATATGAGAAATTAAACAGTAACCCCACAGAGATGTATAAAAATAAATTGATCACCATTTTGGAAGAAGCAAAAAAACTAGGGATACTTAAGAAGAGAGAGTATGAATTTCTAATCCCAATTTACCCAAGAATCCTGATATTTAATTTTCTTCCCAAGAATCACAAGAGTCTTGTGAATCCACCAGGGAGACAGATAATCTTGGAAATTGGATCATTAACAGCAAACCTGTCACAGTATGTGGACAGGTTTCTACAAAAATACATTAGGGAACTGCATTCCTATCTGATGGATTAACTTAGAAAATAATCTAATCCTTGTGACATGTGATGTGACATCATTATGTACTAATATATAACATGAATTGGGGATTGGAGCAATAAAACATTTATTGGACACAGGTAAGAAAATTGAAGCTATTCAAAACAATTGATTATTGATAGTGTAGAATAATTCTAACACATATTTATTTTTCATTTAATATTTTCTATAACCAAAAAAGGGGTACAGCAATGGGAACTAGATTCACTCTAGTTCTGTACAGAATAGATGATATTCTGTTACAATAGAAAAGGGGATACTACATTTTTAGAAATGTTCATGAGCTCAATAAATGGAAACACACAAGGATTACAATTTACATATACCTATAGTTAGGAAAGTATTGTCTTCCTGGATTTGGCGATAATGGTAGATGATGATAATTTATATACCAGCACAAATTTTAAATAAGTTGATGTGAATAATTACAAACATGGGAATAGTTGCCATTTAAGAAAATGAAAGGATAATATCCCATATGGACAAACATTGCAAATCCAAAAGAATTGTACAAGGTTAATTGACTATGATAGCCTGGAGAAAATGGCTGAACAAAGATTTAAAGGGATACTAAACCCAATTTATTTTCTTTCATAATTCAGATACAGCATGCAATTTTAAGCAACATTCTAATTTACTGCTATTATCAATTTTATCTTGTTCTCTTGTTTTCTTTATTTGAAAAAGCAGTAATCTAAGCTAAGAAATTGGTCCGCTTTTGATTCAGCACCCTGGATAGCGCTTGCTGATTGGTGGCTACATTTAGCCACCAATCAGCAAGCACAACCCGGGTGCTGAACCAAAAAGGGGCCAGCTCCTAAGATTAGATTTTTGCTTTTTTAAAATAAAGATAGCAAGAGAACAAATAAAAATGTGGGTTTAATATCACTTTAATGAAAGGGGTTATCAACATGAATTGGTACAACCTGCGATAACAAAAGCAAGGAATATGGGTAGGAAAAGCCTAATTACAGAAAGGAACCTGGATAGAACGAGGGAAAAGAACAGCCAAAGGATAGATACTCCATTTATCATGACCTATAATAGTGATTTCTGGATTAGGAATAACATCCTCAGGAAACACTGGCATTTGGTACAGGGGGCCCCTTATAGGGCATAAGGTAAAACCTGCCCAAGAATTATTTATTAAAAAAAAAAAAAATCTCAAAAGCTTGTTGGAAATAGAACCAAAACGTCTAAAATAAAAAGATCCAAGAGAAAATAAATTACAGGCTTTTTTCCATGTTTTACATGTAAGGTGTGCAGACATGGATTAAAAACTAAAGAATTTATTTAAACACAAAATAAACAGAAATGTAAGATTAAGGATACCATAAGATGCTCAGATAAAGGTGTGATCTATCTAATAGAATGTTTATGGAAACAACAGTACTTAGGGGAAACAAGTAGACCTCTCAGAGATAGGATTCATGAGCATTTGTGCTCTATAAAGAAAGTTGATTTGGATACATATATTTATAAGCACTTTAGGGAAGTCCACAATAATAATGCAAAGGACCTGACATTCTGGGGAGTATGTAAAGTTAGACTAAATTGGAGAGGTGGAAATTTGGAACAAATTATAAATATAAAAAGAGGCAAAATATATTTACAAATTGAAAACCCCAGAGGGTTAAATTCAAAAATAGATATAAGTCAATTTTTAAAGAATGCTAGTGAGATAATAATTCATGTTGGGACTGGTGATCTGAAATAAAGGGCTCCCTGTATATCTATAGGTTTAGGATTGCTAATTGAGGTAAATGACTATTTCTATAAGTAATCATTTTTGTTTTTGTTCTACATGATTTAGCTTGTTCTAATTTTGTAGTTATGATACTGGAATTAACTCTATATCATCTTACTCTAAATTATATTTATGTCATACTTTATGAGTGTAAGTATAGAAATTTTAAGTATACGCTTTATGGAAGCAAGAATGCCCTTTTATGTTTTAGGATACCAATGGATTATATTTATATGGAGAATTATTGGGTCAACCTGTAAGTGTATAGTATTATCCAATTGAAAATTGTTTACTCTTAAACTTAAAAGGATGAACATCTTTTGGATTTTCTCCCCAATTAGCAAAAACAATAGTAATAAATTAGCCCACAAATAGGATTACAATTATACCACCTTAAAAATGAATTAAAATACATTTATATTTGGGATATGGAATAAAATACAACCTTAAGAAAAAAAAACAAACATTTAATCCATTCAGGAGGGTTGAGAACATATAAGAGGCACTTAAAAAAACCTATCCTTACTCTTGATAAAGCCTATGATTGCAGGCGATGGATCGTTAATATTCTGTGAAAAGTTAATTTAATCACATATTTTAGTGCTGCATCAAAGAAACCGAAGATAAACATCTTCTTACATAAGAACCTTTCAGGTCAATTCTCCACCCTCTCCTTTACTTGGTACGTCAGTGAGACTTTTTAAAACAGGAATATCTTACTGTACGTGTTATCCATCCCTACTCTAACTCTCTATATGTCTAGCTTAATGAGCCTCTCGATTACATATGTATCAAGCTGCTGGGGATTCTTCTAATAGAACTAGTTCTGTAAACATATCAGAGCTAAGGAATTGATAAAGTATGTGCTTTTGGATCTATAATGAATATGTTTTAATTATAGGTAGCCAACCTAAAATAATTTTTTTTATATTTTTTCTTTAGCAGATTTCAAATGAAAGGATTCACATATAATTTGATTTTGAACTTCTTTAATTACCAATGTGATAGGCGGGACTGATGAAGCTTTCCAATTTTTCACTATAAGCTGTCTTATTAATTGAACTATTGTATTAAGAATTCTATTCTGTATTTCCAAGTCTGGAGCTGATGTTTTTTTAAAAAAAAGATACGTTTGGGGGGTGGAGCTTGGCCGTGTAGGAGATGGCCGTCTGCTAGAGAAGCTCCGATGCCCTGATACCCCTTTCCGGTGCCTTCAATATAACTGCACAGGTCAAAACAGCTGTGAGTGCAGTGGGAACAGCCACGCTGAAGCTGGGCACAAGAAAAGAGTTGCAACGGAACATCGGAGCATCGCAGAGCTAAACAGGTAGCTGAGGGGACAGAGGCCGCAGCACGTAAGAATCCACAACACAAAGTGCGACTGCAGCCTAACAGGGCATATCTTCCTTCACCATCCCTTACATACAGGCATTTCTAATACAGCCTAAAATTTGATAAGCAAAGTCTGAAAGACCACAGCAAGGCTCTGAACTGGGAATACTGTTGTAAAGCCTAGTAAATAAGGGCATGGCATTTTCCCATTCTGGCAATTAACAAAAAAGTTAAGGCGGCATTATGGGACATACTAGCAACTCACAAAAATCATAAAAACACAATTTGAGCGCCTGAACAGAGAGCTATATCTATTCACTGGCAGAAGTTGCTCACAGCAGCACTTGGAAAGGCTTTTGCACACAGGGTAAAGCAAGACACAGAACTAACAGATATCAAATTTTAATGAACACTGGTGACTGAATTGCCATATTGGAAAATAAGCCTAACACAAAAACACCCTGCAGAGTAAAGACACTAAGCTAATAAAGATATAAGCAAAAAACATCAAACATAGACGACAGCCAAGAAGGCTCAGAAATCTGACACCCCTTCCAAAAACAAAATGATCAACCAATATCTAAAACCAGCAGAAGCAAACCAACAAACACTCTATCAGAGCCAGCACCAAATACAGAGGCACTACCCCTTATACCAGAGATGCAAGCACATTCTGCAGAAATAACCAGGGAGGGACCTCATACAGACGCTAGCCACCAAAGATTATATAAAAACAGCTATGGCGGACATGCGCAACATGTTTCAAGAAATAAAAAAAGACATGAAACGCATGGGTCATAGAGTCACCACATTGGAAGAAAGTCACAACTTCGCAACACAAGATATACAACATCTATCACAAATGTCATACAGCCAAGAAGAAACTATTAAAATCTGATGGACAAGGTGGAAGACCTGGGCAATAGAGGCCGCAGAAACAACTTGCAGTTCAGAGGCATTCCAGAGGCAATCACACCCACAGCTCTACAAGGCTACCTACAAGACCTCTACAGAATGATTAAAGGTACAAATACATCACCTGAAGTAATTATGGAAAGAGCCCACAGGGCCCTCAGAGCAACACCTCCAACAAAAGCCCCCTGCATGATGTGATAGTTAAATTCTTAAACTACAATGACAGAGAAGAAATATTAAGACAAGCTAGATTGAAGCTCCAGTTTACCCATGCGGGAGTACCAATCCAAATATTTGCTGACATTAGTCCTACCACACTTCAAAAACACAGAGAATTTCAGTTGATAATGATAACCAGAGTTTTGAGAACCCATAAGATACAGTACAGATGGGGGTTTCCAGTCAGCATCATAGCTACAAAAGGAGACAGGATAGCAACATTCAGAAAGATGGAGGACATAGCTGATTTTTGTGAAATCCTACAAATTCAAATTCCAGCTCCCAGAAACCATCTACCTCCAGACAACAGAAGCCATCCAATCGAACACACGAGAAGAGAAGAACACAGAGGACCTGAAATCAGCAGCGCCAGTCGCCCACCTCCACAACTCACAGAAGGATTGCAGCAATTCAAGAACAACTTCACAACACAAAACGGTACAGGCCAGCAAAATCATCTCTCTCCACCATGCCAGGACACAGCAGATTAGGAACAAACTGCCTAGAAAATATGTGTTAACATACAAACTTAGGAATTAATATATTACCTAAGACATACTTTGTACTCAAAGCCTGATTGAAGGTTCGTGGACTTGGTAGAGGGGTAAAGTAGAAAAGTTATTATTATTGTTTGTTGAAACTGTTTGAATGTTCTGTTATAAAATTTAGGTGCTAATGTTCAACTCATTTTTAGGTACACATAGTTGTAACTTACAGTAGTGTAATATTGTCACGATTTAGCTATGAGCTATATCCCTTTAAGACAAGCCCTATAAATTCCCAGAATCCTCTAACCACAGTGCCAATTTTCTGTTTAATTGTGTAGCTTGCTCCACGGAGTCAAGCTAATCCTGTAAAGAACTTGGCTCTTGCTAAATCTCAATTGTTATCTAAAGCCTAAACAACAGATATTATCTGTCTACCTACTCCTAGACTGAATTAGACTGCTTGTACCATCTGGAATATATAATTACATCCTGAAGAAAAGGAGACTCTTACTGTGCTGCTGATTCACTACGGACTGTGAACTGCTTCGACTAACTATATGTACTAACCGTCAGCATTACCAAACTGTCTCTGAATCACAGCTGAGCCGCTCCGCCTCCAGGAACACATCACTGTTGTCTGTGAAATTCAAGCTGTTGCAATTCCCGGGCTCTTCCGCACATCAGACATTGCTTGTCACAAGCTGATCTAAGCTCCTCCGTACATCACAATACATTTAAAGGAGTACTGAACGACTCACATCTTATTTAATCCGAGTCTTATTATTGCACTGGCCATTCATCCTGTGGGACTAATGTAAATATGTGTACAGTTACACCGGTAAACCTCTAAACTCACCTCTATTCTACCTGGTGGAATAACCTCTCCTGTAACATACAAAACAGGAGTTCAATACTCATTATACTTTTCTACTGATTTAATCTTCCTCCTCCTAGTCATTCTATATCTGCAGTTGAGATCCAGGGATAATATCCACAACCTCTATCAGCTACCTGACAAATATACAATGCACTGCACTCGGGCTGTAATAGCCTATAAGTAAAATGCTAGACTTAAAATATAGCAGGAAAAAATTACACGGACAGCAAATCATACATAGAAAATGGTTAAATCTTGTATAGAAATGTACAGCAGACATCGGATAACGATTGATTCATGTAATTATTTGAGGATCTGATTTTTTTTTTATTTTTTTTATCAACTGTAACAATGTTGTCTCAGTAATGGTTTCTCCCTGTATGATACTCATACTACGCTCCCAAACACTGAGATACTCAACAACACAGATCCATCTGTCTCATACAACACACCCTACAGCCAAAACAGCGAAACCCCCTCGCTCATGCAATTCTCTGCCACCAGAATAAAACAAAGCCCATTATGACAATGTGTGTATAAATAAACCCACTGCACGAACACACTAGCATGACTCACAAATGTTCAAAGTAAGAACACCTGGCACTAACGAACTAAACATTCTTATATTTATGAGGCGGCATCGCCTCGGGCGAAAGGGATATTTCCTCCAGCTGTATCACATATACCTTCAGATTGCTTAGCAATTAACAAATCAAACAAGTCATTTAACCTGACAAATGCCTCACTAAATCAAACTTCCTAGAGACCGCTGTCAGGACAATTGCACTCAACACTATAGACCATCCGACATACTCACACACCACTTGTCACAGGCACTAGCCATAGGATGACAACTCATGACAAAACTCAGCGTAACCACAAAATACGCTTGATTACAATAAACGCGAAAGGACTAAAGATTTTATTGTTCACCACCCTACCCAAGTTAAAAAGTATAGACAAACACAAGCTGTTGCTCACAATGATCAGCAGTGCAAATATTCTGATCCCCAGACACTGGAAGTCTTCAACGGTCCCCTCTTTTAAAGACTGGATCGCACAGGTAGATCAACTCTTACAACTAGAAAGATACTATTATATAAAAACCGAGAAGGTTGAAACACATGAGTTAATGTTAAACACTTGGGAAAATAGTAAACTACCATAACAGCTTTCTATAACTCCTTCTTTCACTCTCAACCTCCTACACTCCCCTCCCCTCTTTTCCCCATAGACTGACAGCGGCTCTACAACAGTATATGGAATAAGTAGGGAATTAGAGGGACACAAACTGTAATGATGTTATCTTGTATCTACCTGTTTTGGTTTGCTCTCAACGCTGCGTGTTCAGTGTTGGAACTTCTATTGAAATACTAGTCATTGTCATGGAAATCTTATAATGGACTAATCTGCTGAAATGGTAATTGTTATAGTTATGGTTGATCAATAGAATACTGAAAGCAACCTCATCCTGTGAGCCTTAAGTTGATAATGTGTGTAAAAAACTTTGAGCTCAATATGACCATCAATCAATTCACTCAAAGACAAAGAATAGAATGGACACCTTTTTCAGGTGAAATGCACAAAGAACTTTTGTTCTATATTAGAGGACTTAACTTTATTCATTGTACCCAGCTTCTACTTGTTTGTGGCAATTGTTGCTTTCACATTGACTTTTTGTATTTTTGTAGATTGGATGATCTTGATATGTTGTATTATTTTAGGGCAAGACCAAAACATATGAGTTTTAAGTAAGCGCATCTTGGGCATCTAGCTATTTAAGATGGAAACATGTTGCTTTGCCGCTCAGGGGTGATATAATAATTATTAATTAGTTTGACGTGTGATTCCCTCTATCTCATAGAAATTAACAATTTTTTTAATTATAGCAAAACTTAAACTAAATATTTGAGAATCTACTGTGGGAAAGAGATATTTCCAACTGTTACAAGTTAAATTAAAAGAGAGAAGGCTTTGTCTGGCTAACATAATGTCATACAGGAGGGATATAGAAGGAGAGCCCACCAAATATTTTTGTATATAAGTTTTGATATTAGACCATGCAGCATATCGACTCCTATCCCTTCTCATACTATTAATATAGTGTATCAATTGCAGGAATGCGAAAAAACTATATACAGATAAATCAAACTGCTGCTCAAGGGTCTCATAAGTAACCATATACCCCTCCTTTGAGAAAACTTGGAAGATAAACTTAAGGCCTTTATCGGCCCATTCTTTTAAAATATCCTGGGTAATTCCTGGAATAAAACTAATATTACATATTATAGGTAAAAAATCTGAATTAGAGTAGTCCATATCTAATATGGAGCAAAGTTTGTGCCATGCCAGAATGATATATATATTTTTTTTTTAAATAATGTTTTTATTGAGGTCATAAACTTAAATCATAATACATAAGTAAGACATATTTAGGTATTCCTTTTCATGTAACAAAGTATGCAGAGACCAAGGTAACTAATATCTTACTACTAGTTTCTCCATGGCTCCTCGAAGGGAGTCCACTCACATAATGAACCTCAGATTTTTTCTATTTCAACACTCTTTTAACAAGTGGAGCAAATAAAGCAAATGATTGGACAAACAATAACATAACAGACAATTTCTGGTAGCAGCTTATAGGCATGAAATGTCCAATGACAAACTATAGGAGCTGTAAAGACAAGCTCCTCTGGAGTTAATAAGAAACAGCATTGCGGTACATGGGTTTTATACTGTAGTGTTATCAGAGGACAGGAAAGAGATAGCAAGAAAGAAGAAGGAATAAGAAAACAGATTAACCAGAAGTATGTGTGGGGGGAAACAAGGGGAGGGGGGGGGGGCAGCAAGCCAATAGGCACTCATCAAGCCACAGCCAGCGCATTTTGTGGTAAAGCATCCCAGCTGGACCAAATGCTAGAGTGTAGGTCAATGAGCCCTCTATTCATGTACACTGCTTCCTCCATTGACCGCACAGTAGAGAGGATCTCCACAACTTTCCCAATCTAGGGTGCATGGGGCTGTTTACAGTGCCTGGCAATAGCAAGCTTGGTGGCCATCAGCAGGTACACAAACAAAAGTTTTAGTGGTTTGGGGAGTTTGGGGAAATTAAGGTGGAGTAGGTAAGTCTCTGGGCCCCTATCTGTCAGAAGGGCAAGAAGTCCTCCTAAGGCTAAAACTCTGGTCCAGAGTTTCTGGATTTCAGAGCATCCCCACCAAATATGTAAGTTGTCTCCTTTTTGATTACACCCTCTCCAACACCTATCAGAGGCACCCGTATAGAATCTGCTCAGCCGATTAGGCACCCAGTGCCACCTCGTCAGAAGTTTATAAAAAAGTTTGAAGAGAGTAACACTGTGTATGGCCTGTCGTGTGTGTGCTATAGCTCTCATCCATTGCTGGCAGTCAAAAACCTTACCAAAGTCCCTCTCCCAGGCTAAAATGTTGTGAGTCTTCTGAAGTACCGGGAGGTCTTGTAAGCACTGGTAGTGAACTGTCAACGGGTGATGTTCCTGTGTACCTATCTGGTATCTAGATTCCCATAGTGTAAGTTCGCGTGGGGCAGCTTTAAAGAAGCCCCAGCTATGTAATAGTGACCTAAAGCGTGTGACCTCAAAGTGCATTTTACGCGGGATAGAAAAGTGCGTAATAAGCTTGGGTCCTGTAGCCCAGGCTTTGTAAATATACATTTCTTTAATGGTCTCAATAGAGACAGCAAACCAGCAAGAAGCATGGGAGTCAGGGAGCCCCTTTAGGAGCCCTTGGATACTGTGGATCGGAGAAGGGTGGGGGGGCCACTCTGGGAGAGTGACGCAGTTCATACCAGAGACCTAGGCAATGTCTTATGATAGGGTTACTGGTAAGGGAAAGGGGTTTACATTGTTGCGGAATCCACACTAAGTCACGAAGTAGTACATCATAGGGCAGCGAGGCCTGCTCAATCTCATACCATCTGGGGCGCTCCTCGTTAGGGCCCCAGCTCGAGATGTGTGTTAGCATGGCAGCCTCGTAGTACAACCTAAGATTTGGGAGGCTGAGCCCTCCTTTATCTATCGGGGCCTGTAGGATCTTTCTTGCGACTCTGGGATGAGTGTCAGCCCAAACATATTTATTTAGGAGTGATTGGAAAGTATCTAGATAGGTAGCAGGGAGCTTGAGGGGAAGGCACCTAAACAGGTATGTTAGTCTTGGGGGGATCATCATTTTGAAGGCAGAGATCCTGCCCATCAAGGAGACCTCTCTATATCTAGGCAGTAAAAGCAACCGTCTAAAGTCTCGCAGGAACTGGTCATAATTCGTTGTTATTACCTCTTTAAGGTCATGGGATAGGATAACTCCAAGGTGTCGTAAGCCCCTCGGGTTCCAATTGAAATTATAGGAGTCTCGGAGGCCCTGTAGTTGGGTAGCCGGAATGTGTATCGGGTAAGCCTCTGTTTTAGACACGTTCAGCTTATAGAACGACAGTGTACCAAAGAGTTCGAACAGATTTAGTAAGTGTTGGAGTGACCTAGCGGGATCAGAAAGGAATACCGTTAGGTCGTCAGCGAAAAGGCTAAGCTTCTGATTCGTCCCTTGGACGTAAATACCCTTGATATCTCTGTTTGTGAGAATGGCCTCAGCCAACGGCTCAATGGCCAGGACAAAAAGGAGGGGGGACAGGGGGCATCCCTGTCGGGTACCGTTTTTGAGTGCAAAGGGCTCAGAGCAGAACCCCAAGCCTCTCACCCTGGCCGTCGGGTTAGAGTATAAGGCCCCCAATGCTCTGCAAAAGGTCTCAGGAAGCCCCGCCGTTTTAAGGACCGCCATCAGATATTCCCATCTCACCCTGTCAAACGCTTTCTCTGCATCAAACGACAGGGCGAGAAGGGGTACCGTCGCTCTATTAGCCTCCGCAAACACGTTGAGAAGGTGGCGTGTGCTATCTGTGCCCTGTCTGTTTAGGACAAAGCCTGCTTGATCTCTGTGAATGAGCTTGGGGAGTAGTCTACCTAGTCTAGTGCCCAGGATTTTGGAGAAGATCTTAATATCAAGATTGATGAGTGAGATTGGGCGATAGCTTTGGCAGACTGTCGGGTCCTTTCCCTCTTTTGGAATGGTCAATATAGCGGCCTCCAGGAATTCCTGGGGTAGGGAGCCCGACTGTAGGATTTCAGTATATAGTCGCTGTAAGTAGGGTATAAGTAGGGGGGCATAGGATTTGAAAAATAAGGGCGTAAAGCCATCTGGGCCAGGGGCCTTATGTAGTTTAAGGGATTTAATGGCTTCTTTTATTTCTTTGGTGGAGATAGGGAGGGCTAAACCATCTGCCTCAACGGCCTCTAACTTAGGAAGGCAAAGGGAGGAGAGAAAGCCCTGTATAGCCTGGGAATCTGCTTTATGGGTAGAGGTACCAGAGTCTAGATTATATAATTCTCTATAGTAGGACATGAAAGCCCTACCAATGTCCCGGGGGGCATGGAATACTTCCCCTGAATAGCAGATCTTTTGAATCCGCGTGGCCTTAGTTCTGGCTCTAAGTTTGCTGGCCAAAAGTCTATCTGCTTTATTACCTTGGTAGTAAAAAAAGCTTCCTAAAGTGGAGAAGAGATTCTTGTGTCCTAATTATCTCCTTAGATGTAATTTCTGATCTAATTTGGCCTATACGTTTGGCCAACATCGGGTCGGGGTGTCGCTTATTCAGTAGTTCTAAGGGTCTAAGTTCCCCGAAGAGCTTGGCTAATGTAGCCCCTCTTTCTCGACGAAGTTGAGAAGCTCGTTTAAGAAAAGTCCCTCTAAGGTAAGCCTTGAGAGTGGCCCAGAGTATAGTGTCACTAGTTTGTTTGGTATCATTAAGCTGCAAGAAATGTTGTATGTCCGTTTCGGTTTGTTGGGACCAAGGGTTTTTAATCAGGGAGTCAGCCAAGCGCCAGGATCTGCTGCTACCCTCAGGTGGTAACGGGTTCATAGTGGCCATTACCATGTCATGATCTGACCAGGGACATACCACTATCTTAGCCAAGCGCAACCTGTCTAGGGTCCAAGAATCTGAGAATAAATAATCTATATGCGAGTATGAGTGATGTGCATTAGAGTAATATGTGTAGTCCCTCTCCGTTGTGTGTAAACACCTCCAGATATCAAAATAATTGTGTTCCATCATCAGATTGCGAAATCTCCTGGATGGCAGGCCTGCCTTTTTGTCTGGGTCTACATCTCTGTGAGAGCGTCTATCTATCGTGTGATCCCATGTGGTATTGAAATCAGCTCCCAAGATTACAGATCCTCTCTTTAGCTGATCTACCTTCTCCAGCAGTTTCTTCAGAAATGAAGACTGTTGGGTATTAGGGGCGTAGGCATTGACAAGCGTAAACAGAGAGTCATTCAGAGAACACACAACTATTAAAAATCTACCATCAGGGTCTCTTTCTATCGTTAAGGGAGTGTATTTAATGCCGTGTCTGACAAGTATAGCTACACCTCTTTTTTTTGCATGTGTATGAAGCTGTCTCACATACTGGGTATAGGCTGGATCTGAGAGTGTGGGGGGGCAAGGGAGTCCAGTGGGTCTCCTGTATGTAAGCAATCCCTACTTTATGTTTTTTAAGATGTCTTACCAGTAGGCTTCGTTTGGTAGGCGAATTCAACCCCTTGGCATTTAGGGTGGAGAATGTCAGCTCAGTCATGGGGGGTCTGTTAAAGCGAAATGGTGGAGTCCCATTTGTAGACCTGCTGCGGGGAAGAGAGAAGGGGGGGAGGGATCAGGGAGGAAAGGAAGAGACAAAAGAGACAGAAATAAAAGAAAAAGAAAGTCATATTTGGCTGTTTCCTGTAGTGTAGGAATAGGATAAATCCATTAGCGCATATAAGCACTATCCTTGGCTTCTCTAAGATATCCATAAGTGGAAGTCTAGAGTAACTCTACTATAGGCACTATCTCAGCACCTATAAAGTGGGGGGGGGGTGAAGGGTATATGGGGGGCCCCATCAATAGAAGGGTGAGTACTTGGGCTGAGGGCTTAATCAAGTTCAGGGGGATAGGAGGATAATTTTTACATGTTGTGACTATCCGGGGTTTGTCGGGATCATGACTCAATCTCCTAAGTTTTAAGTCTAACTGGACTACAGGAGCAAATGCAGGGGAAGGGCGATAAGCCAAACCTGGTCTCAGGGTCCAGCGCCAGTAGTTGAAAGGAAGGAATATTGTTAGGGAACTTAGTAAAGGGAGCATAGGAGCTGTATTAAACTGCATGAGTTCTTCTTCTAATCTTTAGCCCCGACTTAATACCCTCATTGAGTTGAGTGGATGTATAAAGGGTCTTGTGGACCAGGAAAAGAGTGAGGGGTAGATTCATAATGACAAACTAGCAACACATTTACCCATGAATAAGGCATAACATTACGGACTCAAAGCTGGACCTAAGAGCTAAAAAACCTGTAAGGGGTGAGCATTTAACATTACAATATACATAATAATAATATCAAGTCCTCTGCATCTTCCCCTTTGGGTGCATACACATTCTAGTCCCTTTAAATGAATATGTCCATATATGTCTGGCTCCTAAATGCTAGGGAAAAAAAAGTTGTTAAACAGTAGACAGAAAACATTCATAAACATCAAGTAACGTGGCAAACAAACAAAGGGCAAATCAGCCACAGAACTTCTCCAAATCTAGGGAGACTTAAATGCAAAGGATACTGTAGATAGGTGAACAGTCAACTTTTGTAAAAATTCTGAACTTAGGGTCTGTCCCACCTTCTCTGGGACTTATTCATACTCTCTAGATGGATACCAGGTATTAATCATCCCTGTTCATGGGGGGTTGTGCCTGGAGTCAGGCTGTGTTCTAGGAGGCAGTGTAGGTCTGCGAGGCAAAGGCTTCCATTCTGGGGCACCAGCTCTAAGGGGAGGCGGTCTTGAAGAAGGAGGCTCTTAGTCATCTCTAGGCTCCGGAAGGAGGCCCCATTTTCCCAGTAAAAGTTGAGCATCTTCAGGTGCGTTCATTGTGAACTGATGATTATCTTTGGTCACAAGTAGTTTGACCGGGAAGCCCCACTGGTACCTAATGTCGTGGGCACAAAGAATTTTGGTGTAGTCCGCAAATGTTCTTCGTAAGTAGAGTGTGTGTGCTGAGAGGTCTGGGAATATTTGGATTTGTTCAAATTTTTCAGGAAGAGGTTTAGACCTCATATCCACGTTGATATGTTGGTTCTTAAATGTGAAGTAGTGTAATCTGGTTACTACATCCCTCGGTTTATCTGAGGCTAGTGAGCGTGGGCGCGCCACTCTGTGTGCCCTATCCATCAATAGGTCAGATTCTTTAGCCTCTGGGATCATCACCTTGAAAAGCTCCTTCAGATAATTTTCCAAGTCCTGGGGGGAGATAGATTCTGGGACTTCCCGAATTTGCAGGTTATTTCTCCTGGACCTGTCTTATTGGTCCGCAAGTTTAGCTTCTAGGGAAGAAATTTGTGAGGCCAGGTTTTCAGAATAAGTTAGGAGGTTAGCATGGTCAGTGATTAGGTCTTCTTGCTTATGCTCCAGAGCATCGGTCCTATCACCTATTGAGGCTATGTCTCTCTTTAGGTCTGCATGGGATTTCTCAAATTTCTTAGACAAGGACTCATGATGTCCCGCTAGTAAAGATGTAATAGTATCGATTAAGGGTGCAGAGTCCTCAGGGGGTAGCCTATTTTTACTGCGCACATTTCCCAAAGCAGATCCCAGCAGGAACCCATATGTGGAGTTGGAGTCTGACATGTCATCCTCTGAGGGGTCCTGCTGCATTGAAGGAGCTGGCTGGAAGTGATCTAAGACTGTCTTTTTATGGGGCTTTTGGGATTTTGATTTTCGTCTCTGTGGTTGAGACATGCTGTGACTCTCTTGACGGTCTAGATCTGCTGAAGGGTATGATTATATTTGAGGTGCTATTTTAACTATGCGTATCTCCTGTTTCTTTCTTTTGAGGAAAACCTTCTGCCCCCCCAGGACAAGGGAATATAGCTGGTCCCTCTAGGAGAGTATCTTGCTTGCAGCCCAAGTAGGTTTCTGAGCCCCTAAAAGGGCATGCGTGATATGTAGGCCCCCCTTCAACCTCACATCTCTTAAGCAATCATCACGAGGTTACAAGGCTCAGTCCCAGTCTGAGGCCCACTCTCCAGGGGAGTTGTCTCCTATTCACAAAGCTGGAAAAAGGGGTTTGGATATGACCCACCTGTAGCAGCAGGTGGGAAAGGGAGGAGAGTGGGTTCCAGATACAAGGTGCAGGGTATAAGGCACAAGGTGCAGGGCAGGGGCTCCACTTGTAATTTAACTGAAGCCTTGTGTCAGGGTTGTTCAGGCTTATAGGTGGCAGAGTGTTGTCACACTAAATAAACTTTGATCTCTGAGAGGTAGTGTGCCTCCCTGACCCCAAGGTTGTAAGTGCAAAGTATGCTGTGGGGGGTGCTGCAGGTGGAGAATTAGCCAACTCAAAAGACTCTGCACCGGTCTAGTTGGTGAGAGTACCCCTGGGGCCAGTGGGTATAGTTATTTGTAGCAAAAGGAATGTCTCATGTAATAAAGGCAGTATAGGCCTAGTAGCCACAAAGGTATGCCCTCAAGGGCCTTAAAATTGTTAGGCCTTTGTAGGTGTGTCAATTCGGCTGGATGTGGCTGTGGGGCCTAGTTATCAAGCCGTCAACCTTAGTTATCAAAGGCTCGAGACCGGCAAAAGTAGAATTTTGTGATGTAAGCTTCGATCCGCCGGACTCAGTCCGACACAGATCGATTCTTACGTCACTCCAGATGTTCCGCACACAAGTGCGGCACATTCTCACTATTTTTGCTAGTTATCAAAAAACTAGCAGGTACGCTCAGCACTTTTACGGCCCAGCGTACCTGGTTTTCAAACCGCCACCCCTGGAGGCGGCGGATCCTATAGGAATCAATGGGAGTCTGACCATAGCGAAAGTACAAGTTCGCTGCTGCCCGACATCCCATTGATTTCTATGGGAGCTGTCTACACCTAACATGTACCCCGAGTCTAAACACCACTAATCTGTCCCCCCTACACCGCCGCAACTAAATAAAGTTATTACCCCCTAAACCACCGCTCCCGGAGCCCACCGCAAGCTACTCTATACATATTAACCCCTAAACCGCCGCTCCCGGAGCCCACCGCAACTATAATAAATGTATTAACCCCTAAACCGCCGCTCCCTGAACCCGCCGCAACCTATATTAAATGTATTAACCCCTATCCTGCCCCCCCTACACCGTCGCCACCTATAATAAATTTAATAACCCCTAATCTGCCCCCCCTACACCGTCGCCACCTATAATAAATTTATTAACCCCTATCCTGACCCCCACTACACAGCCGCCACTGTAATAAAATTATTAACCCCTAAACCTAAGTCTAACCCTAACCCTAACGCCCCCCTAACTTAAATATTAATTAAATAAATCTAAATAAATTAACTCTTATTAACTAAATGAATCATATTTAAAACTAAATACTTACCTTTAAAATAAACCCTAATATAGCTACAATATAAATAATAATTATATTCTAGCTATCTTAGGATTTATTTTTATTTTACAGGTATTTTAACTAGGTACAATAGCTATTAAATAGTTATTAACTATTTAATAGCTTACCTAGCTAAAATAAAGATAAATTTACCTGTAAAATAAAAACTAACCTAAGTTACAATTACACCTAACACTACACTATACTTTAATAAATTATTCCTATTTAAAAATAAATACTTACCTGTAAAATAAACCCTAAGATAGCTACAATATAATTAATAATTATATTGTAGCTATCTTACGGCTAGATTTGGAGTTTTGTCGGTAACGACCCGAAAAACTAACGCCGGCTTTTTTCTGGCCGCACCATAAAAATAACTCTGGTATTGAGAGTCCACATAAAGGCTGCGTTAGGCTCCAAAAAAGGAGCGTAGAGCATTTTAAACGCAGCTTCAACTCTCGATACCAGAGTTGCTTACGCAAGCGGCCAGCCTCAAAAACGTGCTCGTGCACGATTCTCCCATAGGAAACAATGGGGCTGTTTGAGCTGAAAAAAAACCTAACACCTGCAAAAAAGCCGCGTTCAGCTCTTAACGCAGCCCCATTGTTTTCTATGGGGAAACACTTCCTACGTCTGCACTTAACACTCTAACATGTACCCCGAGTCTAAACACCCCTAGCCTTACACTTATTAACCCCTAATCTGCCGCCCCCGCTATCGCTGACCCCTGCATATTATTATTAACCCCTAATCTGCCGCTCCGTAAACCGCCGCTACTTACATTATCCCTATGTACCCCTAATCTGCTGCCCTAACATCGCCAACCCCTATATTATATTTATTAACCCCTAATCTGCCCCCCACAACGTCGCCTCCACCTGCCTACACTTATTAACCCCTAATCTGCCAACCGGACCTGAGCGCTACTATAATAAAGTTATTAACCCCTAATCCGCCTCACTAACCCTATAATAAATAGTATTAACCCCTAATCTGCCCTCCCTAACATCGCCAACACCTAACTTCAATTATTAACCCCTAATCTGCCGACTGGAGCTCACCGCTATTCTAATAAATGTATTAACCCCTAAAGCTAAGTCTAACCCTAACACTAACACCCCCCTAAGTTAAATATAATTTACATCTAACGAAATTAATTAACTCTTATTAAATAAATTATTCCTATTTAAAGATAAATACTTACCTGTAAAATAAATCCTAATATAGCTACAATATAAATTATAATTATATTATAGCTATTTTAGGATTTATATTTATTTTACAGGTAACTTTGTATTTATTTTAACCAGGTACAATAGCTATTAAATAGTTAAGAACTATTTAATAGCTAAAATAGTTAAAATAATTACAAAATTACCTGTAAAATAAATACTAACCTAAGTTACAATTAAACCTAACACTACACTATCAATAAATTAATTAAATATACAACAATTTTAAACTAATTACACCTACTCTAAGCCCCCTAATAAAACAACAAAGACCCCCAAAATAAAAAATGCCCTACCCTATTCTAAATTACTAAAGTTCAAAGCTCTTTTACCTTACCAGCCCTGAACAGGGCCCTTTGCGGGGCATGCCCCAAGAAGTTCAGCTCTTTTGCCTGTAAAAAAAACACATACAATACCCCCCCCACAACATTACAACCCACCTAATCTAACCCAAACCCCCCTTAAATAAACCTAACACTAAGCCCCTGAAGATCTTCCTACCTTATCTTCACCCTGCCAGGTTCACCGATCCGTCCTGAAGAGCTCCTCCGATGTCCTGATCCAAGCCCAAGCTGAAGAGGTCCATGATCCGGATGAAGTCTTCATCCAAGCGGGAGCTGAAGAGGTCCATGATCCGGATGAAGTCTTCATCCAAGCGGGAGCTGAAGAGGTCCATGATCCAGATGAAGTCTTCTATCAACGGCATCTTCAATCTTCTTTCTTCCGGATCCATCTTGCAGACCTCCGACGCGGAACATCCTGCTGGCCCGACGGACTAACGACGAATGACGGTTCCTTTAAGGGACGTCATCCAAGATGGCGTCCCTCGAATTCCGATTGGCTGATAGGATTCTATCAGCCAATCGGAATTAAGGTAGGAAAATTCTGATTGGCTGATGGAATCAGCCAATCAGATTGAGCTCGCATTCTATTGGCTGATCGGAACAGCCAATAGATTGCAAGCTCAATCTGATTGGCTGATTGAATCAGCCAATCGGATTGAACTTGATTCTGATTGGCTGATTCCATCAGCCAATCAGAATTTTCCTACCTTAATTCCGATTGGCTGATAGAATCCTATCAGCCAATCGGAATTCGAGGGACGCCATCTTGGATGACGTCCCTTAAAGGAACTGTCATTCATCGTTAGTCCGTCGGGCCAGCAGGATGTTCCGCCTCAGAGGTCTGCAAGATGGATCCGGAAGAAAGAAGATTGAAGATGCCGTTGATAGAAGACTTCATCCGGATCATGGACCTCTTCAGCTCTCGCTTGGATGAAGACTTCAGCCGGATCATGGACCTCTTCAGCCCCCCGCTTGGGCTTGGATCAGGACATCGGAGGAGCTCTTCTGGACAGATCGTTGAACCCGGTGAGGTGAAGACAAGGTAGGAAGATCTTCAGGGGCTTAGTGTTAGGTTTATTTAAGGGGGGTTTGGGTTAGATTAGGGGTATGTGGGTGGTGGGTTGTAATGTTGGGGGGCTTGGGTATTGTATTTTTTTTTTTACAGGCAAAAGAGCTGAACTTCTTGGGGCATGCCCCGCAAAGGGCCCTGTTCGGGGCTGGTAAGGTAAAAGAGCTTTGAACTTTAGTTATTTAGAATAGGGAAGGGCATTTTTTTTATTTTGGGGGGCTTTGTTATTTTATTAGGGGTCTTAGAGTAGGTGTAATTAGTTTAAAATTGTTGTAATATTTTTCTTATGTTTGTAAATATTTTTTTATTTTTTGTACTTTAGCAAGTTTATTTAATTGTATTTATTTGTAGGAATTGTATTTAATTAATTTATTGATAGTGTAGTGTTAGGTTAATTGTATGTAATTGTAGGTAGTTTATTTAATTAATTTATTGATAGTATAGTGTTAGGTTTAATTGTAACTTAGGTTAGGATTTCTTTTACAGGTAAATTTGTAATTATTTTAACTATTTTAGCTATTAAATAGTTCTTAACTATTTAATAGCTATTGTACCTGGTTAAAATAAATACAAAGTTACCTGTAAAATAAATATTATTCCTAAAATAGCTATAATATAATTATAATTTATATTGTAGCTATATTAGGATTTATTTTACAGGTAAGTATTTAGCTTTAAATAGGAATAATTTATTTAATAAGAGTTAATTAATTTCGTTAGATTAAAATTATATTTAATTTAGGGGGGTGTTAGTGTTAGGGTTAGACTTAGCTTTAGGGGTTAATACATTTATTAGAATAGCGGTGAGCTCCGGTCGGCAGATTAGGGGTTAATAATTGAAGTTAGGTGTCGGCGATGTTAGGGAGGGCAGATTAGGGGTTAATACTATTTATTATAGGGTTAGTGAGGCGGATTAGGGGTTAATAACTTTATTATAGTAGCGCTCAGGTCCGGTCGGCAGATTAGGGGTTAATAAGTGTAGGCAAGTGGAGGCGACGTTGAGGGGGGCAGATTAGGGGTTAATAAATATAATATAGGGGTCGGCGGTGTTAGGGGCAGCAGATTAGGGGTACATAAGGATAACGTAGGTGGCGGCGCTTTGCCGTCGGTAGATTAGGGGTTAATAAGTGTAGGTAGGTGGAGGCGACGTTGTGGGGTCAGGTTAAGGGTTAATAAATATAATACAGGGGTGGCGGTGTTAGGGGCAGCAGATTAGGGGTACATAAGGATAACGTAGGTGGCGGTCGGCAGATTAGGGGTTAAAAAAATTATTCGAGTGTCGGCGATGTGGGGGGACCTTGGTTTAGGGGTACATAGGTAGTTTATGGGTGTTAGTGTACTTTAGAGTAAGTAGTTAAGAGCTTTATAAACCGGCGTTAGCCCAGAAAGCTCTTAACTACTGACTTTTTTCTTGCGGCTGGAGTTTTGTCGTTAGATGTCTAACGCACACTTCAGAAACGACTCTAAATACCGGAGTTAGAAAGATCCCATTGAAAAGATAGGATACGCAATTGACGTAAGGGGATCTGCGGTATGGAAAAGTCGCGGCTGAAAAGTGAGCGTTAGACCCTATTTTGAGTGACTCCAAATACCGGCAGTAGCCTAAAACCAGCGTTAGGAGCCTCTAACGCTGGTTTTCACGGCTAACGCCAAACTCCAAATCTAGGTCTTAGGATTTATATTTATTTTACAGGTAACTTTGTATTTATTTTAGCTAGTTAGAATAGCTAAATGTCATCTTCAAAGAGGCGCTGAAGAGGTCTTCTATCCGGGCGATGTCATCTTCCAAGCCGGGTCTTGAATCTTCCTTCCGCCGACGCGGAACCTCCTTCTTCACCGACGGACTACGACGAATGAAGGCTCCTTTAAGGGACGTCATCCAAGATGGCGTCCCCTCAATTCCGATTGGCTGATAGGATTCTATCAGCCAATCGGAATTAAGGTAGGAAAAATCTGATTGGCTGATGGAATCAGCCAATCAGATTGAGCTCGCATTCTATTGGCTGTTCCGATCAGCCAATAGAATGCAAACTCAATCTGATTGGCTGATAAGACGGAGGTTCCGCGTCGGCGGAAGGAAGATTCAAGACCCGGCTTGGAAGATGACTTCGCCCGGATAGAAGACCTCTTCAGCGCCTCTTTGAAGATGACATCGGCCGGATCGAAGACTTTTCTTCAGCGCCGCCTGGATGATGACTTCATCGGATGGAAGATTTCTTCAGCGCCGCTTGGAGGATTAACTTCTTCCGCTCCGGATGTCCACTTCGGTTCCATCGCTGCTCGGCTGAGTGAAGACAAGGTAGGATGATCTTCAGGGGATTAGTGTTAGGTTTTTGTAAGGGGGGTTTGGGTTAGATTAGGGGTATGTGGGTGGTGGGTTTTAATGTTGGGGGGGGTTGTGTTTTTCTTTTACAGGCAAAAGAGCTGTTTTCTTTGGGGCATGCCCCCACAAATGGCCCTTTTAAGGGCTGGTAAGGTAAAAGAGCTTTGAAATTTATTTAATTTAGAATAGGGTAGGGCATTTTTTTTATTTTGGGGGGGTTTGTTATTTTATTAGGGGGCTTAGATTAGGTGTAAGTAGCTTAATATTGTTGTAATATTTTTAACATGTTTGTAACTTATTTTTTTATTTTTTGTAACTTAGCTTTTTTTATTTTTTGTACTTTAGTTAGTTTATGTAATTGTATTTAATTGTAGTTATTTGTAGGTAGTTTATTTAATTAATTTAATGATAGTGTAGTATTAGGTTTAATTGTAACTTAGGTTAGGATTTATTTTACAGGTAATTTTGTATTTCTTTTAGCTAGGTAGTTATTAAATAGTTAATAACTATTTAATAACTATTCTAGCTAGCTAAAATAAATACAAAGTTACCTGTAAAATAAATATAAATCCTAAGATAGCTACAATATAATTGTTAATTATATTGTAGCTATCTTAGGGTTTATTTTACAGGTAAGTATTTAGTTTTAAATAGGAATAATTTATTAAAGTATAGTGTAGTGTTAGGTGTAATTGTAACTTAGGTTAGTTTTTATTTTACAGGTAAATTTCTCTTTATTTTAGCTAGGTAAGCTATTAAATAGTTAATAACTATTTAATAGCTATTGTACCTAGTTAAAATAAATTGAAAGATGCCTCTCAAATAAAAATAAATCCTAAGATAGCTACAATATAATTATTATTTATATTATAGCTATATTAGGGTTTATTTTATAGGTAAATATTTAGTTTTAAATAGGATTCATTTAGTTAATAATAAAAATATTATTTAGATTTATTTAATTAATATTTAAGTTAGGGGGGCGTTAGGGTTAGGGTTAGACTTAGGTTTAGGGGTTAATAATTTTATTACAGTGGCGGCGGCGTAGTGGGGGGCAGGATAGGGGTTAATAAATTTATTATAGGGGGCGACGGTGTAGGGGAGGCAGATTAGGGGTTAATAAATTTATTATTGGTGACGACGGTGTAGGGGGGGCAGGATAGGGGTTAATAGGTTTAATATAGGTTGCGGCGGGTTCAGGGAGCTGCGGTTTAGGGGTTAAACTATTTATTTAGTTGCGGAGAGGTGCGGGATCAGCAGGATAGGGGTTAATAACTTTATAATAGAGGGCGACGGTATAGGGGGAGCAGGATAGGGGTTACTAGGTATACTGTAGGTGGCAGCGGTGTCCAGGAGCGGTGGTTTAGGGGTTAATACATTTATAAGAGTTGCGGCAGGGTCTAGGAGCGGCGGTTTAGGGGTTAATACATTTATAAGAGTTGCGGCAGGGTCTAGGAGCGGCGGTTTAGGGGTTAGTAACTTTATTGAGTTGCGGGAGGCTCCGGGATTGCCGGTATAGGGATAGAACAGTGTAGTTTAGTGTGAGTGCTTAGTGAAAGGCTAGCAATAAAGCTGGGAAAAAGCCCAAGGGCAGCGAGATCGGATGAGTGATAACTATCACAGTCCGCTGCTCATCGCCCCGCGGCTTTTTGACAGCTTTATTTGATAACTTAGGCGTATTTTTTCAGGTCCGCGGCGGCGATGTGAGGCGAGCTTAGGCGGGCGTATTGGGCCGGCGAAGCCAAAAAAGTAGACGGCTTGATAACTACCCCCCTGTGTCTCTATGCCTAATTATAGCGAGGTTCCTAGGGTAATAGGTAGGGTCTATGTGCTGAGTATGGGAAGGCCTGTAAGCCGGCTCCCCTGCTGGGCCCCTCTTACCTCTGGGCATAAGCCGGAGCCTCCGTTTCATGTGGTGCAGCTGAGGTCTGGTTCTCCTTGTGCTCCGGCGTATACCGGAGGCAGCAGGCAAGTCACAAGGTGGGTAGTGTGACCCTCTCTTCTCCACAGGCAAGGATGGTTAGCTTCCAGAGGGGTTAAAGCATGGTGCTGGGAGAGAGGAAGGCCCCAAGCAATATGGCGGATCTTCGCGCCAAATCAAAAGGGGACCGCAATGTGCCGATATACCGGGCTGGCATGGAGAGCTTGTCAGCAGAAGGGTAAGCCTGACCTCGTAGATCCTAGTGGCTGTTGGTCCCTAAGTCCGCCGGTACAGTGCTGTCCTCCAAGCTAGTGCCGCTGTGGAACTGGGGCCCCTCCTCAGGCACCGCCGGGCCAGAGTGTAGCGGAAAGTCTCTGAGGTAACTGTAGTGTGTTTGGCCCCTTAGGCTAGCTGTGTGTATCAAGGCTCCAGCTCCGGAGCGGATCCCCGACCCTCCGGAGCAAGTGTGAGCCGCTTCTAGTTAATCAAGTCTGGTCCGGGTCTAGGTAAGAAAAAACGGACACTATTATTGCACCTAGGTGGGTACCCTAATTAGTGTAGGGCTATTCCTATGGGATCTGAGGAGTAAATTTGCCTTCTGATGACAAAATATGTATGGTAAATCCCACTTTTATTGTCTAAAAGCAGGGAGCTCTCTATCTGTGCGTCTGCTTCAGTCGGCGGTGAACTCCGCCCCCAGAATGATATTTTTAATAGAAACTAGTCCTATAATATTAGATGGAAGCTTGTTAGGTGTACAATGGATAACTGCATTCAAAGCAAATGGATATATAAGAAAATTCTCAATATCCTTAGTGGAAAAGATTTCAGTTTCGAGTAACCAATCTATTGCAATTTTGGCTAATGTGACAATATTATAGAAATTGATATTAGGCAGGGCGAACCCTGCCATCCTACCTGACTGCATAATTTTTTTCAGTGAAATACGAGACTTCTTATCTTTCCATATAAATCTAGAAAAAGCAGTATAAATTTTAAGCAGATCTCACAAGGATATAAATAATGGTAAATTCTGGAGTGGATACAGAAATCTAGGGAATACAATTGTTTTAATTAGACTCACTCAGGCTGATAAAGAAATAGAGAGAGAAGACCAGACATCCAGATCTGCTATGTTTTTTTTGTATAAGAGCATACTAATTATTTGTGTTAGCATTAAGGTATATACCTAAGTACTTTAATGTATCAACTTTTTAAATGGAATATTATGTGGACTAGATCTTGTTTTATGGATCCACATAAGTTCATTTTTATTACAGTTTATACTATAACCAGCAAAAGAACTGAAAAAGTTTAGAGTATTAACAATTAATAGAATTGTTTGTGCAGTGTTCTGTACAAAGATAAGTAAGTCCTCTGCATACAACCGAGTTTTTAGTCTATGTGGCCCCATCTTTATTCCTGGTATGGTATCTCTAAGCCAAATTGCTAAAGGCTCCAAATCCAGATTAAACAGAAGTGGAGATAACAGGCAGGCCTGCCACGTACCTCTACACAATTTTTGGGGTAAGAAAGCCATTTATTAATAAATAAGAGATGGGCTTATTATATAAATTGTAAATAAAGTATAAAAATTGATTCTTGAATCCAAATTGAGACACTAATCTAAATATATGTTCACGTGCCATCGAATCAAAGGCCTTTTCTGCATCAAGCGTAAGAATGGCTACATCTTGTCTAAGTTGAGAATTTTTAATTTTATCTAAATTCCACATATAATTGATAAAGGTAATAACTTTCCGGATATTTTTTGATGAGTTCCTGGCTGTCATAAAGCCTGTTTGGTCTGGATGGATGAGCTTATCAAGACAACGAGAAAGTCTAGAGGCTATAATAGAGGTCAAAATGTTATAGTCTGCGTTCAATACAGATATCGGCCTATATGACGCAGGATCATCAAGTTCTTTGGGTATCATAGAAATATTAGCTACTGAGAAATAGGTTAAAATAGGAGTTTTTAAAGTATAATAGTTATTAAAGAGTTTCTCCAAAGCAGCTTTAATATCTCCTGCTAAGAGTTTAACCTGGTTGGCAA
Organism: Bombina bombina; assembly: GCF_027579735.1. Lineage (NCBI taxonomy): Eukaryota > Metazoa > Chordata > Amphibia > Anura > Bombinatoridae > Bombina > Bombina bombina. The sequence goes on from NC_069499.1 coordinate 502,585,847, forward strand.
GTTGCTGTTCTAAGGCGTTCTCTTTCTTTTTCTTAACAGACATATAGGCAGTAATCTCCCCTCATAGCACAGACTTAGAGGCCTCCCAAAAGGTTTCTATCTGATTATAATAGCCAATGTTAAACGTACAATAATCTTTCCACTTCTGTTTTAACCAGTGAGAGAATCTTGAATTGTTATGCAAATATCTGGGAAAGAAAAAACTATCGGCTAGATTACGAGTCTTGCGTTATGAGTAAAAAAGAAGCGTTAAGCTTCATAACTCTGCTTTTTTACTACCACTGCTATTACGAGTCTTGCAGATTTAGGGGCTCCGCACACTTACACAGATTGCGTATAGTCTTTTTTTCTATGGGATTTCCATAGTGCCGGTATTACAAGCTTGTCCTGGGAGGCCAAAAGGTGAGCTGTACACCCTATCCCGTCAAGATTCGTACCGCATTCTAAAGTCCGTAGTTATGAGCTTTACACTACAACGCTGTAGCATAAAACTCATAACTAAAGTGCTAAAAAGTACACTATCACCCATAAACTACCAAATAACTATTGTACCTAGTTAAAATAAATACAAAGTTGCCTGTAAAATAAAAATAAACCCTAAGATAGTTAATGTAATTATTAGTTATATTGTAGCTATCTTAGGGTTTATTTTATAGGTAAGTATTTGGTTTTAAATAGGAAAAATTTAGTTAATTATAGGAATATTTATTTAGAGTTATTTAAATTATATTTAAGTTAATGGGTGTTAGGTTTAGGGTTAGACTTAGGTTTAGGGGTTAATAACTTTATTATAGTGCCGGTGTAGGGGGGCAGATTAGGGGTTAATAAATATAATAAGGAGCTTGACAAAGACTTTGAAACGCGTTGCTCAGTGACTGTGTATTGCTTGCTACTGTTTTCTCACAAACTGATCTTGTAATCAAGGGCTGTTTGCAGCTTTTCTCCACCTACACAGGTGTTGCTCTTCCGTTTGGCGGTCTTTCCGGATCTCCCCTTAGTCTGCCTTCAGAAGTGGTCAGCGTCTGAGCTCCGAGTTGATCTGTGGAGTGTCAAGGACGAATCGAGACCCCTGGCATAAAGGAGAATCGGTTTTGACACAGTTCTTCGGTTACTAATGTGTAAGTACCGATGCGCTTTTTATTTGAGAAGCATTTGATGTCTACCTAAGCAGACGCTTCTGTTTCCCACTTAGACGGCTTACGGCTTACATTGTCCAGGATATGCTCACCCTCTGGGAGGATTCAAAGATCTTCACCTTGCATCTATCCTGTGGAATAGCCTGGAGGAAGCTTTGGATGAACACGCATATTTGGAAGTTTATTTAAGAGTATCAGCTTCTGTTTAAGAAGCAACTTTTTATACCATATGTTTTAAATTATATTATATGTTTCTTGTTACTTAGTGTTTAAATATATGAAATCTGTGTACTTATTAGTTTATATCAATTTTAATTAGTTAGGACCGGTCATTAAATTTGGTTAGATTAGTTTATAAATTCACGTGCATTTATATTTATTTACTTGAGAGTTTATTATTTTTTATTTTTATGGAAGTTTATTAATTAAATGAATTTTAATATACTTTAATTTTTTGAATCTCCTATTTTTTGGCTTCGATTTAGGTTTATTTCATGCTTATATTAAAAATATTAATAAACTGATTCGTTTAAATTTAAATTGTTCTATTTATGAGCTTGGATTATTTCTTTGGGGTTGAGACATATTTAATTTGTAGTGCACATGGTTATCCAATGAAATTCTGATACCATTTGTAGTCTAGTCTTTTCACCTCTTATACTATTAACTTTAGCATTCTTTTGGTTTGCGCACCTATAAGTTATTGAATTACTGTGTTTTGGTTTTGTGGGGAGTTTTGGGAATTCTCCCTCTGTTATAGGTGTTTGTTTCTAGTGATTTTGTGCTTGTCTTAACTTTTTCCTCTCTTTTAGGTGTAGACTTTTACCATAGGAATCAATGGGATATCGGGCAGCAGCGAACATGAGCTTTCACTGCTGTCAGACTCCCATTGATTCCTATGGTATCGACCGCCTCCAGGGTGGCCGATTGAAAACCAGGTACGCTGGGCCGGAAAAGTGCAGAGCGTATCTGCTAGTTCTTTGATAACTTCCAAAAGTAGTCAGATTATACTGAACTTGCATTCAGAACATCTGTAGTGACGGCGGATCATATGTTACGTCACTATATTCTACTTTTGCCGGTCTGTAGGGTTTGATAACTACGGCTAATCAGGCTCGCCACAAATACGCTGCGGAATTCCAGTGTATTTGCGGTTGATAGCTTGATAAATAGAGGCCATAGGCTCTAATCCTTTATAATTAATGTTTTTGCTGCCTGCAGCCGAGACAGCAACCAACTGCCACCATGTTAATAAACCCTATAGAGGATAATATATTACTCCTAGCATATGAACTTTCCTGCTTAATAATCCTATATTACCTGATATTAAATAATCAAGATTGGCTGCCATTTACTCAACACCCTCCCACTTTAAATCAAAGGTGTATATAGCATGTTGCCCACATCCTTATTATATTATAGTTATCCACTTTGGATCCACATAAATTTAACTTAATAGTGTAACTGTACAAGTGCTGTTATTTTCAAGATTGATGTACACAGTTTTGGCTTTTTGCATCTTAATTCATCTCTTTAATTGGCCCATATACATATATATTTTTTTTTCTTTCTTGTTTATATTATTACTTTTTAAGATGCAATTTTTTTTTTTGGTTGCTGTTTTGAATATTCTGTCTATTATTAACCCCAAACTTTGGACATATATTGTCACCTTAGATCCAAGAGTGACCTTTTAAGATGAAGGGGAAGAAAAATGAGGACTAAATAACAAACTAACAGATATTATATAATTACTTGAAGTGTTGGTATTTTACAATGTAAATGTCTCTATTATATTGTCCTCAGCAAAAATAAAATAAATAACAGAGAAAAAAAAAGTTGTAAGTATCTGAAAAAAAAAAAAAAGTAAGCAGACAAAAGAAAAATCTAAATCAAATCAGTATTTGGTGTGACCACCCTTTGCCTTCTAAACAGCATCAATTATTCTGTGTACACTTGCAAACAGTTTTTTAGGGAACAAAGCAGGAAGGTTATTCAAGCATCTTAGAAATCTAACTACAGGTTTTCTTTGGATTTATGCAGCCTCACTTGCTTCGGTCTTTCCATGTAATCCCATACAGACTGATTGAGATCAGGGCTCTGTAGGGGCCAATGCCATAGATCACTTCAAAGACTCCTTGTTCTACTTTATGCTGAAGATAGTTCTTAATGAGTTTGGCAGCATGTTTGGGGTTGTATCATGTTGCATGATACATTTGGGGCTAATCAAATGCCTCCCTGATGGTATTGCATGATTGATAAGTATCTGTCTTTACTTCTAAGCATTAAGGAGACAATTAATTCTGACCAAATCCCCAACTTCATTTGCAGAAATGTAGCCCAAATCTTGCAAGGAACCACTCATTCTTGTATGTCTCTACAGCTCTTTGGCAAACAAACTGCCTTCTGCAACAGCCAAACATTTCAAATTGTTACTCATCAGTCTAAAGTACCTGCTACTATTTTTCTGCACCCCAGTTCCTGTGTTTGTGTGCATAGTTGATTTGCTTGACTTTCTTTCCGTGTTGGAGGTATGTTTTTTTTACCACAAGTCTTTCATGAAGACCATTTTTGACCAGATTTCTCCAGACAGTAGATGGGTGTGCCAAGGTCCCACTGGTTTCTGCCAATTTTGAGCTCAGGGAACTGCTAGAAATCTTCTGTTTGTGAAGAGAAGTAAACAGTAACATAGTAACATAGTAAATGAGGTTGAAAAAAGAACGAAGTCCATCAAGCTCAACCTATACAAATCTAATATACTTACAAAAAAAGCTCCAGGTCAGCTTCAATTAATCCCATTAAAAAGGTGACCAATTTAACACAAGCAATCATATACCTGAATTCTGTTTCAAGACAGAAATGTATCCAAACCATTTTAAAATGTATCTAAGGTATTGGCATTCACTAACTCCTTTCCTCTAACCTTTAATTGCATTCTCTTGTCACAAACAATTTTCTTGGAATAAACAGAGCTTCTGCCCTCTCTGTATATGGCCTTGACTATATTTAAATAAAGTAATCATGTCACCTCTCAAACACCCTTTTTCTAGAGAAAAAAGACCAAGGGGGATATTTATCAAGCCGCCAAATGCAAATACGCTGGAATTCCGCAGCGCAATTGTGGCAAGCTTGATTCAACCTAGTTATCAAACCCTACAGACCGGCAAAAGTTGAAATCTGTGATGTAACATACAATCCGCCAGTCTCAATCTGACACAGATTGATGCTTACGTCATTACAGATACACATTCGGCAATATTTGACACTTTTTCAAAGTTATCAAATAGTTAACCGGTATGCTCGTGGCTATTCCGGCCCAGCATAATTGGTTTTCAATACGCCACCCTGGAGGCCATGGATGCCACAGGAATCAATGGGAGTATGAAGCGATAGCTCATGTTCAATGCTGCTTGGAATGGATGGATGAAGATGGAAGAGTCTGCCTGGATGAAGACTTCTTGCCGGCTGGATGGATCCTTCAAGCAGAACTTCAAAAACTGTAACTGGATCGTTGGGGGTTAGTGTTAGGTTTTTTAAGGTTTTTTTTGGTGGGTTTTATTTTTAGAGTAGGGTCTGGGCAGGTAAAAGAGCTAAATGCCCTTTTAAGGGCAATGCCCATACAAATGCCCTTTTCAGGACAATGGGTAGCTTAGGTTTTTTAGATAGGGTTTTTATTTGGGGGGGTAGGTTTTATTTTACAGGTAAAAGAGATGATTTTTTTGAGGCAATGCCCCGCAAAAGGCCCTAGGTTTTATTTTATTTTGGGGGGGCTTTTTTATTTTGATAGGGCTATTAGATTAGGCGTAATTTGTTATTATTTTTAATACTGTGGTTTGTTTTTTTCGTAATTTAGTGTTTTTTATTTTTTGTAACTTAGCGTTTATTTTTTTTGTAATTTAGTAATTTTTAATAGTAGATTTAAATAATTTGAGTAGGGTTAGGGTTTTTTAATATGTAATATAGTTAATTTAATTGCTAGTTTAATGTAATTTTAGTATAATAGGGTAGGTTAATTAATAGTTTAAAAATAGTTTATTTTAATTATACAGGTAAGTTTAAATTTATTTTAAGATAGAGATGTGGTAATTTTAATGTTAGCAGGTTAGGTTTAGGGGTTAATAGCTTAATTTAGTTTAATAGGTCTAGTTAATGGTAGTGATGTGGGAGGCCAGAGGTTTAGGGGTTAATGCGTTTATTTAGGGGTTAATACATTTATTTAGTGGTGGCGGGGTCTGGGAGTGGCGGGATAGGGGTTAATAACTTTATAACAATTGCGGCGGGGTATGGGAGCGGCGGGATAGGGGTTAAACATTTTAGTATAGTGCCGTTGTTTAGTGACAGGGTATAAATAAAGTTGGTAAAAAGCAGAATAGCAGTGAGATCGATGACTGTTAGTTAACAACAGTCTGATGTTCATCGCCCCGTACTTGGTGCACAGCTTTATGTCGGCTTTTTTTATAAATATGGAGAGCGTATTCAGGTCTGCAGCAAATGCAACATAGTTGAGGCTTTGATAAATATCCCCCCAAGTTTGGCTAACCTCCTTATAGCTTAAATTCTCCATTCCCCTTATTAGCTTTGTGTCCCTTCTCTGAGCTTTTTCTAAGTCTGCAATGTATTTTTTTGAGATCGGTCTCCAGAACTGCACTCCATACTAAACTTGATGTGCCTTGTTTCCTTAGCCCAACACTGTGTCTACAGTGCTCAATATTACCTGTTTTTTTGTGCTTCTTCAGAAAGCTTTGACAGCACATCTGGAAACCCCGGTCTTTGAAATGTTTGCCTGCGAGAGACCTTGCTGATGAAGTATAACTACTGTGGGCCAAATTATGAGTAGAGTGCTAACATTTGCATGTAAGCAATAAGGGGTTTATCACAAGTGTTTTAGCTTGTCGGGTTTTTCGCTGGTATTACAAGTTGAAAGTAAACACGATCACTTGAGCACAATTGCAGTATACACTAGATTGATTACCGTGTCAGAGCTCTGGTTAACTGTTTCGTGAAACTAAAAAGTATTACAAAACACATCAAAAATACATTACAAAGTACAGTTACATTCATAACACCATCTAATAAAAATTATATAATAATAATAATATTGCACTGTGTATATATATATATATATTTATAAATATGTGTTTATGTGTTCAATTATGTAATTATGTTTTTATATGTGATTAAAATAGACAGCACTATTTATATAAGTATCACAATTTATTAAAAAGATATTACAAGTTTCACACATTTATCCTGAGGTCTCCCACATCTGGAGCCCTCTGGTGGATTGCAAAACATTTTTCACTGCTTTCCCAAACTCTCTACATTGGGGTCTCCTCTCTCTCCAAAATCATCAAATTCAGAGTTATGGGGGGCTTAGACCTTAACCTACACAACTTAACTAAGTGGGAAATGGGTTTCATAATACCAATTCACAAAGTACTCAAATATGGCAAATTTAAAGACAGTCAGAGCATTCACAAAATGGCACCAATTGAGCCACTTTCTGGCCCAATACCAACACAAGAATTCACTGTCTGGACCGCTGACTCCATTTGAACAATTTTGTTCTCTAGAATTACCAATTCATCACACATTTTCATGGGCTAGGAAACTGTTGCTAGATGCTCAACTCCCAAAATACCCTGATTATGTTGACAGATGGAACAGAGACTTAGGTAGGAAGATTGATGAGTCAGACTGGAACCGCATATTAAACAACAGAAAATCATCACTGTGCACTAGATTTTTAGAGATAAACTATAAGGTCTTGACCCAATGGTACCTAACACATGCCCGGCTAAATAACTTGTTCCCTACCTCCTCTGACTTTTTTTGGAGAGAATGCGGATCAAAATGAACCCTACTGCATATTTGGTGGAGCTGCCCAAAATTGAAACCTTCATTAGATTACTGCTGGGCCCAAATACAAAGATCAACTTTGATCCCTACCTAGCCCTCTTGAACTTATTGCCCTCGCCCCCCTGAAGACTTAGATTTAAACTCACACAACACTGAATTCCTCAAGGTACTTAATAGCCAAACTATGGAAATCGCAACTTACTCCTTTTAAGATAGTTGGACGGTACACAAAGACAATACACTAACACTAGAAGAATATGGACACTACAGAATAAACAACATAGCATTTTATAATGATCTCAAATTCACATGGGAGGCTAGCAGGAAAAACCTTCAATCCACCCTTGCATCACCTCCAACCGACTAACCCGCCCTCAAACACATTCCCTGAAACAGTGAATAAGGCACGTGAGAGAGACCCTGAGCCAAAAGACTTGGCAATATCTGCGTCCCCCCGTTCTCATCCATTCCACCCCCCATGCGTCTCTCTCTTAACCCACTTATTATAATTTCTATCTATGCCTCCTCTTGGAACCTCATATTAAGGAGACATTGGAATTGCATCTGTGACTACAAACAGAAATGACCCGTATACTAGACCATTATTAATCTTTGTTTGTTGATTGTTATATATATCTCATGACTGTAATGATATATATATATATATATATATATATCTACTGTGTCATAACATGCCATCTTTTTCCTGTCATGTAAAGTTTCAATAATAAAAAGAAATATAATTAAAAACATACATCATACATATTAAGTACAATATAAAAGCAATAAGTCAAAACACAAGGCTAAATAAAACATATATCTAAATCAAGACAAACTGCTTGCCTGGCCAGGTCTGTAATCAACACTACACGTTTCAGGTGATACTGGACTACAGACATACAGTATATATACTTATTAAACACATAAATACATATGTACACACACACACACACACACATATATATATATATATATATATATATATATATATAAAAGTGCATCAGATTTATTTGCAGTAAAGTAGATGAAAACATGTAAAAGCATATTTATACAATATACTGTACATATTTATACAATATACTGTACATATTTATACAATATACTGTAAATAGAGATGAGGTTGATAGACTCGATAGGAACTCACTTTTGAGAGATAATTCATCTGATAAAGGCAAGTACCACAGAGGTGTCACCTTTGTAACTGAATACAGCGCTCAGTTCAGTGAGATCGGCAAAATTGTTAAAAAAACATTTTTCTCTGCTTTCAGCTGATGACAAACTTCAAAGCACTGTTAAACAGGGCCTTAGATGCTCTTACCGTAAATGCAAGACTATTGGCAACATTGTATCACCCACTAAACTTACAAGTGTTAGTCCTAGGAACACAAGCTCTTGGTTATTACATCATGGCATGTTTCGATGTGGGCACAGAAAGTGCAAACCATGTGATCACGCACAGATCACTAATACATTTAACTCAATGGTCACTGGCAAGACTTACCAGATTCATGGTTGTCACAACTGCACTAGTACTTTTGTAATATACCTCATTACCTGTGATGCTTGTCATCTGCAATACATAGGTCTCACCACTAGGGATGTGTCCTCTAGAATAAGGGAACACTTTTCTACCATTCACATAGGTAAATCTACATCTCGTATTGTACAACATTTTGTTTCAAAACAAAATAATGACCTGAGTACGTTTAAGTGGTGTGTAATTGAAAAAGTGTCCACCCCAAAATCTGGCACTAATAGACTTAAGTTACTCAATAAACGTGAGATGTTTTGGGTTTTTAAACTTAATACCCAATATCCCAGTGGTTTAAATTCAGACTACGATCTGATTAACTACAGGGAATGAACTACACATATACTGTTTTACTTGTCCCTTACATCATGCCTTTTTATATCCACTTTTGCATCTATACATTTATACATTTGTATATATATATCTGTTGCATCCATTTATACGTATGTATATATTATATTTTTTATATATATATGTGTATATTTTGCATATCCTTTATTTATTCACAATATTATGTATTATCCTGTTCTTCCTTGTATTGTTTTTTTCAATGGTTATTAATTGAATACTATAAATGTCAAATCATTTGTAATATCAAGTAGTTTAATATTAACCTTGTTACCAATATTGCTGCCATTTGATATATTGATATAATGTATTATGTCTTTTTAAATCATAGAGGGGTGTATCTGTATTAGCAAATCAGATTATCTTAGTCCTTTTAAAATGGATGTTCAGATTTGTAACTATTAGGCTAGATTACGGCCCTTCTTGGCCGAAATGCGTAAGCCTGTTGCTTACTCTTCTCACATTTCCAGTTTCCCCCCTGTGACCTTTTGATTCCTGTTTTTATGGATTCATTTAATAAAAGTTACTTTTTATATATCTCATCCTTGGCGACTCCTTGTACTGCTATTGTACCAAAATACCATACAATATGTATAGAAATAAGTATTTATGAATAAATAGAACATATTCTTCTATTAAAGAACATTGGAATGTGAAATATTGATACTTTCATTTCGGGTTAGCACACATTTAGAATATGTGATCTCCATTGAATTCTATGGGGGAATATGTGAACATGCATGCAATATTCTAAGTTTGGCTTTTTGTGCTCAACGAATTAGCAACCCAACGAGAACAAAAAGCCAAATTTCTAGCGCAGTGAATTCTCGAGTGGAGCTTTAATTAGTGCTCCACTTGTAATCTGGCTCTATGTGTCTTGTTGCTGTGCTCAGTCTTACCATGGTGTATGACGTTTGACAAGAAACTGTCTCCAGTAACCTCACCTTGTTTTCAGAGTTTGTTGTTCCTTACCCAGTTTTATTCATACTAAACTGCTGTTTCTGTTTCAGTTAATAATTGTGTTTCAAACTACATATTAAATTGATGATCATTAAAATCTGATTCATATAATTGTATAAAATCAGGCACCTGACCATATGCCTACTAGACGTGCAATGCGAAAAGTATTGTTTCGCTTCACTTTAATTAGTTAAATAAATAATTTTGTTTCAAAAAATTAGTTTTTAAGTTAAAAAAAATAGTTTCGGCATATTAGTTATGTTAAGTTAAAGTGTTTTTCGGATCTGTTCGTTTTTTCGGATCCATTTGATATTTTGGATCCATTCTTTATTCATATTCATTATTCTATTCTGAAGTTTAGAATAGAATAATGAATATGAATAAAGAATGGATCCGAAATAAAAAATGAATCCAAAAAACGATTTAACTCAACATAACTAATATGCCGATTCCCCAAACAAAATTATCTAAAAAATCGCCGTCACCCACATCACCAACACTAAATAAAGATATTAATCCCTAAACCGCCATCTCCCCACATTGCAAACATTAACTAAACCTATTAACCCCTAAACTGCTGCCCTACCACATCGCTGACACTAAATAAACCTATTAACCTCTTAACTGCCGCCCTCCCACATCGCCGACACTAAATAAAGCTATTAACCCCTAAACTGCCCCCCACATCCCCGACACCAAATAAAGCTATTAACCTCTAAACCGCCGCCCCCCATCGCCGACACTAAATAAACCTATTAACAACTAAAATGCCACTGACACTAAATAAAGCTATTAACACCTAAACCATCGCCCCCCCCTCATAGCCAACACTAACTAAAACTATTTACCCCTAAACCGCATCCCCCCACATCGCTGACACTAAATAAACCTATTAACCTCTAAACCATTGCCCCCCACATCGCCAACACTAAATAAAGCTATTAACCCCTAAACCTCTGCCCCCCACATCGCTAATACTAAACTAAACCTATTAACCTCTAAACCGCCTGCCAATACTAACTAAAGCTATAAACCTCTAAACCCCCCCCCCCCCCCGCATCGCCAACACTAACTAATGCTATTAACCTCTAAACTGCTGCCCCCCCACATCGCAACTACTTAAATTAAATTATATTTACCCCTAAACCTAACACCTCCTAACTTTAACATAATTAAAATACACCTAAATTAAAGTTACAATTATTAACTAACTACCTACATACAAATAAATACAAACTCACCTGTGAAATAAAAATAAAACCAAAACTAGTAACAATATTACTATTTACTAACTACCTATTTAAAATAAATACAAACTTACCTGTGAAATAAAAATAAAACCTAAGCTTAAAGGGATAGGAAAGTCAAATCAAAATGTGCATGATTCAGATAGAACATTTAATTTTAAAACAATTTTAAATTCACTTCTATTTTCAAATGTGCTTTGTTCTCTTACGGCTAGATTTAGAGTTTTGTCGGTAACGACCCGCATATCTAACGCTGGCTTTTTTTCTCCCGCACCTTTTAAATACCGCTGGTATTTAGAGTTCACAGAATGGCTGTGTTAGGCTCCAAAAAGGGAGCGTACAGGCATATTTACCGCCACTGCAACTCTAAATACCAGCGTTGCTTACGGACGTGGCCAGCTTAAAAAACGTGCTCGTGCACGATTTCCCCATAGGAAACAATGGGGCCGTTTGAGCTGAAAAAAACCTAACACCTGCAAAAAAGCAGCGTTCAGCTCCTAACGCAGCTACATTGTTTCCTATGGGGAAACACTTCCTAAGTCTGCACCTAACACCCTAACATGAACCCCGAGTCTAAACACCGCTAACCTTACACTTATTAACCCCTAATCTGCCGCCCCCGCTATCGCTGACCCCTGCATATTATTATTAACCCCTAATCTGCCGCTCCGTACACTGCCGCCAGCTACGTTATCCCTATGTACCCCTAATCTGCTGCCCCTAACATCGCCGACCACTATGTTATATTTATTAACCCCTATTCTGCCGCCCCCGCTATCGCTGACACCTGCATATTATTATTAACCCCTAATCTGCCGCTCCGTAAACCGCTGCAACCTACATTATACTTATGTACCCCTAATCTGCTGCCCCTAACACCGCCGACCCCATATTATATTTATTAACCCCTAATCTGCCCCCCACAATGTCGCCTCCACCTACCTACAATAATTAACCCCTAATCTGCCGACCGGATCTCACCGCTACTATAATAAATGTATTAACCCCTAAAGCTAAGTCTAACCCTAACCCTAACACCCCCCTAACTTAAATATAATTTAAATCTAACAAAATAAATTAACTATTATTAAATAAATTATTCCTATTTAAAGCTAAATACTTACCTGTAAAATAAACCCTAATATAGCTACAATATAAATTATAATTATATTGTAGCTATTTTAGGATTAATATTTATTTTACAGGCAACTTTGTAATTATATTAACCAGGTACAATAGCTATTAAATAGTTAATAACTATTTAATAGTTACCTAGTTAAAATAATTACAAAATTACCTGTAAAATAAATGCTAACCTAAGTTACAATTAAACCTAACACTACACTATCAATAAATTAATTAAATACAATACCTACAAATAAATACAATGAAATAAACTAACTAAAGTACAAAAAATAAAAAAGAACTAAGTTACCCAAAATAAAAAAATGCCCTACCCTATTCTAAATTAAAAAAGCTCTTTTACCTTACCAGCCCTGAAAAGGGCCCTTTGCGGGGCATGCCCCAAAGAATTCAGCTCTTTTGCCTGTAAAAAAAAACATACAATACCCCCCCCTCAACATTACAACCCACCACCCACATACCCCTAATCTAACCCAAACCCCCCTTAAATAAAACTAACACTAAGCCCCTGAAGATCTTCCTACCTTGTCTTCACCACGCCGGGTTCACTGATCGATCCAGAAGAGCTCCTCCGATGTCTTGATCCAAGCCCAAGTGGGGGGCTGAAGATGTCCATGATCTGACTGAAGTCTTCATCCAAGCGGGAGCTGAAGAGGTCCATGATCCGGCTGAATTCTTCTATCAAGCGGCATCTTCAATCTTCTTTCTTGCGGATCCATGTTCATCCCGCCGACGCGGAACATCCATCTTCACCGACGACTTCCCGACGAATGACGGTTCCTTTAAGGGACGTCATCCAAGATGGCGTCCCTTGAATTCCGATTGGCTGATAGGATTCTATCAGCCAATCGGAATTAAGGTAGGAAAATTCTGATTGGCTGATGGAATCAGCCAATCAGAATCAAGTTCAATCCGTTTGGCTGATCCGATCAGACAATCAGATTGAGCTCGCATTCTATTGGCTGATTGGAACAGCCAATAGAATGCAAGCTCAATCTGATTGGCTGATCCAATCAGCCAATCGGATTGAACTTCAATCTGATTGGCTAATTCCATCAGCCAATCAGAATTTTCCTACCTTAATTCTGATTGGCTGATAGAATCCTATCAGCCAATCGGAATTCGAAGGACGCCATCTTGGATGACGTCCCTTAAAGGAACCTTCATCAATCCAAATACTTTCTCTATGCTAATAAACCAGACAAATTCATGGCATATAAAATCAGAAACAGAACTAGAGACATGTCAATCCCATCTTTATATAATACCCAAGGGGTCCTTACTTCAAACCCTAAGGACATAGTGGCCTCGTTTGCAGCCTACTATAGTTCCCTGTATGATGGTCAGAAGGTAACCAAATCAGTTCCCACTCGGAACTCCCTTGACACTTTCCTAGAGGAAGCGACTCTACCCAAGATAACTGAACAAGACTTAAACTCCCTGAACGCGGATATAACGGATAGAGAGGTCCTAGGGGTACTTAAAGATTTAAAACCAGGCAAGGCAGCAGGCCCTGACGGGTTCCCAGGAGATTATTACAAACAGTTCAAACCCACCCTCACCAAACATATTGTTCAATTCTGTAATTCTATTCTAAAAGGTCAAGAAATCCCCTCTGAACTGTTAAATGCCAAAATTATAGTAATCCCGAAACCAGGCAAAGATAAATTGAGATGTCAAAACTACAGACCAATATCCCTCATAAATCAAGACATCAAAATCTTCACCAAAATCTTAGCCAACAGACTCAAACTCCTACTTCCCAAATTAATCCACCCAGATCAAGTGGGCTTCATTCAACATAGAGAGGCACCAGATAATGTTAGGAGAATGGTATCCCTGATTGATTATATACAGGAAACAAAAACGCCTTCTCTGCTCCTATCTCTGGACGCAGAGAAGGCGTTTGACAGGGTCGATTGGACCTATATGCAGGCAGTGCTAACTAAAGTAGGCATTTCGGGAGAATTTATGAGTGCTATACAAAATATATACTCCACACCTTCAGCAAACGTGAGAGCAATGGGTCACCAGTCCGAAAGCTTTCCTGTCCTCAATGGGACCCGTCAGGGATGTCCTCTGTCTCCATTGCTATTCGCATTATGTATAGAACCCCTGGCCCAACAGATTAGACGTTCCCCTGACATAACTGGCATTAGAATTAAGCAGACGGAATATAAACTTACGCTCTTTGCTGATGACGTCCTCCTCTCCCTGACAAGACCAATGATAACACTGCCGAACCTCTACCAAACCCTTAATTCCTTCTCCTCTATATCAGGCTATAAAATCAACCTAGAAAAATGCGTAGCATTACCCATACACCTCCCGAGCCACACCAAAAAGCTCATAGAGGCTAATTTTGAGTTTAAATGGGCCAAACACTCTCTTAGATACCTGGGGATTAATCTAACTACAAGCTCCAAAACACTATATAAGGAAAACTTCCCCTCAGTATATAAATCTATTAAACAAGACTTAATTAAATGGAGCAAATTACGATTCTCATGGTATGGTAGACTGTCGGCAGTCAAAATGATGGTATTACCAAGGATCCTATACTTATTCCGCACCCTACCAATTAGAATACCATCCCCAGACTTAGAGGATCTTCAAAGACACATAATTAGCTTTATTAGAGGTAACAAAAAAGCTAGGATACCTTCATCAGTCCTTTCTAGAAATAGACAATTGGGGGGGGTAGGAGCACCCAACTTCAAACATTATTATCAGGCAGCGAGACTCGCGCAGACAGCTCTCTTAAATGACCCTGAAGGAGACATTGTTTGGACGCAGCTAGAAACAGACATTGTAGGACTTACCCCACGCGACATGATTCTCTGGGACCCTAAGCGATGCTTTAGTAGGAAACAACACGACCACCCAATAATAGACTTCACGATTCAGCAATGGTCTAGGTTGACCACCTCTTTGAAACTCCTCCCCACTCACTCCTCCAAAGCCACACTCACAAGTCAAGTTAGGCAAGAATTGGTCACCACCATCAAAAAATGGGAAAACAGGGGTCTCTATAGGATAGCTGATATTATAGAGGGAGGCAAACTGTTGAGTTATACACAATTACAAGAGAAACTACAACCAATCAAATTAGAATGGTTCTTATACTTACAACTAACCTCCACAATTCATCCCCTCCTACCTCTTATAACTAAAAATGTGCCCTCCACACTAGAAAACATCTGCAGCTCCTCATCCAGACCCAAAAGCACCATTTCAAAACTTTATCAAGCGATCCAGCTGGCATCAGACAACTCTAAAACTCCTCTACAAAGTAAATGGGAAAAGGATACTAACAAAGAATTTGAGATTCAGGAGTGGTACACAACTCTTTCCAGTGCAGGGAGAGGATTACTAAGCGCAGATATGTGGGAAAACTGCATTAAAACTAACTTCCGATGGTATCTAACACCATTGATAACCTCACACTCTGCTAAAGATAAATCTAGACTATGCTACAGAGGTTGCGGGGAGATGGGGGACTATAGACACATGTGGTGGGACTGCACTTACTCACATGGGATTTGGAACCGTCTATCTAGATTCTTAAGTACACTCCTAGACAGTCCAATTAGACTGACTATGGAGCAAGCTTTGCTCCATGTCAGACGTCCAGAATTTAACAAATACATTAACCTGTTTATCAGAATTACTTGTACAGCTACAAGGATCTGCATAGCCCGTCACTGGAGGGAAGGTGCTCCCTCCTGGGAAGAAATTCAACTTAAAATCAAATTCTATTACAATATGTCAGAGCAGGCAGCTTTCCTTCTAAACTCCCAAGAAACGTTCCAGAAAGTATGGTATTACTGGATACTAAAAAATATGTCCTAACCCACTAGCTCATTATGACAGAACTCCCCATACAGACAGAATTACTCACTAGATGATCTGGTCCCCTAAGCAGGATGGTCTCAACAAAGCCCGCCAGGGGACAAAATAACCCTACTTACATTAAAGGTCTTCTGTATCTACACAAATTGGAGCGGAAAGGTCAGGAGATATTCCCTTACCCACACCCCACCTTTCTCTATCCCCCTGTCTCACTCTATTCTTCCTTTACTCTCTAACGCCTTACTCCACTATCCTTGGTAACAGGTTATAGAAAGGGGCTCATTGTGTCCAAAATAACGCAATATAATTTTCCACTAGATTTAAACAAGAGATTTCTTGTCATGGGACTATTGGTCCATAATGTATGCTACCACCTCAATATTTCTTGTTAAATTGGCCCTATCGGTTTAGATGTAGTAATTGAAAGCCACATGGTTATGTCTATTGCATTATCTCAACTACTATGTAACATAAAAAAAAAACCAAGATTTCTGTTTTTATGATCTGTATTTTTAATTTATATGTATTTCCTTTTTTTCTGTTATTTTACTTTTCACGACAAAAATTAATAAAGAATACTTTATCATAAAGGAACCTTCATTCTTCAGTTGGACGTCGGAAGAAGAAGATGGATCAGCGCTGAAGGTCTTCAAGATGGAGCCGTTCGTCATCGGATGAAGATAGAAGATGCCGCTTGGATCAAGATGGTTGCCGGTCCAGATCTTCTCTTCTTCCCGGATAGGATGAAGACTTTGGAGCCTCTTCTGGACCTCTTCAGCCGCGGCTTGATAGAAGACTTCAGCTGGATTATGGATTGCCAGCCCCCGCTTGGGCTTGGATCAAGACTTGGGAGGACGGATCGTGAACCTGGCATGGTGAAGATAAGGTAGGAAGATCTTCAGGGGCTTAGTGTTAGGTTTATTTAATGGGGGTTTGGGTTAGATTAGGGGTATGTGGGTGGTGGGTTGTAATGTTGGTGGGGGGGTATTGTATGTTTTTTTTTACAGGCAAAAGAGCTGAATTCTTTGGGGCATGCCCCGCAAATGGCCCTTTTCAGGGCTGGTAAGGTAAAAGAGCTTTGAACTTTTTTAATTTAGAATAGGGTAGGGTATTTTTTTATTTTGGGGGTCTTTGTTATTTTATTAGGGGGCTTAGAGTAGGTGTAATTAGTTTAAAATTGTTGTAATATTTTTCTAATGTTTGTAAATATTTTTTTATTTTTTGTAAGTTCTTTTTTATTTTTTGTACTTTAGTTAGTTTATTTAATTGTAGTTATTTGTAGGTATTGTATTTAATTAATTTATTGATAGTGTAGTGTTAGGTTTAATTGTAGGTAATTTTAGGTATTTTATTTAATTTATTTATTGATAGTGTAGTGTTAGGTTTAATTGTAACTTAGGTTAGGATTTATTTTACAGGTAATTTTGTAATTATTTTAACTATTTTAGCTATTAAATAGTTATTAACTATTTAATAGCTATTGTACCTGTTTAAAATAATTACAAAGTTGCCTGTAAAATAAATATTAATCCTAAAATAGCTACAATATAATTATTATTTATATTGTAGCTATATTAGGGTTTATTTTACTGGTAAGTATTTAGCTTTAAATAGGAATAATTTATATAATAAGAGTTAATTTATTTCGTTAGATTTAAATTATATTTAACTTAGGGGGGTGTTAGTGTTAGGGTTAGACTTAGCTTTAGGGGTTAATCCATTTATTAGAGTAGCGGCGAGATCCGGTCGGCAGATTAGGGGTTAATTATTGTAGGTAGGTGGAGGCAACATTGGGGGCGGCATATTAGGGGTTAATAAATATAATATAGGGGTCGGAGATGTTAGGGGCAGCAGATTAGGGGTACATAGGGATAACGTAGGTGGCCTCGGTGTACGGAGCCGCAGATTAGGCGTTAAAATTTTTTAATATAGTGGCGGCGATGTGGGGGGACCTCGGTTTAGGGTTACATAGGTAGTTTATGGGTGTTAGTGTACTTTAGAGCACAGTAGTTAAGAGCTTTATAAACCGGCGTTAGCCCAGAAAGCTCTTAACTACTGACTTTTTTCTGCGGCTGGAGTTTTGTTGTTAGATTTCTAACGCTCACTTCAGCCACGACTCTAAATACCGGCGTTAGAAAGATCCCATTGAAAAGATAGGATACGCAAATGACGTAAGGGGATCTGTGGTATGGAAAAGTTGCGGCTGGAAAGTGAGCGTTAGACCCTTTCCTGACTGACTCCAAATACCAGCGGGCGGCAAAAACCAGCGTTAGGAGCCTCTAACGCTGGTTTTGACGGCTACCGCCCAACTCTAAATCTAGGCCTTAGTATCCCTTGTTGAAAAAGAATATGCACATATCATACACCAGTGGGAGCTGCTGCTAATTGGTGCCTGCACACATTTGTCACTATCCCTTTAAACTAAAAAACCTTATCATTACTACAAATAAAAAACTAACATTACTACAAATAAAAAAAAACTAACATTACAAAAAAAATAAAACTACAATTACAAAAAATAATAAACACTGAAATTACAAAGAATAAAAAACTGCCATTACAAAAAATAACAAATGAAAAAAAATAATAAAAATTATTGCTATTCTAATACCCCCATTTAAAAAAAAACAAAAAAAAAAAACCTAATCTATAATATACTACCAGTGGCCCTTAAAAAGGGGGGTGGCGGTTTAGAGGTTAATAGGTTTAGTTAGTTTTGGCGATGTGGGGGGCACCGGTTAAGGGGTTAATAGCTTTATTAAGTGTTTTAGTTAGTGTTGGTGATGTCAGGGAACGGCGGTTTAGATTAGAACAATCAAAAAATTATGAATATGAATAAAGAATGGATCCAAAAATTCAGAAACTGATTTATTCATTTTCTGAATTTTAGTTATGGTGCCGATTCGGACATTCTTGTAAATCTCTGAATCGGCCAAAATTTGTCAGAAAACGAAATTCAGCCGAAACAAATTGCACTAACTTTGCACAAGTGTACCTCCAAAAACTGATGCTTTTTTGAAATGCAAAGGGTAGTCACACCAAATATTGATTTGATTTAGATTGTTCTTTTGTTCACAGTACTGTATATATATATATACATATACATATATATATATATATATATATATATATATATATATATATTCTGTTGTAAAGGCTGAATAGAGTGTTTTTCTTTTCAGTATTTTAAGCAGGGGACTGATGTCACTGAACCCCCCCCCCCCCATATATATTAACATTTCATAGCACAAATGCCATATTCTCACCTAACTAAATTAAAGTACACTACTTTTAGAAACTAATCTTTCAGTATGAGCTTTGTACTGTACATTCACAATTTAATATAAAGATGAATCACTGTGCAAATCTTTAAGGTCATATGGTTAATGAAATTGTTCTTTGCCCTGCAAAGAATCACTCGATTTCAAGGTAAAATTAGAATATATATTTTTTTTTCTTTGTGACCAGAAGACATATATTACAACACATAGGATCATATGTCATGTAAGCTTTTCCGTGCATATTTGAATATGTTTAAGTCTGACATTAACTGTGTACATGTTTTTTTATCATAAATATGGTTTAGTTTGGTATAAAAGGTATCTCTACAAGGTATGATATACATATGTGAATTTTAAAATACTAGGAATTTGTGTGAACTGAATTAAAAAAAAATGTTATATTACTCTGAAAGCAAATTTCCAGTTTATGGCAAATTTATAGAAACACAAGTAATTGGTTGGCACTAAGTAAAGTGATTGAATATAAATGAAGAAAAAATATATTATTCGCACATTGCTACTCTTGCCTAAATGTAGCAGCATGTTGATTGGATAATCTCAAATATCCAAAATAAAAACTGAGGATCAGCTCTTACTGCTAATGGGCAAATGAGGGGAATGCCTGTAGCAGTGAGTCAGAGCACAGCTCATTCTATAAGATCTCACAAGGAATAGTATTGGAGAGTTGTAACTTATAAATAGTGTTACCTTAAAAGCTTAGGTCTCCTAAGGTTTTGTTTCTTATATATAAACAATTTCAAAGCCACATAATAGACCCACCAAACTTACTTTTAGAGAGATTTGTATCTTAGATTTCTATGCCATTCATATCAAGAGCCTCTGTTAGAGTCAATAAACCACAAAATGTAAACATATGATACAGGTGGCTCTCGTTTTACAACGGTTCAATTTACACCGTTTCAGAATAACAACCTTTTTTCCAGTCATGTGACTGCTATTGAAAAGCATTGAGAAGCAGTGCATTTCTTAAAATACCCAGTAGGTGTAGCTGTCTGCTTGTGTTGCAGCAAAGCCAAGCAAGCTGAAATTAATCAGTTTAACCAGACCTGAGCTATCGAGCAGACTTCAAAGGAACAAGAGCTTCCTGTCTATAAATCAGTCCAGATTGGAATGCATAGAAAGAACTGTTTGCAGAAAAATGCAAGTGAAGTCTGTGTTGTGTGATTATTTATTTGGTTTATAATGCTGTTTAGCAAATGTTTTTGTTCATTTAACTTAGTTTAATTATATATTCTGTGTTGTGTGATTATTTTATTAGGTTTATAGTGCTGTTTAGCATTTAGTCTTAATTTCAAAGCTTTAAAAATAATGCATTAGGTGTTAATTGTGACAATTTTGAGAGGGGCCTAGAACCTATCTCCCTCACTTCCCATTGACTTACATTATAAACTGGGCTTCAATTTACAACGGTTTCAATTTACAACCATTCCTTCTGGAACCTAACCCCGGCGTAAACTGAGGGCTACCTGTATTTCTGGCTCAACAAATTTTGGCTTCCGATTCAGGGTTGGATGACAAATGGCACACTAATACCAGCAAAAGGTGCAATAGCAATTCTGCTGGGCCACACTAAAATTAGCCTGGAAATTGATATGACAAGTCTGTGGTAAAATGGATTTACCAGAGAAGGTTTTGCGTGGCCAACATCTCTTTAGTGAGCCCTATACTTTCAATGGAGATTGCAACATCTCTAAACATTGCTCATATTATATGTTGAATGTTATGGCTTCTATTTGAAGAATTTGGGGCCTATTTATGAAAGGCCCATCGGACATGATCCAACATTGCGGATCATGTCCGACAGACCTCACTGAATGCGGAGAGCAATACACTCTATCTGCATTCAGCATTGCACCAGCAGCTCTTGTGAACTGCTGGTGCAATGCCGCCCCCTGCAGATTCACGGCCAATCAGCCACTAGCAGGGGGGATGTCAATCAACCCGATCGCATTCGATTGGGTTGAATTGCGACAATCTCTGTCCGCCTCCTCAGAGCAGGCGGACAGGTTAGGGAGCAGCGGCCTTTAGACTGTTGCTTCATAACTGGTGTTTCTGGCGATCCTGTAGGCTCACCAGCAACACAGGGCTTCAAGCTCCATACATGATAGATATGCCCCTTAGAGTGACCTGAGACCTAAGGTAAAGTGTAAAGGTTTAAAAAAACACATTAAAACAAAGCATTGGATTCATATATTAAGCTTTTATTTTATTAAAATGTTAATATTAATCAAATGTTTTAAAAGGGTTTTAGAAAAAAAGAAAATTCTACTGGGGCATGGGCAAGAACTAGCAAAATCAAAGAAAGTAGCAGGCACTACTCAGATTGTGGTGAAAAAGTAAAAAAAAAAATCTTCACCTTTATGCTTTTTTTAAAATGAAAAGGACTTTATGGAAGCACAAAAAATAATGTCCACCAAGGGGTAATAAAATAGGTGTAAAAGCCCAAACATCACATAAAAAGCTAAACAACGAATCAATGCTGTAGTTCTTCCTGTAAATGATGTTCCATGACACCAAGCAGATCTAGAAAAGTAAAAATGACAGCGCACTTGTGATTTAAGTTAAAAAACATAACTTATGCTTACCTAATAAATTCCTTTCTTTCTTGGTGGTGTGAGTCCACAAACCTGACCCCTTTTTATTGGTTGGTGGCAGTTTAGTTTGCACATCTTTACCCTACTATCACTCTTACTTCTTCCTGAAGTTTCCTTAAATGTGCATATTACTGGGACAGAGAGGGTAGTGGGAGAGATACTAAAGCTTTGTTGTGGGGTGTCTTTGCCTTCTCCTGGTGAATTCCCATGAGTAAGGATTTTGTGGACTCTTACCACCTAGAAAGAAATATAAATGCATTGGTAAATCACCACTAAAAGACAAGAACTTAAAAATAAAATGTAAGATACAAGCCAAATGGAAGATGTAACCAGTTTATGGCCAGCAGTCAGTGCTACCTTATCCATCTCCCTAGAAGCCACCTCTGGCCACTCAGCTATTCATGCTCCTATGGAGTTGTTTGCTGATACATCTAGTATACATACTCATAAGTACAAACAAAACACTCAACATAAAATTTCACAGTAGAGAAAGACTACAGAAGCCTGAGGTGGACAAAGTTCCTCTACGTGTTTCTTTCCATTACGACTGCATTTTCAAGAGTATAATTTTGTATTAGGATACATCCCATACACATAGGATTTATCTCAATTAAACATTCATTCCTAAAGGGATATATACTCCTTTTTTGATAAACAAAATCACATATATACAAATGATACAATACAGGTAAGATAGCAAATAACCTCCTACATGACACTAACACAAATAAATAATTGATTTACAATCCTACTAAGACAAAGAATTAGGGGTTTTGAATAATTCTGAATTGTTGTTTTTTTTGTATGAGCCTAATTAAAAAAAGTGTGATTTTACCATTTACCCAAATCCATAAAGATCCCATTGGAATCCCCTGGTAGACCTATCATCTCAGGGATAGGGTTTTTGTGTGATAATCTGTCAAAGTATATTGATTATTACTTGCAACCAATGGTTGTTGCCACTTAGAAAAAACAGGGATGATATTGATTTTATTAATAAGTTTGAAGGAATTCAGTGGGAAAACAACTTTTTTTGTGTTAAATGTGATGTGACAGCTTTATACACTAGTTTTCCTCACATTAAGGGGCTATTAGTGGTACATAACATTTCTTAAACGGGATGTACCTGAACATCATGTACACATTTTAATAGATGGAAGACAATTACTACTTCTATAAACAACTTCAAAGCACTGTGATAGGGACTATGTTTGCCCCATCCTATGCTAATCTTTACATAGCGGCTCTTGAAGAGAAGTATATATGATCAAATAACTCTTTCAAATAATATAGGTACATATATGATATTGTTATCATTTGGCTGGGCAATGAAAATGAGGTAAGAGATTTTCTCTTGTTAAGTGTATCCAGTCCACGGATCATCCATTACTTATGGAATATATTCTCCTTCCCAACAGGAAGCTGCAAGAGTCCACCCACAGCAAAGCTGCTATATAGCTCCTCCCCTAACTGCCATATTCAGTCATTCTCTTGCAAGCCTCAACATAGATAGGAGGTCGTGAGAGTCTGTAGTGCTTTCTACTTAGTTTATTCTTCAATCAAAAGTTTGTTATTTTTAAATGGCACCGGAGTGTGCTGTTTATCTCAGGCAGTATTTGGAAGAAGAATCTGCCTGCGTTTTTCTATGATCTTAGCAGACGTAACTAAGATCCATTTGCTGTTCTCACACATTCTGAGGAGTGAGGTACTTCAGAGGGGGAATGGCGTGCAGGTTTTCCTGCAGATAAGGTATGTGCAGTAAAATATTTTTCTAGGAATGGAATTGACTAAGAAAATACTGCTGATACCGAAGTAATGTAAGTAAAGCCTTAAATGCAGCGATAGCGACTGGTATCAGGCTTATTAATAGAGATACATACTCTTGTAAAAATGTGTTTTAAAACGTTTGCTGGCATGTTTAATCGTTTTTTAACATATGTTTGGTGATAAAACTTATTGGGGCCTAAGTTTTTTCCACATGGCTGGCTTAAATTTTGCATAGAAACAGTTAACTGAAGCTTCCCACTGTTGGCTGTGGCAGTTTGTTGTGTCTGTTTTTAAAAACGTCTATGTCTTTTTTTTTTTTTTTTTGATCTGTTTTTTGCATTAAGGGGTTAATCATCCATTTGCAAGTGGGTGCAATGCTCTGTTACCTTATTACATGTACTGTAAAAATTTCGTTTGTTTTACTGCCTTTTTTTTCACTGTTTTTCAAATTTTGACAAAATTTGTTTCTCTTAAAGGCACAGTAACGTTTTATATATTTGCTTGTTAACTTGATTTAAAGTGTTTTCCAAGCTTACTAGTCTCATTATTAGTCTGTTCTAACATGTCTGACATAGAGGAAGCTCTGTGTTCATTATGTTTTAAAGCCATGGTGGAACCCCATCTTAGAATGTGTACCAGATGTACTGATTTCATGTTAAACAATAAAGATCATTTTTTGTCTTTAAAAACATTATCACCAGAGGATTCTGTCGTGGGGGTAGTTATGCCGACTAACTCTCCCCACGTGTCAGACCTTTTGCCTCCCGCTTTAGGGACTCACGCTCAAATGGCGCCAAGTACATCAAGGGCACCCATAGCGTTTCTTTTACCAGGGGATTCTGTCGAGGGGAAAGTTATTCCGACTAACTCTCCCCACGTGTCAGACCCTTCGACTCCCGCTTCAGGGACTCACGCTCAAATGGCACCAAGTACATCAAGGGCGCCCATAGCGTTTATTTTACAAGACATGGCAAAGGTGGTGAATAATATTCTGGCAGCAGTATTAGTCAGACTACCTGAAATTAAAGGAAAGCAGTTAGCTCTGGGGGTAGATACAGAGCATACAGATGCTTTAAGAACCATGTATGATACTACCTCACAATATGCTTAGTCTGTGGGTGATTTTTTATTTTTTTTTTACTCAGGGAAGATGATTTAACCTGATTCTGATATTTCTACATTTAAAATTTATGCTTGAGAACCTCCACTTGTTGCTCAGGGAGGCTTTGGCTGCTCTGAATGAATGTGTACAATCGCAGGGCCAGAGAAATTGTGTAGACTGGATAAATAATATGCAGTGCCGGTGTGTACTGATGTTTTTCCAATACCTAAAGAGGTTTACTAAAAATTTTTTTAATAAGGAATGGGATAGACCAGGTGTGCCGTTCTCTTCCCCTCCTATTTTTTAGAAGAATGTTTTCTAATAGTTACCACCACACGGGACTTCTGGCAGACAGTTCCTAAGATGGAGAGAAGAGTTTCTACTCTAGCTAAGCGTACCACTACCTCTGACGAGGACAGTTGTGCTTTTTAGATCCAATGGATAAAAAATGTTTATTCAACAGGGTGTTATCCTGCAGCCCCTTGCATACATTGCTTCTGTCACTGCTGCTGCGGCGTTCTGGGTTGAGTCTCTTGATGAGGCTTTACAGTTAAGCGACTCCATTGGATGAATATATTTGACAAGCTTATGCTAGCCAATTCCTTTGTTTTCTGATGCCTTGTTCATTTGACTAGACTAACGGCTAAGAATTCTGTTTTTTACTATTCTGGCGCGCAGAGCGCTATGGCTTATATCATGGTCAGCTGTCGTGACTTTAATAAATAAGCTACTTAACTTCCCTTCAAGGGGCAGACCCTATTCGGGCCTGGTTTGAAGGAGATTATTGCTTATATCACTGGAGGAAAAGGTCATGCCCTTCCTCAGGATAGGTCTAAATCAAGGGAAAAAAAAAAAAAAAAAGTCTAATTTTCGTACCTTTTAAAAACTTCAGGGCAGGTGTGGCATCCTCTTCCTCTAAGGCAAAACAAGAGGGAATTTTTGCTCAGTCCAAGGCGGTCTGGAGACAATAGGACCTGGAACAAAGATAAGCAGGCCAAGGAGCCTGCTGCTGCCTCTAAGGCAGCATGAAGGAACGGACCCCTATCCGGTAACGGATCCTATAGGGGGCAGACTTTCATTCTTTGCCCAGGCGTGGGCAAGAGATGCCCAGGATCCCTAGGCATTGGAATTTATATCCCAGAGATATCTTCTGGATTTCAAAGATTCCCCCCCAAAAAAAGGGGAGATTTCGCCTTTCACAATTATCTGCAAACCAGATAAAGAAGGAGGCATTCTTACATTGTGTACGAGATCCATCCAGTTCCAAGAGAGGAACAGGGACAGAGTTTTTACTCAAATCTGTTTGTGGTTCCCAAGGAGAGGGAACCTTCAGACCTATTTTGGATCTAAAGATCTTAAACAAATTCCTCAGAATTCCGTCATTTAAGATGGAAACTATTCGTACCATCTTAACTATGATCCAGGAGAGTCAATAGAGGACTACAATGGATTTGAAGGATGCTTATCCTCACATTGTGATGCATAAAGATCACCATCGTTTTTCAGGTTTGACTTTCTAGACAGGCATTACCAGTTTGTAGCTCTTTCCTTTGGGATATCTACAGCCCCAAGAATCTTTATGGAGGTTCTGGGGTCGCTTTGGCGGTCCTTAGACCGCGGGGCATAGAAGTGGCCCCTTATTTAGACGACATCCTGATACAGGCGTCAAACATCCAAATTGCCCAGTCTCATACGGACGTAGTACTGGCATTTCTGAGATCACATGGGTAGAAAGTGAACAAGGAAAGAGTTCTCTATCCCCAATCTCAAGGGTTTCCCTCCTAGGGACTCTGATAGATTCTGTAGAAATGAAAATTTACCTGACGGAGTCCAGGTTGTCAAAGTTTCTAAATTTCTGCCGTGTTTTTTCATCCCATCCGCGCCCTTCGGTGGCTCAGTACATGAATGAAATCGGCTTAATGGTAGCGGCAAGGGACATAGTACCGTTTGCACGTCTACATTTCAGACCGCTGCAACTATTCATGCTCAGTCAGAGGAACGGGGATTACACAGATTTGTCCCCCTGTTAAACCTGGACCAAGAGACCAGAGATTCTCTTCTCTGGTGACTATGTCGGGTCCATCTGTCCAAGGGTATGACCTTCCGCAGGTCAGATGGGACAATTGTTACAATAGATGCCAGCCTTTTAGGTTGGGATGCAGTCTGGAACTCCCTGAAGGCTCAGGGATAGTGGACTTAGGAGGTGACCCTCCTTCTAATAAATATTCTGGAACTGGGAGTGATATTCCATGCTCTTCAGACTTGGCCTCAGTTAGCAACTCTGAGGTACATCATACTCAGTTGGACAATATACACGACTGTGGCTTACATCAGCCATCAAGGGGGAACAGAAGTTCCCTAGCGATGTTAGAAGTCTTACAATAATTCACTGGACAGAGACTCACTCTTGTCTATCAGCTATCCATATCCCAGGTGTTGAGAACTGGGAGGTGGATTTTCTAAGTCGTCAGACTTTTCTTCCGGGGGAGTGGGATTTCCTCCGGAGGTCAAGACCAAGCAGGAGAGGGCTTTGGTGTTTTTGACAGCGCCTGCGTAGCAACGCAGGACCTGGTATGCAGATTTGGTGGACATGTCATCCTTTCCATCACGGTCTCTGCTTCTGAGACAGGTCCCTCTACCTCAGGGTCCTTTCAACCATCTAAATAGAATCAATCTGAGATGGACTGCCTGGAGACTGAACGCTTGATGTTATCAAAGCATGGCTTCTCCGAGTCAGTCATTGATACCTTAATACAGACATGAAAGCCTGTCTCTAGGAAAATTGAACATAGATATGGTGTAAATATCTGATTGTTATGAATCCAAGGGTTACTCATGGAGTAAAGTCTGGATTCCCAGGATATTATCTTTTCTCCAAGATGTTTTTGAGAAAAGGGTTGTCAGCTAATTCCTTAAAAGGGGACAGATTTTTACTCTGTCTATTTTTTTGCACAAGCGTCTGGCAGGTATTCTAGACGTTCAGGCATTTGGTCAGGCTTTGGTTAGATCCAAGCCTGTGTTTAAAACTGTTGCTCCGCCATGGAGCTTAAACCTGATTCTTAAGGTTCTTCAAGAAGTTCCGTTTGAACCTTTTTTGTTCCATAGATATCAATCTTTATCTTGGAAAGTTCCTTTTGGGTAGCTAATTCCTCGACTCGTAGAGTCTCCAAGTTATCTGTGTTACAATGTGATTCTCCTTATCTGGTCCTTCGTACGGATAAGGTAGTCCTGCGTACCAACCTGGGTTTTTTCCTAAGGTGGTATCTAACAAGTACATCACTCAAGAGATAGTTGTTCCATGCTTGTATCCTAATCCTTCCTCAAAGAAGGAACGTCTATTACACAATATTTGACGTGGTTTGTGCTTTAAAGTTTTACTTACAAGCTACTACAGTTTTCATCAAACGTTCACCTTGTTTGTTGTCTATTCTGGACAGAGGAGAGGTCAAAAGACTTCAGCAGCCTCTCTGTCTTTTTGGTTAAAAAGCATAATTCATTTAGCTTATGAGACAGCTGGACAGCAGCCTCCTGAAGGGATTACAGCTCATTCTACTAGAGCTGTGGTTTTCACTTGGGCCTTTTTTAAATGTGGCTTCTGTTGAACAGATTTACAAGACGGAGTCTTGGTCTGCGCTTCATACTTTTCAAATTTAACAAATTTGATACCTTGCTTCTTCGGAGGCTATTTTTGGGAGAAAGGGTTTTTTACAGGCAGTGGTAACTTCCTTTTAAGTACCTGCCTTGTCCCTCCCATCATCCGTGTACTTTAGCTTTGGTATTGGTATTCCATAAGTAATGGATGATCCGTGGACTGGATACACTTAACAAGAGAAAACATAATTTATGCTTACCTGATAAATTTATTTCTCTTGTAGTGTATCCAGTCCACGGCCCGCCCTGTCACTTTAAGGCAGGTAATTTTTTCATTTGAACTACAGTCACCACTGCACCCTATGGTTTTTCCTTTCTCTGCATGTTTTCGGTCGAATGACTGAATATGGCAGTTAGGGGAGGAGCTATATAGCAGCTTTGCTGTGGGTGGACTCTTGCAGCTTCCTGTTGGGAAGGAGAATATATTCCATAAGTAATGGATGATCCGTGGACTGGATACACTACAAGAGAAATAAATTTATCAGGTAAGCATAAATTATGTTTTTTTACAGTATATTAATATTAATAATTTTAATCATAAATTTACTATTAATTATTTCAGAAGGTCCATCTGTTTTTTGGAATTAAACCAATTTCATGATACCAATACTGAGACAGTGCCTGTCAGAAACTATAGAAAAGAGACAGATAAAAATGGTTTATTGAATGCTGAAAGTTGTCATCTTAAACATATGGAAATTAAAATAGTTGAATGGGTTGCACATAATGTTTGGGACACTAATAAATTACTTTGACTCATGCAATCCTGTAGCTGAAGGTGCTCCAAAGATGCATTTGCAGCTTCTTAAATTGATCCCATTGTGTAAGCCCATGGCAAGAGGGATATGTATGCAGCAACCAATCACCAGTATGTTGCTTAACATTGAATGAATACTTGGCTAAATCTATTTGTTCATCTTGTTTCTGGTGCAACAGATATGATTTTATAGTATTTTATACCAACTTTAAATATATTTCCAATCCACTAGCAGACTCCTCTCTCTTGGACTTCTGTTCATTAACCTCCTCCTCACTTTACTCAATCCTCTCCTATACATGCTCCATTTACACTATCCTTGGACCCACTCTTGACACTCATCCCTCTTGCAAACCAGACATGCACTAATTTAATTTATTCTCAAGCGAACGCGTTTACTTTCCACTTGCACTATGCACGGAAATTACTGTGGTTGCGATATTGCAAAATTGCACCCGTACTAATGTTAGAGCACCACTTATAATCTAGCCCATAGAAGTTAAAAAGAAATATAGTAATGTGGTGAAGGACTTTTCTTACTATGCGTTAGTCTGAGAGGATGCATGGAAGAGTAGTGCACAAGCTTTCAATTGGGTATTCAGAAAAAAGAGAAATGTACTGACATGTATCTAAGGTTAATGCATCCATTGATTATTTTTCTTAGATTTATGGCTATTGCCCAGTCCAGACACACACACGTTCTTTAATAACTGGTGACCATTCCAAAATCAACCATCCCTCTAATCCACCGGTTTTCAAACCTGTTCTCGGGCCTCCCCATCAGGCCACATTTTGAGGATATCGTAACTGGAGAACAGGTGAAATAATCAGCGGATTAGTAAACATGGTTACTTTACCTGCTCTCATCCAAGTTAATCCTGAAAAGCTGGCCTGTTGGGGAGTCTTAGGACAGGTTTGAAAACCAGTGCTCTAATCTAAATGTCTCTTACAACCACCAGCTCCCTCCTGACTTCTTTTTGTGATCTTTCACACCACCGCCACTCTCACTCTCATCACATAGTCCCTGAAGAACTACCTTGCAGATTCTGTCCATCAGCAGTTTTTATGCTGCAGTTGCTCTGCCGAGCCATGTGCCATTCTGTCAACATGTAATTAACACCAGTGAGATCACTCGCACTATTAAAACAAGCCTCTTTACCACAATCTCTGTTCTGCTGTGCACGACATACATACAATTTATGATTCTCAGAAAAATGTGTCTCCTTTGGCTAACAAGCCCACACAGGAGTCCCAGGCAACATACTAATCAAATAATAACTGTAGGTTCCACCTGGTCTTTTTTTAACATTTTCAACACTCAGGGAAAACAGTAGCATAACACAAACTTTTTCCTCTCTTTACAAACTCTGCTGAGGTTTAGGGGATCTTTGACACTTCTCCAGAACCATACAGTGAATGAAAAAAACTAAATATAAATGACAGGCTAACTCAGCACAGCTTAGAGAAGTATGCAGTTTCTCATTTACTCGTTTAAAAAACAGAAATCTCTTTCATAAAAGATATTACTTGCCTGTATAATGAATATAATAGTTTGTATCCTGATATGTATTTTATGAAATACTAATATTTATTGTAAAAATAAACAGTAGTTATATTTCTATATCGTAACAGTGTGTATTAATTAAAATGGTTTGAAAAATATTGGGATTACATTTGACTCCTTTTATATTCTATTTAGATGTGTCTAATACAAAGTCTATACACATGATATCACCTAAAAATATGTGCTTACAAGTACCTGCGCATGAGGACTTTCTAACGTGTAGCAGAGGCACAAAGCAATATTAATAATATCTCCAAAATATTAATATATGCTAGATAATTCTTGTTTAAAAAGTCAAAACCTGCCCTTGCAGAATTTCAGTATTTTTGAGGTGGAAAGAACTGTCGGTTTAGATGTAAGTCATTATCAATCACTTAGGAAGGCTGAGTGCTACAGCCCCAAACATATTTATTCACTATATACATATATACATATACATATATAATTATTTAGAGCACATCTTTTGTGTAATAATAGCCCTAAAAAACTTTATTTAAGCCCACATATGGATAAATTCGAACTTGACAGCTGCACCTCCAACTCCCCAGCAGAACGTGGCTGGTTAGCCAATCAGAAGTGGCAGTTGTACCACCCTCAAATCAATTGCTGTTTAATGTTTGAGGGTTAAACAAATAGTTATTTAGGGCAAGTAATGCAATATAAGATGCTATAAAAAAAGTATGTAATGTTTGCATTAGATTTTCTCTTTAAAATCTAGTTGTGTTTTATCTAGCTTGCTCTGCCATTTTAAGCAAATAAAAACTGTATTAAATTTCAGTAGCTGCATATAGATAAGATAAACCTATATAATGTATGTGTTCAATAAAGTTTAAAAATTGACCCTAATTTATCAGCATTCTGTGTATTAAGCCTCAGTGTCAGTAGTAATAGCAAATGTTTCCGTGTGCCTTTTTTCATCAAAATTCCCTTAGCTTCCATTCCTCGTGGAGATTAAATTTGTGCAGACCATAATAAATTATTTTTGTAGCTGCATATACTATACTTAAACTTAAATAAAAGACAGCATTAAAAGTTATCTGCTGAGTAAGGTGTCAGCACATAAGGATGTCAGCTGTGGGATGTAAGATTAGAGTCGCACATGTACTCTGTCAAAAACAGATCAGAAATATTGGCTAGATTACAAGTGTTGCGGTATGGCTTTTAAAGCTGAAAAAAATGCCCATTCCAGCGTAATGGCCAGGAGCGCATATTAGAAGTCGTGTCGGTATAGCTATACCGCAAGAATTTTAGCCTGTAACGCAACGTCCATTCCGCACTCAAAAAAATGACATTTTTGTGTGGGATTTTCATAGCGTCGGTATTACAGTCTGTGCGGTCCGGCTAAAAAGCTTGCGCTACAGCCTATACCGACATGATCCATACCGCCATCTGAGAGAAGTAAGTATGGACAAAAATGTTTCACAAAACTCATAACTAAACTGTTACAAAGTACACTAACACCCATAAACTACCTATTAACCCCTAAACCGCCGCCCTCCTGCTTTGCAAACACTATTTAAAATGTATTAACCCCTAATCTGCCGCCCACCCACATGGCAATTATTAAATAAACATAATAACCCCTAATCTGCTACCCAAATCACCAACACTATTTAAATATATTAACCCCTAATCATCCACTCCCCGACATCGCCGCCACTATAATAAAGTTATTAACCCCTAAACCTCCGGCCTCCCACATCGCTGCCACTATAATAAAGTTATTAACCCCTAAACCTCCGGCCTCCCACATTGCTGCCACTATAATAAAGTTATTAACCCCTGGCCTTCCACATCGAGTGCTACAAATCAGCCAATAGGATTTCAGTAGCTCTCATCCTACTGGCTGTTTTGAACAGCCAATAGGATTTCAGAAGCTCTCATCCTATTGGCTGATTTGAATTTGAAGAATCAAATCAGCCAATAGGAATGCAAGGTAAGCCATTTTGCAATGGCTACCTTGCATTCAGCTTCAGTGTACGGCGGTGACCATATAAATAGGACACTCCACACAGGATGGGATCAGCTTCCAAGATGGCTCCACGCCGCCGGGATGAAGATAGAAGATGTCCCTGAGATGAATGAAGGTGTCCCCGCCTGGATGAATATGGATGTCCGGACTTCAGGAACCATAAGTAGATATTCTGGGGTTAGTGCTAGTTTTTTTTTCATTTTTGGGCTTTTGTAAAAGAGCTGACTGCCCTTTTAAGGGCAGTGAAAAAGAGCTGAATGCCCTCTTAAGGGCAATGCCCATACAAAGAACAATTTAGGGGCAATGGGTAGCTTAGGCTACTTTTGGAGTTAGGTTTTTTATTTTGGGGGTTGGTTGGGTGGTGGGTTTTACTGTTGGGGGACATTATATTTTTTAGTGGCGGCGATGTGGGAGGCCGGAGGTTTAGGGTTTAATAGGTTTATTTAGTGGCGGTGATGTGAGAGGCAGGAGGTTTAGGGGGCTAATAACTTTATTATAGTGGCAATGATGTGGGAGGCCAGAGGTTTAGGGGTTTATAACTTTAGTATAGTGGCAGCGATGTTGGGAATCGGCGGATTAGGTAACACTGTCCTCAATGCTAGATCCTGTCATCCAGGCCACATAATTAGGGCTATACCCAAAAGTCAATACATGAGGGTAAAGAGAAATTGCACCTCAAATGATGATTACAATTTTCATGATGTTTACAATTTTCACTCGAAGGAAATCACACAGAGATTTCTTAATAAAGGCTATAATTAAGGCAAACTTGACATTGCAAAAAGACAGGTTGATAGTATGGATAGGGATTCTATATTGAAATATAGGAAGAAAAGTCCAAACAACAAGTATGATAATAAACCCTTTTTTTTATCACTACTTATAGTAAGGAGTACAGTCCAATATGTGAAATTATCAAAGGAGCACTACCAATTTTGCAAACTGATACTATTATGAATGAGATAGTCGACTCAGGTCTCACATTTGTAAGTAGGAAATCAATAACATTGGGTAATATGTTGTCACCCTCCATGCTAGCTTCAGAGAGTAAAAAGAATTGGTTAAGCAAAAAGCCAGGATATCATAGATGTGGCAGTGGGAGGTGTAAAACATGTTCCTATATATTACTCTTAGAGATGAATTTATGTCACAAGATTAATCTAAAACGTATAACATCAAACATTACATCAGCTGCAATACCAAATACGTAATATATTTGTTGACATGCAAGGGCTGTGGGAGAAAGTATGTAGGTCATACAACCAGGTGTTTTAAAGACCGTTTTTTGGAGCACTTACGTGCAATTGAGGATCCAAAATCAACTACACCCATAATCCAGCTTTTCCACAAATATCACGCATCTAATAGTTCTTTATTGAGAGTACAAGGTATTGAACATGTACAAAGACACACTAGAGGGGGCAACAGAATTAGATGTTTTTTTTTTCTTTACGTTGGGAACTAGGATCCCTGCAGGTTTAAATAGTGAATGAGATGTAAAATTGTTTGTTGACTAAAGTTCTGTATAATTTGTTATATATTATCTTAAGTGGGTAATATGTATATCTAGAAGAGATTTGTAGTGACCTAATAAGTAACTACTCAAGAGACAGGGAGGGTAAGGACACGGCAACCAAAAATATTTTGGAAGCCTCTAGCAACCATCCTAAGTCTCTAATTAGAGGCATTCCGGTTGGGCAGTTTCTCCGATTAAGGAGAAATTGCTCAAGTCTGAATAAATATGATCAACACGCTAGAGAGATGTTTAGCAGGTTTGAAAAAAGAGGTTACTCCAAACGCAATCTAAATTTTGCTATGAAAAGAAAACAGAGATGACTTGCTCTATCAGAAAAAGGACAAACCAAAAGACCAAACAATCCGCTTCATTACAGAATTTAACTGCCACTGGGAAAAGATACATTGCATCCTAAAAGAAAAATGGCAATTCCTACAAGCTGATGAAGCTGTGTTAAGCTTGTAGGGGTACAACCTTCTTTGCTAGCTAGACGAGCTAATAACTTAAAGGATAAACTCGTCAAAAGCTTCTATGTAAAGAGTCCAAATTCTAAGGACTGGTTAGGTGAAGATAGAAAAGTTAAAGGATGCTTCCAATGTGGACACTGCATCCTTTGTAGATACATTGTCCGCTCAAAATCCTTCTCAACAGGAGGGATTACTTTTCCCATACAGCAGTTTATAAACTGTAAAACAGAGAATGTTATCTACCTACTTTCTTGTAGTTGCCCGACTTTCTATGTAGGTAAGACTAAACGTATGCTGAAGGACAGAGTGTCCGAACATAGAGATGATATAAAGGCAACTAAGGATGGTGACATAAAAAGTGGGGTAGCTCTGCATTTTCTGTTACATCATAATTTGAATGTAACAGACCTAAAAGTCATAGGTATAGAGACCTGTTCCCTGTTCGGTAGAGGAGGGGACATTGATAACATACTTCTCAAAAAGGAAACAGCCTGGATGTACAAACTACAAACATTGGCCCCAAAGGGTCTTAATGAGAAGTTTGAGTTTGCTGCTTTCCTGTAATTGACAGTGATTTTATTACTTTTTTTTTTTTCACTCTTCCTCACAATCAAATTAATGCAGCCTAAACAGATTAACCTATTGGTTGTTTTCGCAAATGTTTATCCAATCAGTGTGAATTACGATTGGTAAATACCTAGGTCTGTCTATGTCCTTTATCCGTTTGCCCTGAGGAAACCTCATGACGTAGTGGTCACGTGGGGGTGAAACGCACGTCGGCAGTGACGTGCACGGAGCGGGCCACTCTGTCCTGGAACAAACAAGTTTGCAACTAAATGGAAACAATTTGAAACAAAGTCAGCAGTTTACAAGTTTAGCCAAGTGGTTTGGATACACGACTGCTGTTTTTTTGCCTGAGAGGACTTCTTCAACTTACATCGTGCCTTTGCCGTAATAGAGGGAAGGAATTCTACCCCTCTGAAGACGTAACTATATGGCGCTTGGTTCATCAGACATACGTTATACTTGTACTCTGGACAGTTCTTACTATTAGTACCAAAAGTTCGGAGGAAACATATCACATTGCCTGACATGTGGTTTATTATGATTATTATGACAAAGATTAACAAATGTACATAATATGTGCTAGTTTGTTTTCATTGCAGCGATACTGCAATTACTGTTGTATTTGCATTTAACATTTACCAAGCGGTACCATTGTGACCTACGTTTAGGAAGACCGAACTTAGATCCTCTAACGTTTATTTTCATGACACCATATCCTTCATTTATGTTAGGGGTGCCTTCTGAAATAGGTGTTGCTCGGTTTCCCTTGGGTCCCATGTTATCGATCTCCAATCTAGCTGTACCTATGCACTTATAATTGGTAGCCATAAAGCTTATTAATCTTGATGTATATTTCTATATGGCTAATGTAAATATTCGTTTTAGCATACATATATTCTCATGGATTAACATGATGGCCAATTAGTGCAGACTCTGCACTGCCATCCGCTATTAGAGGTGTTGTTTGTTGAATTGTTTTTCAAAGTGCTAGATCTATGGGTGAATGTTGCAAACTGATGTCCTAGGACTGAATGACCTTAGCTTTACCGTGTACTTTCTGGATGTGGTTCTTATGTTTAGCCAAGTATCAGGGTCTCTAACTGGTATAGGCTTGCATGAACTTTATTACACTGTGTTTGTTTTTTCTTTTCCCGAATAGGGAAGATTTCTAAGGTTATTATAACCTAATAAAAAAGAAAATGCTGATATCCCTGTCTCTTGTGTAGTTACTTATTAGGTCACTACAAATCTCTTCTTTTTTCAAGTTTATTCAATATAAATTTTAAGGGTCTGCATTTTCAAACCTTTAAACAGGTTCTGCTGTGTCTAAATTTTTAACTCAGCCCTTTTGAATTAAAACAGCCTACTCCCCACACTTGCTTCATTTAAACAAATATGTATATCTAATCATTGTTAGAACATATATTCTTGCTTTGCCTTTTGGCTTTTCTGCTTTTTTGTTTCATTATATATCTGTAATCCACAGGATGAGTACAAATTAGTTCTCATTTAGCTTAAATATTGAAGAAATAATTATGTGCATATTTTAGTATATCATCCAGCTAATTATATATACTAATTGATAGACTGATAAGTGTAATACACACAAGCTTCACAAAGTGAACAGTAGCCAGAAACAGGATAAGGAAGTTTGCTTTTAAATGTGGTGTATACTTAAACAGTTAAAGGGTTAATCCTAACTTTATACAAGAGGGTGTGTTTATTGCCCTATATAAGCATGCAAGGTAGTTCCTTAGCCCATAGGTCATTGAGGAAATTATGTTATTACAGACGAAACATGTTTGACCTGTTTACTTCCAATTCTGTTTGACCTGATTTGATTTTTGCTGCTGTTTTACGGATGATCTAAGAAATAAAAGAACACTTTTGTTTTTATACACATGGATTCTGTGTGTGTTATTTTATACCTTTGAGTGCTAGGAATCCTATGCTGTTGGATCTATTTCAAGTTGTAGTCAGTATGACAGGAACAGGAGAAAGTAGAGATAGGGATATCAGGTGTCCAGTAATGAACTTGCCTAAAAGGCTACTTCTGCATATATTTAAATAGGGCTCTGGAAATAATTGACACTGTGCATGCATGCAATGGTTGTGCATAAAGAGTGTCACTTTTTTTCTATAGATGCTATATTTGTAATGGCTTGAGGCTTTAACAACACACATCACTGTTATTTGTGTGTTTCTGGAAGGAACAGAGTAAAATTCCTGTATTACTTGCAGTCAAGAGAATAGTATCACTGATCAGTTGTGAAAATAATAATAAATAAATATATATACTGTATATGTATGTATGTGTGTATATATATATATATATATATATAAATATATATATATATATATATATATATATATATATATATATAGTTGGGCATGGGTTAGAACATTTCTAGGATGCTTTCTGGCATTGCAAGATTTTGGCTGTGTGGGTGGAGCTCTAGCAGTAGGCAGTAGGTGAGGTCATGCGCTTTTAGCGGTCAAGTCTGGGCAGTCCCTGGTTTTACTTTGGAAAATGGGGAGCTTTGCACTGAAGCTAAAGCTGTTATTTTGCATTATGCTGACCAGCTCTGCTGCTACTGTGTGACTCTATATGTCGTCCACCTCCTACTACCCATTATCTTTTTAAGACATCCCAACCTGCAAAAACTCATTTCAGGGAGGTGGCTTCACCCGCTACTGCGACACTACCCCCCCTCCCAGTTATATATTGGATACCTTGAAACCCTAAATAAGATAGAGACTTATCATTAAAGTAGCTTCCCAGTAAAGTCACATTAAAAAAGTAGCTTTGTTGCACAACCACATACAACAAACCTATTTTCCAGTGATGGTACGCTTGTTAAATGCTTAAATATTTTAGAATACAAAGTTTAATTACATGCAGTAAATAAGGTAGTAGTTGTGTTTTTATTTTATTAGAATCAGTGGGGGCATTTTGGCTACTGATGCACGCTTTGAGGGTTCTATAACATCCCACCAACTAAAGGCATTCCTTAAAGAAACACTTTTCTGGATTTGGGCCACATTGGATCGTGGAACTTGGAGTTTCAGGGAGATTGCATTCCATTTACTGGCATCAGGGAGCCGCTATTACAATCAGGGAGACTCCCTGAACTTCAGGGAGAGTTGGGATGTCTGTGATCTGACAACCCTAGGTACACATATTGAAAGTGGCGAATAAAAACAAGGGTTGGATAGTAGATATAAACCAGTCTATGTGGAGGTTTGTGAAGAATGAGGTTTGTGTTAAAACCAGAGATGGTCTTCTCTGGCTTAGTTTATTGAGAGTCTAATAATGTAGCAGCTTTTCTTCTGCAATACATACTAGTATTTGCATTAAGTTTTGTTTTAAAAAAATTATTGGCACCACGATTATGAAAATTGCTAACTCAATATACAGCTAATTTATAATGAAATTGCTACTAGATATTTTTGTTCTGTGGTTTGTTATAGACTGACTTCAATTGATTTTTCACTTGCGTGTAAAGAAGTTATACTATAAGGTTTGATTATCATAAGTAATTCACATTTGATATTTTTTTTACTGAGTTATATTCTTGTACTTTATTATTTCAAATACAATAAATTACCACATTATGCAACCCTCTAACCTCGCTACTTTACTTTGGAGGGTTTTGTTATAATCGTTTGAAGAAATCCTATATTTTGTTTTACTTGTGTGATACATTACAGTTTTTACCAGTTTAATACAATACACACATCCTTGTATGTCTTTATCTTAATTTTTTAGCTTAGGCAGCAAACCTATTACATTTAAACCATTTGAGTTTAGCCATTATGTTCTTCATTTTAGCATCTGCACTCATTTTATTTCACTGCTGCTTGATTTGCATTGTAAAAAAGAGGAAACCTTTCCAACACATTATTAAATGCCATTTTCTCTTCATACAGGACATTTACTGCAGAGATTTTCTACTACATATTAGTTGCCAAAAAATCACTTAGGAAATATGGAATGCTGTTTATTGCACATGACTGTTTCCCTTCTGACTCCTAGGTTACATCTGCATAATTTTAAAGTTAACAAATCCCATTTTTATCAATGTTCATGATATTTTTAAATAGCTTGTGTTTCTCTAACAAAGCTGGAAATGGCTTCCTAAAAATATTTTTTTCAAACTTAAAAGCATTAGAGAGACACTAAAACTGAGCTATAATGATATTACTTTGATAACTGTGATTTCTAAGCTGTGCAAATTGTCAAGCTGTATTTAGTATTAAAAAGCAATCTTTCAACACAATCATATATGCCTTAGCTCAAATTTAAAATAAATACAAATCATACATTCATGTTTGTCAAACTTATCATCTGTGGCCTTCAGCTCATTCCTGTAATAAATATAAATTCAATGTATTTGCTTCTTGACCTGTGTGTATATGTAGATTTAGAGAATACTCTATTTTATGCATTATATTGTTATAGAGTTTACAGTGGAAAAGCAAGATTAAAAAAAATACCATAAATATATATATATATATATATATATATATATATATATATATATATATAATATCCAAAATAGCAAGAGAAAAATTAAGCACATATAACATGAGTTATATAGTTGTTCCAAATGAAAGGCCACAAATTGGAGTCCAAACAATTCTTAACTGGGAATGATAAGCAACCCTGGAAAATTTGAGTAGAAAAATTGGCAGCACTCCGGGGATTCCTGAGATAAAAGTCAATCCCTTCCTCCATGTGTATTGTGTGTGTACTTTTTAAGAAGCCGGAATAAAGATTGAATTTTATCTCACGAATCCCTGGAGTGCTGCCAACTTTTCTACTATTGTTACAATTTGTGGGCTTGCTCAGCCCTTAACCATGATTGGCCTGTACCACGCTGCTTAGTGTGACTTATACCATCTGGTCTTTTGCTGTCTGATTCAATCGCTGCCGCCTTTGGACTTGGATTGTTTGTTTGTTCGGTTGAACCTGGAGCTGCGCTACCCCTCTCCAATTTCTCCTGGAAAATTTGCAGACCAAACTTAAATTCTGTCACTTCCATAAAATGCACACATTTAACTGGGCCTACTTGCTTCTCCCCACTCACAAGGACTGTAAAAAATCTACTTAGAGATCACTGGCCTTCAAAGTTCTAAAGGCCTCCAAAGTACGAATGGGATCTTTTTACAGTCAGTGAGAGTGAGTAAGCTGTGCCTGCTGGCCCCCAAAATCAGCCATCACCAGTCACCTCTGCCCTTTAAACTTGCTTGTGATTATGAGAGTGCAAAGTGAAGAGTTAGTTGGCAGCAGCTGCTGAGATAGTCAAATCCTCCCCATTGGAGTACTAACTTATTGGCACAGTCACAACTCCACTGCTCTCAGTGCTTCGTGTGTGCACCATGGCCTCCAGGTGTCTCCCTTA
Organism: Bombina bombina; assembly: GCF_027579735.1. NCBI lineage: Eukaryota > Metazoa > Chordata > Amphibia > Anura > Bombinatoridae > Bombina > Bombina bombina. The sequence continues at coordinate 502,626,587 of NC_069499.1, forward strand.
TGGTGTCAGTTTGTTACAGAGTCAGATTCACATTCCATCGCTCAACTCTGCGGTGTGGTGATAACTTCGAGGTCTATCATGGTCGTGCTCCCTTGCAACTGATCACTGCTTTGCTGTACAGCTTGCCCAAGTGGCCCAGCCGAGTGGCCCACTAGCATCCCAGTAGGCCAATCCAGACATGTGAGTGGAAGTGCCTTGTTGCTTATGATATTCTCTTTAGATAAAGGAAGGAATGATAAACAGTTCCTTTTGTCAGTGTCCCTATATGGGCTAGATTATAATGGAGTGCAATTTTGTGCTCCCGCTCGCATGTTAATTTCACTAAACGGAAGTTTCTTGTGCACATCGGGTTGCGCTCGTATAACAAGTTGAAAGTAAAAAAATGCAAGCAAAACCTGACGCGCCCTAACCACATTTTGATGCCACGTTAATGTATTCTCCCCATAGAAGTCAATAGAGAGTGCAAACTGGAAGAAAAAAAAAAACACCCATACTTACGAGCTAATCCGACAGGAGTTAGGAAAATGGCACATTCCAATTTTCTTCTCATACAAAAGCAATCCTTCATGTGCGCTAACCTGACTACGTTAGTCCTAAATTGCGAACCTTGATGCCCGTTACTTGTAATTTTCATTCTTATGTTCTTCACATGGAAAATAATATACTTTTTATTATTACATGTATATTTCTATATACATATATATATATATATATATATATATATGATACTGTTAATGTAAAATACATATTTATACCTATATATTTATAGGAATAGATTTATAGATATAGGTATATATAAAAAGTACAATATCCTGTAAGTTAAGAACATTGGAATGTTAAATATGTACAGTAAATATACTGTAAAACACATATATACTTAAATATATATGTACACACATCTATAAATATATATGCATACATACACATATTTAAACATGTGCATGTATATGTATATATATATATATATATATATATATATATATATATATATATATATATATATATATGTGTGTGTGTGTGTGTGTGTGTTGAAGTCCTTTAAAGCCTTTTTTTCTAACACCTTATACCATATATCTTTGAGTCCTTATAAATTTGTATTAAATATTTTCTACATAATTTTTATCAGACAGTGTTTATTTGATTATTACTGTACTTTTACATGTATTTTTTTGTTTAGTGCCACTTTGTTTTCTTCCGCCACTCTTTATACGAGCTCAGAAGTCGCACTAACCTAATGCATGTCAATTTTGATAGCGCTTAATAATATACATGCTATTATCATTGCGGGCAAAAATCCAGAAAAAAAAGATAAAGCTTAAGCACTACAGTTACCGCTTAATCTAGGCCTATATGGGGTATTAAGTTGTCATTTTATGTTATTATACTTATGTTGTTATACTATAATACCCAGGGAATAAGATTGCAACTCGACCAGACATACTGGAATTTAACTTGAAGAAAAACTAGAAAGGTTATCTTCAAGTATTAGTAAATATGAATAATTGTAAGTATTTTATTTCCTATATTTAACATATTAAATATTATCCTCCTTTCCCTTCACTTTCCTCCATTCCAGACAAGTGAGCAAATGGTATTAACCATAGCAAATAAGGCTTATTTTAATTCAAAAACCTCTCCCACTAAAATGTTATTTTTGGAATTGTTCTAAGCAATTCATATTGAGGTAAGAGTACCACTCAATGGATATTATTTTAGAGGTTCTAGATAACCAGATATCAGTGGATGGGGCCAATGACTGTTTCCAATGTCTCTCAAGAAAGAATTTACTCCATTAAGAATTAATTGCAAAATTTCAGAATATTGTGAACATCAATAGACATTGTGGATCATAAGCTCCCAATGTTTGGAACAGGTCTACAATTTCTATTTATGTTGCATAGACATTTTTTCCTATTTTCCATAACCCTGCCGATTGTGATTGCTCCCATCACATGAGTATCTTTGTATTTAACACAAATGCTGTACAGTGTAAAAGATTTGGAGGTGTATTTAAAAAAGTCAATTTGTGTCTTTTAGTAAGGAGCAAGATTTCCTTTCCCATTGGTCAACTTAGTTATAAAGAAGGAAACTGTTAACTTGTGCTCTAGTGGACAGGCTGGAGTTTAAACTCAAAATACAGTTCAATGTGAGCTGTCATGTTCCAAATTGCTGGGGGGCAGATTTTAGAAAAGACCAATCAAGACAGTCAAATGGTTGACAAGACTATTATTGGGATTCTATAAAGGGATGCCTAACAGATAAAGTGTTTTGTTCTGACAACCAGGGAAAAAACTCAATTGATCCATATGGATTATATGTGGCAGGATTCTGCTGGGCCTATTATGACATACAAAAAAGTGTGAGGCATGCAGAAATAAAGCGGTCCCAGTGCGTTTCATTAGGGACTTCATGGCTGATGGTGTATCCTGTACAGCGCCTGACGTTAAGGGGTTAAAGTACAGCATATGTCCTTAAGGGCTTCATGACAGACACCTGTACGGCAACTGTCATTAAGAGGTTAATGTCACAACCCAACTACCCATAATAAGCCTACCTTTTCTAAGTTCTAAAATATGATTAGTTATTTTATGGAAAACCTTTTTTTGTCCAACTTTGAGAGTATATAGATTGTACAAAATCACAGTTTTTTTTATATAAAAGTTCAACAAGCCATAGAAACTGTCCTTCATTGTTCCTCCATAGCCATGCTGAAAGGGGATGATTTAAGGCTATAGATAAAATATAAAACAAAGAACATACCTTATAATCCATGACCTGAAGTCTGAATTTTGCACAATTATAAGTCACATAACAGCGTAGTAAGACATACAGTTAGCATTATTATGTGTAATCTATTTTGTTATTGGTAAGCAATTACTTTTTTTACACATGTACTGTATATTACCATTCAAATGAAACGTTTTTAATTCCCCACCCATCAGTCCCCCTCTACTGCTTTTGTGCTCTGTTTAACAAGCTCCGTATGGTGCTTGATGGCCCCTGTTTCTGGTGAGTCTTCAGACTCGCCAGAAACAGAAGTTATGAAGCAGCGGTCACAAAGTCCGCTGCTCCATAACCTGTCTCTGCTCTGAGCAGGCGGACACACATCGCCACAATACAACCTGATCGAGTACGATCGGGTTGATTGACACCCCCCTGCTGGTGGCCCATTGGCCGCGAGTCTGCAGGGGGCGGCGTTTGCACCAGCAGCTCTTGTGAGCTGCTTGTGCAATGCTGAATATGGTGAGCGTATTGCTCGCCTTATTCAGCGAGGTCTGGCGGACCTGATCCGCAGTGTCGGATCAGGTCCGCCAGACCTTGATAAATATGCCCTTATACCTTCAGTTAAAACTCTATGAACTATTTGGCATTTAAATAAGTATACATTTTTATTTTAATTAACATAATTTCCAAAATGTCTTTTCACTCAAGGTCTTAGAATATTTTAGCTGCAAAAAAACTTGCAGTATTATAAGAGTTATTGGAAAACAGGGTTATAGTAGACTGAAAATAACTATCATGGATGACTAGAGGAATGAGCATTCATGCACTGTAGGATTATGAAAGAGAGTATAGTATAGTTGGATAACAATGCATTTACACTCTGGTTTACGAGTATGGTAAACAATTTTTATGGATGCACCTGGACATAAGAAGTTAAGTTCTTAAATTTTTTAGATGTTATGGTGTTACTTTTAGCTCTGATTTTTTAATTGTACCCCATACATCATTCCTTTCCTCTGCAGTATCAACAGATACCTTGATACAAATCATGTTTTGAGTCTGTGCTGTTCTCTGCACTTCTTCTAGCTTGATCAACTTTGTCTCACCTTTAAATTCCCAAAGTACCCTAGATATTTAGGAAGACCACATGTGGCAATCAAAGACTTCTATTGTAAACATCACATACAGTATATCTTTATATTTGGGAAAAGGAAGATGCTCTGATAAATAGTTGAAAGTAGCTAAGTAAACAGAAAATAATTCCCAATCTCCCCTCCAAATCATATATATTTATGTATTTATGTGTGTATATACTGTATGTATTTAAACAGGCAAAACTCCAGAGGAACAGCTATTGTATTGCTGGGAACCACGTCTAATAGGAACAGAGCTGATGTTTAACCGGCTGTATTGGTAACTCCACTTGAGCACACTCGCTTCGGCAGAAAGGGTATCCGTATAGTAAATAATAAAAACAATGTTCCAAAGTTGATTCTAAGTAGAGCTGGATATGACAACAATCTGATACACAGCACTAGTGAAAACAGTTAAAAGTTCATGTTTATGGAATCCATTAAAACTCACAGTTCGAAAAGATCTTTGAGAAAACACCACAGGAGCGTGAAACACATCAAATGACGTAGGAATTGTTCCATTGGTACCTACACTCTTCGCGACATGTCCTGTGAACTCTGAGTTTTAATGGATTCAATAAACATGAACTTTTAATTGTTTCCACTAGTGCAGTGTACTAGATTGCTGTCATATCAAACTCTTCTTAGAATCGTCCTTAGAACATTGTTTTCATTATTTACATATGTATTTATATGTGCAGATATGCATTTACAGACGTATGAACACATGACAAGTGCGATAAGCTTACTTCTAGTGCAATTAACACTCGAGCGGAAGCGTTAACGAATATTCAGTATTTGTTTTGTTTTTTAATTAAACAAATACCAAATAGTACAGCCAACAAATATTTGGGGAAATAAATGTCCCTGAATATTCGTTATGAAAGATGCAGACAAAACTATTTTTTTTTATTTTTTGGCAATGTACATCTCTAATAACTGTTAGTTTGTAACTATTAACAGGAAGCTATTCTGGTATGTTAATGTAAATGTAAACAGATCTACTTAACCCCTTCAAAGTTTCAGTGTATAAACTTGCTGGAAATATGTGCAGCCGCCAATCACCAGCTACTGAAACTATTTAGATATGCTTTTCAAGAAAGGATATCAAGAGAATGAAGCAAATTAGATAATAGACGTAAATTGGAAATTTGTTTAAAATTGCATGCTCTTGCTAAATCATTAAAGAAAAATTGTGGGTTTCCTGTCCCTTTAATTTTTCATCTACCTTATTTGGTTGCTAAACTCCTTATGACGAGTGCTTTTGGATAGTTACTACTATTAAAAAACGTTATATCCCACAAATCCATTGTTGTAATGAATTTATGAAAATGAAAAAAAAAAACATTGCAATATCTATTTATTATTTATGCAGCTTGTTTTAGTTTTTTTTTTGTCCCATGCACCCTAAGTGTGCTGTTCTTCAGGGTCCATAAATCATTTAGCAGGGTAAGCTACTCTGGAGCCCTTGCGGGGCAGGTTCGCACATGAAGCCTGCTTCCCGCAATGTAAGAAGCAGCGGTCATTATCCCAGATGAATAAGCAAGTCTGCATACAAGAGCTCTGAATCTGAATCCTCTGCCTCATAAATGGAACCCAATGTGAATGTGCATAGCTTTGCAAACATTTAATGACAGTTGCAAAAGCTTTATAATTTTTTGTATGCAGATTTTTTTGTATTTTAATAATTAAAGGGACATGCAACCCAATTCAGATAGAGCATACAGTTTTAAACAATTTTCCAATTTACCTGTATTATCAAATTTGCTTCATTATCTTGGCATCCTTTGTTGAAGGAGCTGCAATGAACTACTGGGAGCTAGCTGATCACAACAGATGAGACAAAGACAAGAAGCATATATGTGCAGTCACTAATCATAATCTAGCTCCAGTAGTACATATTATTTTCAACAAAGGCTACCAAAAGAACTAAGTAAATGGATAATAGAAATAAATTGGAAAGTTGTTTAATACTGTATGCTCTATCTGAATATATATATATATATATATATATATATATATATATATATATATTTATTTATTTATACTATGCAAAAAAATAAAAGAAAATTACTTTTTCTGCTTGATAATATTTTGAGGCCCAATAAGCAAAAAAGGATGAATGAAAAAATGTCCAGAGAATGATTCAAATTCCATCAATTTATTAATTCATTAAATGAAGCATAAAAAAGCTAAAGTTCATGGGCAAAAACAGAGCAAAATATCTGACCAGTTTGGTACCATAATCATAGACTTAATTACATCATCTGATCAACATGTAAGGGATTAAATGCCCTACTTTTCCTGAGTAGCTGACCATAAAATATAAATAAATAACTCAATAACTTAGCATAACAGCTTGACATAAATAACCTTCGGCTAAATTACGAGTTTTGCGGTAAGAGCGGCTCGGTACTAACTTGCAAGTTATTTCCACCACTCACCTCCCTATAGCGCTGCTATTACAGGTTTACATAAACACTGCGTTAGCAGGCAATATGTGAGCGTAGAGCAAAATTGAGCTCCATACCACACTCCAATACCAACGCTGCTTTGAGCTGGTTTTATGTCCTGGTGCATAATTTCCCCATAGACATCAATGGGGAGAGCCGGCTAAAAAAAAGCCTAACACCTGCAATAAATGAGTGTAAAGCTCTGTAACGCAGCCCCATTGTTTCTTATGGGGAAACAAAAGTTATGTTTACACCTAACACCCTAACATAAAACCCGAGTCTAAACACCCCTAATCTGTTTCCCCCTACATCTACATTACACTTATTAACCCCTAATCTGCTGACACCGCCAACACCTACATTATACTTATTAACCCCTAATCTACCACCCCCAACACCGCTGCCACCTACATTACACTTATTAACCACTAATCTGCTGCCCCCAATGTTGTCACTACCTACCTACACTTATTAACCCCTAATCTGTCGCCCCCAACGTCGCTGCCACTATACTAAAGTTATAAACCCCTAAACCTAACCCTAACACCCACTAACTTTAATATAATTAAAATAAATCTAAATAAAAATTACTATCATTAACTAAATAATACCTATTTAAAACTAAATACTTACATATAAAATAAACCCTAAGGCCTAGATTTGGAGTTTGGCGGTAGCCGTGAAAACCAGCATTAGAGGCTCCTAACGCTGGTTTTAGGCTACCGCCGGTATTTGGAGTCAGTCAAAAAAGGGTCAAACGCTCACTTTTCAGCCGCGACTTTTCCATACCGCAGATCCCCTTACGTCAATTGGGTATCCTATCTTTTCAATGGGATCTTTCTAACTCCGGTATTTAGAGTCGTGGCTGAAGTGAGCGTTAGAAATCTAACGACAAAACTCCAGCCGCAGAAAAAAGTCAGTAGTTAAGAGCTTTCTGGGCTAACGCCGGTTCATAAAGCTCTTAACTACTGTGCCCTAAAGTACACTAACACCCATAAACTACCTATGTACCCCTAAACCGAGGCCCCCCCCACATCGCCGACACTCGATTAAATTTTTTTAACCCCTAATCTGCCGACCGCCACCTACGTTATCCTTATGTACCCCTAATCTGCTGCCCCTAACATCGCCGACCCCTATATTATATTTATTAACCCCTAATCTGCCCCCCACAACGTCGCCGCCAGCTACCTACACTTATTAACCCCTAATCTGCCGTCCGCATGCCGCCGCCAGCTACATTATAGCTATGTACCCCTAATCTGCTGCCCTAACATCGCCGACACCTATATTATATTTATTAACCCCTAACCTGCCCCCCACAATGTCGCCGCCACCTACCTACAATAATTAACCCCTAATCTGCCGACCGCAAAGAGCCGCCACCTACATTATAGCTATGTACCCCTAATCTGCTGCCCCTAACACCACCGACCCCTATATTATATTTAGTAACCCCTAATCTGCCCTCCCTAACATCGCCGACACCTAACTTCAATTATTAACCCCTAATGTGCTGAACGAATCTCGCCGCTATTCTAATAAATGTATTAACCCCTAAAGCTAAGTCTAACCCTAACACTAACACCCCCTAAGTTAAATATAATTTAAATCTAACTAAATTAATTAACTCTTATTAAATAAATTATTCCTATTTAAAGCTAAATACTTACCTGTAAAATAAATCCTAATATAGCTACAATATAAATTATAATTATATTATAGCTATTTTAGGATTAATATTTATTTTACAGGTAACTTTGTATTTATTTTAACCAGGTACAATAGCTATTAAATAGTTGAGAACTATTTAATAGCTAAAATAGTTAAAATAATTACAAAATTACCTGTAAAATAAATCCTAACCTAAGTTACAATTAAACCTAACACTACACTATCAATAAATTAATTAAATACAATACCTACAAATAACTACAATGAAATAAACTAACTAAAGTACAAAAAATAAAAAGGAACTAAGTTACAAAAAATAAAAATTTTTTATAAACATAAGAAAAATATTACAACAATTTTAAACTAATTACACCTACTCTAAGCCCCCTAATAAAATAACAAAGCCCCCCAAAATAAAAAATGCCCTACCCTATTCTAAATTACAAAAGTTCAAAGCTCTTTTACCTTACCAGCCCTGAACAGGGCCCTTTGCGGGGCATGCCCCAAAGAATTCAGCTCTTTTGCCTGTAAAAAAAAACATACACTACCCCCCCACAACATTACAACCCACCACCCACATACCCCTAATCTAACCCAAACCCCCCTTAAATAAACCTAACACTAAGCCCCTGAAGATCTTCCTACCTTATCTTCACCTCACCGGGTATCACCGATCGGTCCTGGCTCCAAAATCTTCATCTAAGCCCAAGCGGGGGCTAGACATCCATCATCCGACGGCTGAAGAAGTCCAGAAGAGGCTCCAAAGTCTTCATCCTATCCGGGAAGAAGAGAAGATCCGGACCGGCAACCATCATCTACCAAGCGGCATCTTCTATCTTCATCCGATGAGGACCGGCTCCATCTTGAAGACCTCCACCGCGGACCCATCTTCTTCCGACGACGACTTCCCGATGAATGACGGTTCCTTTAAGGGACGTCATCCAAGATGGCATCCCTCGAATTCCGATTGGCTGATAGGATTCTATCAGCCAATCGGAATTAAGGTAGGAAAATTCTGATTGGCTGATGGAATCAGCCAATCAGAATCAAGTTCAATCCGATTGGCTGATCCAATCAGCCAATCAGATTGAGCTTGCATTCTATTGGCTGATCGGAACAGCCAATAGAATGCGAGCTCAATCTGATTGGCTGATTGAATCAGCCAATCGGATTGAACTTGATTCTGATTGGCTGATTCCATCAGCCAATCAGAATTTTCCTACCTTAATTCTGATTGGCTGATAGAATCCTATCAGCCAATCGGAATTCGAGGGACGCCATCTTGGATGACGTCCCTTAAAGGAACCGTCATTCGTCGGGAAGTCGTCGTCGGAAGAAGATGGGTCCACGGTGGAGGTCTTCAAGATGGAGCCGGTCCTCATCGGATGAAGATAGAAGATGCCGCTTGGAAGATGATGGTTGCCGGTCCGGATCTACTCTTCTTCCCGGATAGGATGAAGACTTTGGACCCTCTTCTGGACTTCTTCAGCCGTCGGATGATGGATGTCTAGCCCCCGCTTGGGCTTAGATGAAGATTTTGGAGCCAGGACCGATCGGTGATACCCGGTGAGGTGAAGATAAGGTAGGAAGATCTTCAGGGGCTTAGTGTTAGGTTTATTTAAGGGGGGTTTGGGTTAGATTAGGGGTATGTGGGTGGTGGATTGTAATGTTGGGGGGGGTAGTGTATGTTTTTTTTACAGGCAAAAGAGCTGAATTCTTTGGGGCATGCCCCACAAAGGGCCCTGTTCAGGGCTGGTAAGGTAAAAGAGCTTTGAACTTTTGTAATTTAGAATAGGGTAGGGCATTTTTTATTTTGGGGGGCTTGTTATTTTATTAGGGGGCTTAGAGTAGGTGTAATTAGTTTAAAATTGTTGTAATATTTTTCTTATGTTTGTAAATATTTTTTTATTTTTTGTAACTTAGTTCTTTTTTATTTTTTGTACTTTAGTTAGTTTATTTCATTGTAGTTATTTGTAGGTATTGTATTTAATTAATTTATTGATAGTGTAGTGTTAGGTTTAATTGTAGGTAATTGTAGGTATTGTATTTAATTAATTTATTGATAGTGTATTGTTAGGTTTAATTGTAACTTAGGTTAGGATTTATTTTACAGGTAATTTTGTAATTATTTTAACTATTTTAGCTATTAAATAGTTCTTAACTATTTAATAGCTATTGTACCTGGTTAAAATAAATGCAAAGTTACCTGTAAAATAAATATTAATCCTAAAATAGCTATAATATAATTATAATTTATATTGTAGCTATATTAGGATTTATTTTACAGGTAAGTATTTAGCTTTAAATAGGAATAATTTATTTAATAAGAGTTAATTAATTTCGTTAGATTTAAATTATATTTAACTTAGGGGGTGTTAGTGTTAGGGTTAGACTTAGCTTTAGGGGTTAATACATTTATTAGAATAGCGGTGAGCTCCAGTCGGCAGATTAGGGGTTAATGTTTGAAGTTAGGTGTCGGCGATGTTAGGGAGGGCAGATTAGGGGTTAATACTATTTATTATAGGGTTAGTGAGGCGGATTAGGGGTTAATAACTTTATTATAATAGCGGTGCGGTCCGGTCGGCAGATTAGGGGTTAATAGGTGTAGGCAGGTGGAGGCGACGTTGTGGGCGGAAGATTAGAGGTTAATAAATATAATATAGGGGTCGGCGGTGTTAGGGACAGCAGATTAGGGGTACATAGGGATAATGTAAGTAGCGGCGGTTTACGGAGCGGCAGATTAGGGGTTAATAATAATATGCAGGGGTCAGCGATAGCAGGGGCGGCAGAATAGGGGTTAATAAGTGTAAGGTTAGGGGTGTTTAGACTCGGGGTACATGTTAGGGTGTTAGGTGCAGACGTAGGAAGTGTTTCCCCATAGCAAACAATGGGGCTGCGTTAGGATCTGAACGCGGATTTTTTGCAGGTGTTAGGTTTTTTTTCAGCTCAAACAGCCCCATTGTTTTCTATGGTGGAATCGTGCACGAGCACTTTTTTGATGCTGGCCGCTTCCGTAAGCAACTCTGGTATCGAGAGTTGCAGTGGCGTTAAATATGCTCTACGCTCCTTTTTTGGAGCCTAACGCAGCCATTCTGTGGACTCTCAATACCAGAGTTATTTTAAAGGTGCGGCCAGAAAAAAGCCAGCGTTAGCTACGCGGGTCGTTACCAACAAAACTCTAAATCTAGCTGTAAGCTTGCTACAATATAACTAATAGTTACATTGTATCTATCTTATGTTTTATTTTTATTTCAACCAGGCCTTAACCATTAGTTACGCTCCAGACTAGGCGCCCTGCACTTTCTTAAGAGATTAAATGCCCTACTTTTCCTGAGTAACTGACCATAACATATAAATAACTCAATAATTTAGCATAACAGCTTGACATGAATAACTTTGTGATCAATAAAGACTAAACACAATAAGATGGATGAAAGACCCGTGAGTTGTATTTATTATTGCCCAGCCATGGGAACTGATATACAGTAGGCATACACAGTTGTCATCAATCGGGGCCTAGATAACTCATTATATAACCCCTTCTAGAAAATGGACAGGGGTCACTGCTGCAGACCAAACGTGGAGATAGCTCAATGCAACTTATAGCTTATGGAGTTCTCAGCCTGCAATCAACCAGTCATAGCACCCCCAAGTTACAGAGCCTGGGCACCCTGACTGCAATGGCGGTCACTCTAACCTCCTTACAATCTGCAGCCATGATTCTAACCACCCACCACAAGAGACAGACCTGCAAATTAAAAGGTCCAGACTCTTGCTTCCACATTACTACAATCTTAGGAGTAACGCCTGCCTGATGTTCTGAAGGAATAGGTCAACCCCTACTAGTACCAAATGAACCCCAGCCTGCCTGTATAAACCTTTATGGGCTGCTGAAATGTTCCCATGCTCAATGACAAAACCCTTGAGGTCCCTTACTAACTTCCTCATGACCCTGTTAATCTTTTTGCGGACTTGGAAAGCAGCCTTATGACACAACATGTGTCTCCACCTCAATCTAGGGATCACATCTGACCACTTGATTCGTACACCTGGAAACCAGAGTTTAAACTTTTGCAGATCGGTCTGCATTGTCCTGATCAAATCTAATGTAGGGATAGCCCTACATCATTGCCGCCTGCATGCAAGATCAGGATGTGGGGTTTTCCCCCCAACCTAGCAGCATCCTGTTGCAATGAAGGCAGATCTTCCAAGGAAAAACCCCTGTGCCCTAACCAATGTATCAGCTGTGGACGATGGGAATCCTAGCTGTTGTCCTCCAGGCATAGTCGCAGCTTCAATAGAAGCCCAGTGTACATAGAAATGGCCTACGATCCACACCCGAACAGGACCTGGATGTGTGCCTGTAAAATAAATAACAATTAGTGTCCGGCCGTAATGGTCCTGACATCCAAGCTTACATAGCCAGACCGCATACCCTCTTTCAACAAACACCTTACCATGTGGGTAACCCCATTATTGTCTGCTACTTTTAATAACTAGAATTGCAATGGCCTGACTTAAGATCTATACCGTTGTGATCTCCAACGCCCTAATGATTGAATGCGATCTGAAGACTAACCTAACTCCGCTGCTGTTGTGGCCGCCCCTACCCTGAAGGATTGTGGTGCAATGGGCGAGGTCAGCCTGTTCTCCCCAATATTCTCCTAAATTGAAAACGCATCAATGGATCCCTGTGCGTGTGAATCAAAAGCCTGTAAGATCCTCCTGGTCGTATTTCCATGTAAGTGGACACCACTTGCCAAGGACAGCAAGCCACTCCTAGTGCCCTGAAAGGGAAAGCCAAGCCCCATGTCCATCCTGGTCTGTCTTAGACCTTGGGATAAACAGCAGAACTGAGTCATCCATGACCCAAACGTGGTCATGCATGTTACCCCCTCTTACTGCTGCTTTAGAAGGCAGGACCAACTCTCCCACTCTCATCGCCCCATGGAATGCCAAACCGAAGGCTGCCCCGAAAAGCCTGACGTTGAAGGGAGAGGAACAAATTGCAGGCAATACTTCCAGTAACTTGTATAATCGGTCGGCCATAATTGGTCCGCTGCTGTCTCTACGTGGAACTTCCATACTCCCCCAGCCTTGCACTATCTGTTGCTCACCCTTACATGAAGGAAATCCATGATTATAACAAAAACTCACCTATTTGCTCCAGTACTTCACGTAATCCATCCAAGTAGCCGGTGCCAGGGAAGCACGGATTAGAGGAATCAACTGCTGCAATCCTTTGCCATTTGCCTTAAAAAGGAGGGGCAAGGAAGACCATTAGCAGCCTCTGCCGGAGCAGTGGCCCTAAAAGCCTCCCACTGAAAGCGAGATAATGCATCTGCAACTATATTCTGCATCCCGGGTACACATTGAGCTCTGAAGTCAATATTCAACTGCAGGCATCTCAACACTAAGTGCCTCAGGTAATGCACCACCACAGGTAATGAGGCTGAAAGAATATTAATGACAAAAACCACAGTGAGATTGTCCATCAAGAAAGTTACAGCCCAGTCGTGGAAAAGGTGTCCCCATAGTTCAACAGCTGCTATAATTGGAATGTGAAATAGACGATTTAAAGGAGTAATCCGGAAACCAGCAGGTAGATTAAAATGTCCTTTATTACAAATTCTTTAAAACAATTTTGCAGCTTCAGCTCCAGTTACAGTCATCCTCAGGTAGGCTTTGTCACTAATGCTGACATGTTTCAGCTACTTCTGCCGTAATCATAGCTTAATTAGTGACAGCCAAGCCTCTCCTTAAATAGCTGATGCCTTCATTTAATAGGTTAAATGAAATTGACATCTTAGCCAATACCTTATTTTTCCTGTTTGAACATTGTGGATGTACAGTTAACCCTTTCCTGGACTTAACCAATTAACTAAACTTCAAGTGCTACTATAATTGGAAACAACTAAAGGAAGCATAGGTTGCACGTGAGTCCGGTCTCAGCCCAATCAGGTGGCCACTGCTCCGTGCTCCATGCTCCTGATTCGACACTGGATCGCCTCTCTACATGGATATGCCATTGAAGGCCTGTAAGAACCTCTTCCATATCTGTAGGTCTGTTACCAATTCCCTTGTGATTCTGATGCGCAAAGTTGCCTTCTTTCCACCTCCCAGTTGCCTCTCCAATCTTTTATGGAAAATCCTGCCCCATGGGATGACTCTCCCGGCAAAGTTTAGAAGGCCTAGGAGTGATTACAACTCCTTCAGTGAACATGAGGTTGATGCGGCAATTGCCCTAATAGTTTCCAACATCCTACTCACTTTATCTCTGGGTAACAAACACCTTACCATGTGGGTAACCCCATTATTGTCTGCTACTTTTAACAACTAGAATTGCAACGGCCTGACTTAAGATCTATACCGTTGTGATCTCCAACGCCCTAATGATTGAATGCGATCTGAAGACTAACCTAACTCTGCTGCTGTTGTGGCCGCCCCTACCCTGAAGGATTGTGGTGCAATGGCGAGGTCAGCCTGTTCTCCCCAATATTCTCCTAAATTGAAAACGCATCAATGGATCCCTGTGCGTGTGAATCAAAAGCCTGTAAGATCCTCCTGGTCGTATTTCCATGTAAGTGGACACCACTTGCCAAGGACAGCAAGCCACTCCTAGTGCCCTGAAAGGGAAAGCCAAGCCCCATGTCCATCCTGGTCTGTCTTAGACCTTGGGATAAACAGCAGAACTGAGTCATCCATGACCCAAACGTGGTCATGCATGATACCAACTCTTACTGCTGCTTTAGAAGGCAGGACCAACTCTCCCACTCTCATTGCCCCATGGAATGCCAAACCGAAGGCTGCCCCGAAAAGCCTGACGTTGAAGGGAGAGGAACAAATTGCAGGCAATACTTCCAGTAACTTGTATAATCGGTCGGCCATAATTGGTCCGCTGCTGTCTCTACGTGGAACTTCCATACGCCCCCAGCCTTGCACTATCTGTTGCTCACCCTTACATGAAGGAAATCCATGATGATAACAAAAACTCACCTATTTGCTCCAGTACTTCACGTAATCCATCCAAGTAGCCGGTGCCAGGGAAGCACGGATTAGAGGAATCAACTGCTGCAATCCTTTGCCATTTGCCTTAGAAAGGAGGGGCAAGGAAGACCATTAGCAGCCTCTGCCGGAGCAGTGGCCCTAAAAGCCTCCCACTGAAAGCGAGATAATGCATCTGCAACTATATTCTGCATCCCGGGTACACATTGAGCTCTGAAGTCAATATTCAACTGCAGGCATCTCAACACTAAGTGCCTCAGGTAATGCACCACCACAGGTAATGAGGCTGAAAGAATATTAATGACATAAACCACAGTGAGATTGTCCATCAAGAAAGTTACAGCCCAGTCGTGGAAAAGGTGTCCCCATAGTTCAACAGCTACTATAATTGGAATGTGAAATAGACGATTTAAAGGAGTAATCCGGAAACCAGCAGGTAGATTAAAATGTCCTTTATTACAAATTCTTTAAAACAATTTTGCAGCTTCAGCTCCAGTTACAGTCATCCTCAGGTAGGCTTTGTCACTAATGCTGACATGTTTCAGCTACTTCTGCCGTAATCATAGCTTAATTAGTGACAGCCAAGCCTCTCCTTAAATAGCTGATGCCTTCATTTAATAGGTTAAATGAAATTGACATCTTAGCCAATACCTTATTTTTCCTGTTTGAACATTGTGGATGTACAGTTAACCCTTTCCTGGACTTAACCAATTAACTAAACTTCAAGTGCTACTATAATTGGAAACAACTAAAGGAAGCATAGGTTGCACGTGAGTCCGGTCTCAGCCCAATCAGGTGGCCACTGCTCCATGCTCCATGCTCCTGATTCGACACTGGATCGCCTCTCTACATGGATATGCCATTGAAGGCCTGTAAGAACCTCTTCCATATCTGTAGGTCTGTTACCAATTCCCTTGTGATTCTGATGCGCAAAGTTGCCTTCTTTCCACCTCCCAGTTGCCTCTCCAATATTTTATGGAAAATCCTGCCCCATGGGATGACTCTCCCTGCAAAGTTTAGAAGGCCTAGGAGTGATTACAACTCCTTCAGTGAACATGAGGTTGATGTGGCAATTGCCCTAATAGTTTCCAACATCCTACTCACTTTATCTCTGGGTAACCTGCATTCCATTGCCACTGAGTCGATCTCAATACCCAGGAATGCTAGACATGTACACGGACGATCTGTTTTGTCCTCTGCTAAAGGGACCCCAAACCTGGCCATCAGAAACCTCATGACATACATCAAGGAGGGGCATTCCTTTGTACTGGGGGCTCCTACCAACAGGAAATCATCCATGTTATGAGCAATCTTGTCTTTACCTGAGGCTGAAGCTACTGCCCAGTGCAGGAAAGAACTGAATGCCTCAAAGTAGGCACAGGATATGGAGCAACCCATGAGTAGACAGTGGTCCATGTAATAGGCATCCTCAAACCAGCACCCCATCAACCTGAAGGAAGACAGGTGAATAGGAAGTAGGCAGAATGCAGACTCAATGTCCAATTTTGCCATTAAGGCTCCAGGCCCAACTCCCTGCACTATGTCCAGCGCATCGTCAAACGACTGGTAGTGCACTGAACTCAATTCCGGAGGGATAGCATCGTTCACTGATTGCCCTTTAGGATAGGATAGGTGCTGTATCAATCTGAACTTACCAGTCTCCTTTTTGGGATCCACCCCCAGCTGGGATATCACCAAATCTGGAATAGGCAAGTCTGGAGAGGGGCCCACAAACCTGCCCAAAGCTACCTCCTTACCTAATTTCTCCCGCACTGCCTCCAGGAACTGAAAAGCCGACTTCAGGTTCCTCTTGACTCTAGACCCCAGCACCTAGCCCACCACTGGGATAGTGAAGCCATAGCGCAGGCCAGAATCCAGCAAGACAGCAGTTGCCCTGTTTGGGTACCTAGTCAACCACTTACCAATTGTGAGGACCTTAAGCGGTGTGTCCGCCCTTACCTGAAGCATTTCCTTTTGATCCAAACTGGTCAGCTTGGGTGTCCTATTTTTTAGTGCAGTCGACACCAGGGTGCTGCCCACTGCAGAATTTGCACACATGATTAAATGTGCATGACACACCTCTATCGCAAGATTTTTCTTTGAAATGCCAGCATACCACCATCGGCCGCTGTCGAAATCATGAGGGTTGTTACCTGTGACACCCTTTCAGGGTCAAGATGAGCCCAAAGGTGAAGATCCAAGGTGCCAAAATCAAGTAACAGGTTACCCACCTTCTTCTTCCTGTAGGTCACGTCATAGTCCCTCCAGGTACACAATCATCTTAAAACCTAACTGCCCTCGCACAAAATAGTGCTTATTTTGGCATGCCCTCTTTTTACTGCACTCCTTGTTACCACTTGACCCTTCTCTTTCACTCCATTTCTGCTTGGCGTTAATGTACCCTGCATCACACCGACATTTATATCCTCTGAAGAAGCAGCAAAACATTTAGGGCCGTAGCCGTTTTTGCCCCTTTTGGCAGTGCTTAGGCCACGGGGGTTTTCCCCTAACTTTGTGCTGTGGCAGGTGAAGGGGCCGCCTTGGTTTTGCCAGCATCTACATTAGGCCACGAGCACGAGGAGGGGGCCCTAATGGCTTCCCCTCCTTTATTGCCAGTCATAGTGGAAGCTCTTGTACATACTTGCGACCCACCTGTAGTATATCCTGTTTTCCCTTTAAGCCCCAAGCCCAGAGACTCACTTATACCCACTGAGGCCTCAGCCCCAACCACTGGATGCCGCAAGTGTGACTCCCTTGCTCCTTGCTGCCCTATAGGCCTTCCCCCTTGAGCAGGTGTCCCCCCTGTGGTGCTCACTTCTTACCTGTGGAGCCCAGGGGGGACGATTTGCTCCGTTCGGTGACCAGAAGATGTCAGCAGAAACGGGAAGCATCACGCAACCAGAAGTAGACGTAGCGGCCATCTTGGATGGGGCACTCACCGCCGAAGACGATGACTGGAACTGAACCGGTACCGCACCCGAGGATGAAGCCCCCACAAGTACCGATGCCAGGCATTGGAGCAGTGCCACCGCGGTTGTGATGGATTCACCGGAAAGGACTACAGATGCTGGTAAGGCCCCACTGCTCCCACTACACGTGCCACCTATTAGCGGACCTACTGGACCCCCCATTAACTGGATTCCCTACACTAACTTGGTACCCTGGCCTAATGCCTACTCCCATGACCTGGGACCCCAGCCTACTTCCTAATCCCAAAACCTGGGACCCTAGCCTAGCGCCTCCAGCGGGCCCAAATTTCGGTAACTGCTCCACCAGCTGATGAGCCTGAGCAGGCCAGGCTTCATTCTCCTCCTCTACCCCCTCCCCCTCGCTCAGGAAAAACATGGCCCTGACCCACCGTTATGGTCCCAGAGGGGGAAGGCGCAATCCACTTGATGTCCTCGAGGTCCATCTCTTCCAACTCTGTAGGTTCGGCCTCTTCAAGAGAAACTCTGCTTTGGTCCATGCTGAAAAAACTTCCAGGGATCCACAGGAACAAAGAGGAAGTGAACTCCCTGCACATCACATATAAGGGATGAGTAAACCCCTCTCCCTCACAATGCAACATTGTAACAGTAACACACACAGCATCAGAACTGACTCAACCAGGCCTTAACCCTTAGTTACGCTCCAGGCTAGGCGCCCTGAACTTTTAAAAGACAGTGCAAAATCCTCACTTGTTAAAAAAAAAAAAAAAAGCTATGATTAACCCATTATGTTGTAGCACAAGACATATTTTCTTTTTCATTTTTTTTATACGCAACAATTCAACTAGTATAATAAAGTTGACTTCTAATACAATGTATAGCTATTATGGAATTGATAATGTCACATATATAGACACTGATTTAATGTATATACAAATACATGATTAGTTAAACAAACACAAAGTTTATTGATTTGATTGATTTATTAACTATTTTATCCCTTACAAGTAGCATTTAATTTTAAAAGGGGTAATTTAGTCTGTTAGTCTCAATATGAAGAGCCAAACTTTTAACTGGATTTCTAAAGATTGAGATAACTTTTACATTTTCAGCAGATTCATCATAAATCCTAAACTTTTAGGAAACAATAAAGACATCATATTTGAAATATATTTATCTCACCATGCAAGGTTCTTGATATGAAGGAGAGACACCTAAAAAAAATCATAAGTCTCTCCAAACTGTTCTGTTTTAAAAGATGCAAATGTTCCAAAATCCAAACTATCCCCAAATGAAAACCTTATATATATATATATATATATATATATATATATATATATATATATATATATATATATATATGTGTTACGGGTCAAGTCAGACATCCGGGCAATCCTTTGATTACCCGGGTAAACCTGACATTACCCAACCGGCTTTGGGTAATGCCCGATGTGACGTAATTCCCTTATCTACACATTTTTTTTGCCTATCTCAGGGGTTCAAGAAAGGTGCCCCATTGATCCTCTGGCATCCACCCCAAATGAACTGCCCAGGCGGAGGCAAAAAAAGATAGTGAAGGTGTGTGAATTACAGTTATACAGTTTATGTAGGTATACAATGATATATGTTTGATGCAGTGACTTTATCCACAGCCACTTGGGTAATATCAGGTTTACCCGGGTAATGCTAGGATTACCCAATTTCCTACTTTACATATATATTTAAATAAAAAGAATAATTTCTCTTAAGTGAAGAACATAGGAGTTTAAAGTATTCCTAACTCACTTCTGGCTTTAGCACAGTTGCTCTAGTGCAGTGTCGGGTAAACACGCAAGCGATAAATAAAAAAATATTTCTTTAGCGCACTCCATAGGAGTCTATGGGGAGAGGGAGTTAGCGTGGTCATGTTATCTCAAGTCCTGAAGTTAGCGCATCTGAGTCTTTTTCGTGCGCTCTATCATTTTACTTTCAACTTGTAGTACCAGTGCTAATCCGACTGCGCTAATTTTTTACCTTGAGCGCAGTTAGATTTTTAGAGCCACAAAAATGTGTGTGCTACTTATTCTGGCACATAACCGGCTAATAAAATATATTTTAATATTTAAATTTCAAGACCAATTTAAAAGCAAGTAGGAATATTTAATCTAAAATGGCATCAGTGTGTTTAACCATGCAGAAAATCAATGTTCCTTTTCAAAATATCTTGAAATAATGTAAAAATAAAATCTAACAGGTCAGTTTTGTGTTTTATCAAGTCTTATATGAGCAGTTGCAATGAGTGTTCGAGAGTCAATTGACTTATTGCTCTAGCGCAATGCACTTGTCAGTGAAAGTATATGGAGCCATATTTATCTTTCGTTTGTGCAAGTAAACATGATACTTTTTTTTTAACACCCGATATGTAACATGGATTTGAGCTCTAAAATGATTGCAACCTGGCAGTACTGTTCAAGTGACTCGCAATGATGCTCCACATAATTTAGGCCATAATGATTGATTTCATTATGTTGTTTCTACTATCATGTCATGTGATACCTACTTTAACTTAGCTTTAAAATAAAAAATACACTGAGTAGTTCAATATAAGGCTGCTGAATTGATATAAAGAAAAGACCCACTGCTTGGTGTAGTACCTACAAGAAGAGAGTGAAACTCTTGGGAACTGTATAAAACAGTCAATAAGAAGTGAAAAGTGTAAGCACTTCTAAACCTGCAAGATCTACATATAGTCAATAGACAGGCTGAATGAGAACGAAAGATCACTTTCAATTAAATAA
Organism: Bombina bombina; assembly: GCF_027579735.1. NCBI lineage: Eukaryota > Metazoa > Chordata > Amphibia > Anura > Bombinatoridae > Bombina > Bombina bombina. Next base: position 502,647,280 of record NC_069499.1, read on the forward strand.
TGCCCATGATACTGTAAAAGCTGCTGGCTATTAATCAGTTAATGACATTTTAAACGTTTACCTCCAGGTATGTATTATTCATCACTTAATGCTTTTGCTTGATTTATTTTGTTTTCCTTTTTTTTTTTTTCTTTTTTTCCCCCCACGAACAGAACAGTCAGGTTAAAGTGAGATAACACATACTGTGTTCAAGTGAAAATGAGTTTGCTTTTCTCAGACTCCCACAGGCAAGTGAATCAATATATTTATTGCACCTATAGCTGTATTTCTGAGCTGTTTTCCTGTATTAACTAATTTAGAAGCTTTGCCCTAAAGGACATTTCCATTGTTTACTGAAGTCTCCAAATATCAAAATGTTGACTTTTTGCTAATACATTTAACTAGAAGCATCATACATTAGCATTAATAAAATACAACTTTTTTTCTCATAAATAAGACAGATGCAGCTGAATATACACACAAAAAATGTTCCAAGGAAGGAAACATTTTCTTTCCTTCCTGAATAGTGCCAAAACAAGTCAAAGGAACACAACTGATTTTTTTCCCAGCTATGTTGGATTTCTTGTCATGAAAGTCAGATAACCTGCAGGTGTAAGCTTTTCATACATTTTTTGTTGTTGTTGTTTGTATTGTTCTGTGCTGAAAGGGTTCTATTCAAGTAACTTTAGATACGTTTTGCAAATTGATGTGGGAACTTGACATTAGCAGCAAATCCTTTTAAGCTGAAGTATTTCTTTATAAAATCTATTGTTGCCTGGTAGAATTAAAAGCTCAGCACCCTCTACTCTGCAAACTACCTCACTACGGATGAATCATAAAATGTTATGTTTACTTTTGTCAATTTGTCAACAAAGGAAAAATAAGAAGACTATAAAGCAGTTCCATAAAGCAGATCTGCTTCTCCCACTAATCTTTAGTTGCCATCAAACTACTCAAAGGGGGGAATATCTTATGCCAAAATGCAATATATCTATATATCTAGTTACCTATCCATATGGGATCATTTTGCACTGTTTAATGGTTTTTGAAGACAGGGCACCTCAAAAGTTTACTCTGACTCCTCCCTGTAAATTCTCATCTTTTTTTGATGCCTTTGGCCCCTATTTACCAAAATCTGGCGGACCTGATCCAACAGTGCGGATCAGGTCCGCCAGACTTCGCTGAATACGGAGAGCAATACGCTCTCCGTATTCAGCATTGCACCAGCAGCTCATAAGAGATGCTGGTGCAACGCCGCCCCAGACTCGTGGCCAATCGGCCGCGCCAGCAGGGGGTATCAATCAACCCAATCGTACTCGATCGGGTTGATTTCCGGCGATGTCTGTCCGCCTGCTCAGAGCAGGCGGACAGGTTATGGAGCAGCAGTCTTACTGACAGCTGCTTCATAACTGATGTTTCTGGCGAGTCTGAAGACTCGCCAGAAACACGGGCCATTTGGAGCTTGATAGATAGGCCCCATAATCTGCTTGTGCGCTCTTTTGGCAATGCAGATGAAGCCTATTACCTATTTTCAGCAAGAAAGCACACAGATAAAAATGATATTACCATCTCATGGAGAAGGGACAATTGTTTAATTTACTGTAAGCCGAATGTCATTATAAATAATTTAGACGTAGAAAATGTAGTAATTGTATGTCATCTTACATGTGCTGTGATATTTGACTGAAGTCATGAAACTGATATTGGTCTTTGCTGTCATTGAGAAACCATTGTTACAGTTTCCAGGTCCTCAGTCTGATCAAAAATAGAACCACATAGCAGGGATGTGAGGTTCCATCTGCTTTTTTTTGTGTTTAGATAGTATTGGCATCACATAAAGCATATTGGGAAAAAAAGCTTTGTTTTATACAGATTATCTCTTTTTAAAAAATGGAATAGGATGTAATAAATTAGATTTTTATTTTTTGTTTATATGTTTTAATGGTAATTAAGCTTATTACCCACAACGTTTACTTAAAATATGTTTCTGTGGATATGGATGCTGACTAACACAATAGTTGATACCATAACTTTAGGATTCAAATTCCACAGGTGATGTGGCAGTGTAACTGCTGTATCAAAAATATATAATGTGTAATATTATACTAATTAGAGTAGGCAAAATGAAATCGACAGCTTTGTCATTTATACTATATATTCTTACCAAAACAGGAAATAAAGCAGCAGTATGTCTTCAGCAACACATATGTCTGCTGTATTATTGTCTGTCCATTCATTATATAACTGAAAGTAATAGTAGGCAAACTTAAAGGGATATTCCAGCCAAAATTGGAAACCACATGGGTGCATTTAGGTATTGAACAGAAGCATATTTGTAATATACATACATTAGCAAAAATGCTTCTAATAAAAGCTATTTCTTTTTAAAAAGAGTATTTAAGTATGCACCGTGCACCAGCATTTTAAACACAGGACTTGCTCAGAGAGCCTAAGGTGCTTGTACCATCTAGTAATTACTCAATTTGTTAATTGCTGACATAATTACAAGCCCCACAGATGATCTGAGCAGCTGCAATATTTACAATGTAGGTGCAGTGAGAATATCTACCTCTGCTTCACGTGCACCTGCAGAGAAAACTTTTACCACTAAAACAGTGATAACTTTTACTAGAAGCATTTTTGGCAATACATCTATATTGCAAATATGTTTCTATTCAAAGATGTAATTCATATATTTGCATTTAAATTTTGACCGGAATGTCCCTTTAACTTCTTGCTGTTTATGATCCTACCTGAATGCCAGACTAAGGGCTTGATGATGTAAACATCACCTGCTCAAAGCTACTTTTTCTTGCTGTCTCTCGCAGGGCTGTCCCTGTGGAATGATCACAAAAAGGGGCAGTCCCTGCGAGTGGCGAGATGGCTCCTATTAAAAGTAATAAGTAGTAAGTAGTAGAGCAAAGTTATCAGGGAGCAGGGGGAGCACTTTAAAATTAAAATCCTGCAGCCAATCTAACTCACATTATGCTGCTTTCTGCATAGAGCATCTTACATTCGCCTATATTCTCGTATATATGCGTTTTTCTATTAGGATTATAAGTATTTTGAGTGTTTTGAGAAAAGCTCTCAACCTTTTAGTTGGCGATAAAAAACTGTGAGATCTGCAGTGCGAAAATCTTTATAGAATTACGCTGGGATTAGAGAGACATTTTCATATACGCCCATATTAAGCCCATTTTATTAAAAAACAACAATTACGCTGTGCATTTTGTATTTAGAAGTACAAATTTCGGTGTGATTTTTGCACATCCAGTGCATTAAAATTACGATTTACGCTGTGCATATTTAATTTGATTTATTGGGGGGTAGTTATCAAGCCGTCTACTTTTCTTGCTTCGCTGGCCCAATACGCCCGCCTAAGCTCGCCTACCTTCGCCGCCGCGGACCTGAAAAAATACGCCTAAGTTATCAAATAAAGCTGTCAAAAAGCCGCGGGGCGATGAGCAGCGGACTGTGAGAGTTATCACTCATCCGATCTCGCTGCCCTTCGGCTTTTTCCCAGCTTTATTGCTAGCCTGTCACTAAGCACCCACACTAAACTACACTGTTCTACCCCCTATACCGGCGCCCCCGGAGCCTCCCGCAACTCAATAAAGTTACTAACCCCTAAACTGCCGCTCCTAGACCCTGCCGCAACTCTTATAAATGTATTAACCCCTAAACCGCCGCTCCTAGACCCCGCCGCAACTCTTATAAATGTATTAACCCCTAAACCGCCCCTCCCGGACACCGCTACCACCTACAGTATACCTAGTAACCCCTATCCTGCCCCCCCCATATCGTCGCCCTCTATAATAAAATTATTAACCCCTATCCTGCTGATCCCGCACCTCTCCGCAACCTATATTAAACCTATTAACCCCTATCCTGCCCCCCCCTACACCGTCGCCACCTATAATAAATTTATTAACCCCTAATCTGCCCCCCCTACACCGTCGCCACCTATAATAAATTTATTAACCCCTATCCTGCCCCCCACTACGCCGCCGCCACTGTAATAAAATTATTAACCCCTAAACCTAAGTCTAACCCTAACCCTAACGCCCCCCTAACTTAAATATTAATTAAATAAATCTAAATAAATTAACTCTTATTAAGTAAATGAATCCTTTTAAAACTAAATACTTACCTTTAAAATAAACCCTAATATAGCTACAATATAAATAATAATTATATTCTAGCTATCTTAGGATTTATATTTATTTTACAGGTACCTTTCAATTTATTTTAACCATGTACAATAACTATTAAATAGTTATTAACTATTTAATAGCTTACCTAGCTAAAATAAAGAGAAATGTACCTGTGAAATAAATCCTAACCTAAGTTACAATTACACCTAACACTACACTATACTTTAATAAATTATTCCTATTTAAAAATAAATACTTACCTGTAAAATAAACCCTAAGATAGCTACAATATAATTAATAATTATATTATAGCTATCTTAGGATTTATATTTATTTTACAGGTAACTTTGTATTTATTTTAGCTAGTTAGAATAGTTATTAAATAGCTAAAAGAAATACAAAATTACCTGTAAAATAAATCATAACTTAAGTTACAATTAAACCTAATACTACACTAGCATTAAATTAATTAAATAAATTACCTACAAATAACTACAATTAAATACAATTACATAAACTAACTAAAGTACAAAAAATAAAAAAAGCTAAGTTACAAAAAATAAAAAAATAAGTTACAAACATGTTACAAATATTACAACAATTTTAAGCTACTTACACCTAATCTAAGCCCCCTAATAAAATAACAAACCCCCCCAAAATAAAAAAATGCCCTACCCGATTCTAAATTAAATAAATTTCAAAGCTCTTTTACCTTACCAGCCCTTAAAAGGGCCATTTGTGGGGGCATGCCCCAAAGAAAACAGCTCTTTTGCCTGTAAATGAAAAATACAACCCCCCCCAACATTAAAACCCACCACCCACATACCCCTAATCTAACCCAAACCCCCCTTACAAAAACCTAACACTAATCCCCTGAAGATCATCCTACCTTGAGTCGTCTTCACTCAGCCGAGCCACCGATGGAACTGAAGAGGACATCCAGAGCGGAAGAAGTTAATCCTCCAAGTGGCGCTGAAGAAATCTTCCATCCGATGAAGTCATCATCCAGGCGGCGCTGAAGAAAAGTCTTCGATCCGTCCGATGTCATCTTCAAAGAGGCGCTGAAGAGGTCTTCTATCCGGGTGAAGTCATCTTCCAAGCCGGGTCTTGAATCTTCCTTCCGCCGACGCGGAACCACCTTCTTCACCGACGGACTACGACGAATGACGGCTCCTTTAAGGGACGTCATCCAAGATGGCGTCCCCTCAATTCCGATTGGCTGATAGGATTCTATCAGCCAATCGGAATTAAGGTAGGAAAATCTGATTGGCTGATGGAATCAGCCAATCAGATTCAAGTTCAATCCGATTGGCTGATCCAATCAGCCAATCAGATTGAGCTTGCATTCTATTGCAAGCTTTGAGCCAATCAGCCAATCAGATTGAGCTTGCATTCTATTGGCTGATCGGAACAGCCAATAGAATGCGAGCTCAATCTGATTGGCTGATTCCTCTTTGAAGATGACACCGGACGGATCGAAGACTTTTCTTCAGCGCCGCCTGGATGATGACTTCATCGGATGGAAGATTTCTTCAGCGCCGCTTGGAGGATTAACTTCTTCCACTCCGGATGTCCTCTTCAGTTCCATCGGTGGCTTGGCTGAGTGAAGACGACTCAAGGTAGGATGATCTTCAGGGGATTAGTGTTAGGTTTTTGTAAGGGGGGTTTGGGTTAGATTAGGGGTATGTGGGTGGTGGGTTTTAATGTTGGGGGGGGGTTGTATTTTTCTTTTACAGGCAAAAGAGCTGTTTTCTTTGGGGCATGCCCCCACAAATGGCCCTTTTAAGGGCTGGTAAGGTAAAAGAGCTTTGAAATTTATTTAATTTAGAATCGGGGTAGGGCATTTTTTTATTTTGGGGGGTTTGTTATTTTATTAGGGGGCTTAGATTAGGTGTAAGTAGCTTAAAATTGTTGTAATATTTGTAACATGTTTGTAACTTATTTTTTTATTTTTTGTAACTTAGCTTTTTTTATTTTTTGTACTTTAGTTAGTTTATGTAATTGTATTTAATTGTAGTTATTTGTAGGTAATTTATTTAATTAATTTAATGATAGTGTAGTATTAGGTCTAATTGTAACTTAAGTTAGGATTTATTTTACAGGTAATTTTGTATTTCTTTTAGCTATGTAGTTATTAAATAGTTAATAACTATTTAATAACTATTCTAACTAGCTAAAATAAATACAAAGTTACCTGTAAAATAAATATAAATCCTAAGATAGCTATAATATAATTATTAATTATATTGTAGCTATCTTAGGGTTTATTTTACAGGTAAGTATTTATTTTTAAATAGGAATAATTTATTAAAGTATAGTGTAGTGTTAGGTGTAATTGTAACTTAGGTTAGGATTTATTTCACAGGTACATTTCTCTTTATTTTAGCTAGGTAAGCTATTAAATAGTTAATAACTATTTAATAGTTATTGTACATGGTTAAAATAAATTGAAAGGTACCTGTAAAATAAAAATAAATCCTAAGATAGCTAGAATATAATTATTATTTATATTGTAGCTATATTAGGGTTTATTTTAAAGGTAAGTATTTAGTTTTAAATAGGATTCATTTACTTAATAAGAGTTAATTTATTTAGATTTATTTAATTAATATTTAAGTTAGGGGGGCGTTAGGGTTAGGGTTAGACTTAGGTTTAGGGGTTAATAATTTTATGACAGTGGCGGCGGCGTAGTGGGGGGCAGGATAGGGGTTAATAAATTTATTATAGGTGGCGACGGTGTAGGGGGGGGCAGGATAGGGGTTAATACATTTAATATAGGTTGCGGCGGGTTCAGGGAGCGGCGGTTTAGGGGTTAATATGTATAGAGTAGCTTGCGGTGGGCTCCGGGAGCGGCGGTTTAGGGGTTAATATGTATAGAGTAGCTTGCGGTGGGCTCCGGGAGCGGCGGTTTAGGGGGTAATAACTTTATTTAGTTGCGGCGGTGTAGGGGGTGTCAGATTAGTGGTGTTTAGACTCGGGGTACATGTTAGCGTGTTAGGTGCAGACATCTCCCATAGAAATCAATGGGATGTCTGTCAGCAGCGAACTTGTACTTTCGCTATGGTCAGACTCCCATTGATTCCTATGGGATCCACCGCCTCCAGGGGTGGCGGATTGAAAACCAGGTACGCTGGGCCGTAAAAGTGCCGAGCGTACCTGCTAGTTTTTTGATAGCTAGCAAAAGTAGTGAGAATGTGCCGCACTTGTGTGCGGAACATCTGGAGTGACGTAAGAATCGATCTGTGTCGGACTGAGTCCGGCAGATCGATGCTTACGTCACAAAATTCTACTTTTGCCGGTCTCGAGCCTTAGATAACTAAGGCGAATCAGCCTCGCCACAAATACGCTGTGGAATTCCAGCGTATTTGAGGTTGACGGCTTGATAACTAGGCCCCATTGTGTAAATTACACACAAATTTTACGTTTTTTGTTAAAATACGATTTTTGGTGAAGAATTTTGTTACGATTTTTGATGCACCTTAACAATACAATTTGTCCCTGCTTATTTTTGTGGGATTGGGTCAACTATTTTTTTGTATAATGTTTAAAATACAAATTTTATTTTGCATTTTTCATATGGAAATGCAATATACGACCCTTAGCGAGACACCCTGTTTTCAGGGTAAAAAGTGGCTTTAGATCATTGCACCAGTGAAATAGAAGGACTGGCGAGCATTCTTTAATAATCTCACCAGCCCAGAGAGCTTTACATCATTGAGCCCTAAGTATTTTGTATAATGTACAAATTTAACCTCTTAGTTCCTGCGCATTGCTTTGCTTCTTGAACGTTTCTATTAACTGTCTTCAACATTTTTATCCAGATTTGCATTACCTCATTTTCCAGTTACTCTGTTTGCCATTTTCCAAAATTATATAATTTTATATTTATATAATAATATATGTTTTAGTCTTTCATTACCTATTGTTCCAGATACTTTGCCATGTTTTGGATAGAACATACATATTCTGATTTCCACTTCACCTACATCATTATACTTTTGGCAAATGGTATCCCGTCTTCAGCCGATGTGTTTTCCTTGCTTGCTTTAGCTACTGCTATATATTTGAGAAGAAAACAGCATTGTTGAAAAATAATAGTTTGCATGTTCCTTAATTAAAGTATTTAAACTTCTTGATAATATGAAATCACCCTCGCAAAATAAACATGTGTCATGGTTTTGGATTACTGTTTTTGTCTATGAAAAAAAAATCATGTAACTTAGTAACATACTTCACATGTGTTGGGAAAGATATACAAACTTCTATATTGTACCAGGATATGAATGGTGACTTTTCACAAAACCGGAAATCTTCCTGTTACTGCTCCAGGGAGGAAAGACTTTCTTGGAGAAATTGTATACAATAAAGAAAGTTTTGTCTTATTAGAAAACAGGAGAGAAGTACATTTGAACAACAAGCAATGCTTCTTTATTAATGATCAAACAGAGCAATAGTCAAGTAACTTTAAATAATTAACTACAAAAAGGGACTTACTAGAATTTAAGAAAAGAAAACTAATTGTTATTAACATAAGCCTAGATTAGAAGTTTTGAGCGCTATATGAACACAACAAAAGTGGCGTTATTTAATCCCCTATAGCGCTGCCATTACAAGTTTTAAAAAACCTGGCTTGTGCGGGCGATATGGGGTTTTTAAGCTCCATACCGCACCAAAAACAAGCGCTGTTCGGACGTGTACATGCACGCTTTCTCCATAGACATCAATGGGGAGAGTGGGTCAGAAAAAAGTCTAACACATGCGATTGCGAAAATAAAAGCTTCGTAACTCAGCCCCTTTGATGTCTATGGAAAAAAAGAAAGTAACGTTTAAACCTAACAACCTAACATAAACCCCACGTCTAAACACCCTTAATCTGCTGCCGACACCTACCTACAGTTATTAACCCCTAATCTGCCGCTCCTGATACCGCTGCCACCTAAATAAAGTTATTAACCCCTAATCTGACCCTCCCAATATCGCCGCCACTATAATTAAGTTATTAACCCCTAAACCTCTGGCCTCCCACATCACTACCACTAAATAAACCTATTAACCCCTAAACTGCCAGCCCCCCACATCGCAACAAACTAAATTAAACTATTAACCCCTACACCTACCTCTAAACCTAACCCTAAACCTAACACCCCCTAACTTTAACATAATTAAAATCGATCTACATTAAATTTACAATTATTAACTAAATAATACCTATGTAAAACTAAATACTTACCTGTGAAATAAAACCTAAGCTAGCTACAATATAACTAATAGTTATATTGTAGCTAGTTTAGGATTTATTTTTATTTTACAGGTAGGTTTGTATTTATTTTAACTAGGTAGACTAGTTAGTAAATAGTTATTAACTATTCACTAACTACCTAGTTAAAATAAATACAAACTTACCTGTCAAATAAAACCTAAGCTCCCTTACACTAAAAACTAAAATTACAAAAAATAAAAAACACTAAAATTAAACAACTCTTTTTCTACCAAAAAAAAACCAAACACCCCCTAACAGTATACAAACCCCCACCCCCCAAACTACCAAGGGCCCTTAAAAGGACCTTTTGGGGGCCCTTAAAAGGGCCTTTTGTAGGGCATTGCCCTAAATGAAACAGCGATTTTGCTACAAAAACAAACACCCCTGACTTATGTCCTTGATCTTCCTTTGCTCTTACTTTCTACTAAACTGGAGATTTTCTTCCTTTTCTTTACCTCTTTCTCCTCTCTTCTTTCTTCTTCTTCTTTTTTCTTTTTTTTTTTTACCTTTACTACTATAACTAAAAAAGAATAAAATTATAGGAAATTATTACATATTCTTATTCTTCGAATAATATCCTATGGGGATTCTCCCCAGCCATGACGGTCACTTTGATGTTAATGATAAGAGATGTTATGTATGACGTAGCGGGCCTATATGAGTGAAAAGGTCCTATATGTTGGTATTGCATTCTCTGTAAAGCAACTATTGTTTTGTTACACATATATTTATGAAAAAGATGTCATGGATTATGTTATGTTATTCAATAAAAATTATTTCAAAAAACAAAAAAAACAAACACCCCCTAAAAAAATACATTACACAAAATAACAAATTATCAAAAATAATAAAAATTATTCCTATTCTACCCATTAAAAAAATAACACCCCAAATTAAAAAACCTAATCTAGAATAAACTACCAATGGCCCTTAAAATGGCCTCTTTTTATGAAAAAAAAAATACAAATACCCACTAACATTACAAATCCCCCCAACCCACAAAATAAAAAATAAAAAAACTATCTAAAAAACCTAAGCTACCCATTGCCCTTAAAAGGGCATTTAGCTCTTTTACATACCCAATCTAAAAATACCCCTAATCTAAAAATAAAACCCATCAAAAAGCCCTTAAAAAAGTGGATTTACATTCCTGCTTTTAAAATAAAGATAGCAAGAGAACAAAGAAAAATTGATAATAGGAGTAAATTAGAAAGTTGCTTAAAACCTGCAGTTTGTATTGCTACCATAGCTAGCGCAGCATCTTATTGGTAAGATGCCTTGTCTGAATCAATTTTAGAAGAGTTTTTGAAGTCCTGCTTGTATGATCTTCATCCCGGTGGCAAAGTCCTCCTCATCCAAGCGGCAAAAAGTCTTCATCCAGGCGGCCTCTTTAATCTTCAGCCAGGCGGCATCTGCTATCTTGATCCCGGCGGCGCGGAGCTGGTCCATCCTGAAGACATCTGGCGTGGAGCATCCTCTTCATACGGTCACTGCCGTACACTGGATCTTCAAGCCAAGGTACGCGATCCAAGATGGCGTCCCTTGCATTCCTATTGGCTGAAAATTTTGAATCAGCCAATAGGAATTACAGCTGCTAAAATCCTATTGGCTGTTCAATTCAGCCAATAGTATTTAAGCAGCTCTAATTTTATTGGATGAGGACTTCACCACCGGGATGAAGATTGAAGAGGCAGCCTGGATAAAGACTTCTCGCCGCCTGGATGAGGACTTCTCCGCCGGGATGAAGATCGTTCAAGCGGGACTTCAAAAACTGTAAGTGGATCATCGGGGGTTAGTGTTAGTTTTTTAAGGTTTTTTTGGGTGGGTTTAATATTTATATTAGTTCAATTGTTAGTTTAAACTTAGTTTTTAAAAATTTGATGGGTAAGTTTAAATTTAATTTAAGCTAGGGAAATTGTAATTTTAATATAACGTAGGGGGCGTTAGGTTTAGGGGTTACTAGTTTAAATTAGTTTTATGGATTTATTATAGTGGCGGCGGTGTAGGGCTTAATAACTTTAGTATAGTGGGGGCGATGTGGGCGGACTGCAGATTAGGAGTTAATAATATTTAAATAGTGTTTTTGATGCGGGAGGGCCTTGGTTTAGGGGTTAATAGGTAGTTTATGGGTGTTAGTGTACTTTTTAACACATTAGTTATGAGTTTTATGTTACAGCTTTGTAGCATAAAACTCATAACTACTGACTTTAGATGGCGTTACGGATCTTGTTGTTTTAGAGTGTAATGCTCGTTTTTAGCCTCATCGTAAACCTCGTAATACCAGCGCTACGGAATTTTTTTGAGTGCGGTACTGACGTTGCGTTACAGGCTAAAAGGCTTGCGATACACCTATACCGACAAGACTCATAATGGCTGCGGTGCTGTTTTAATGCTGAAAATACCATGTTTTCAGTAATAAAAGACGAATGCACAGACTTGTAATCTAGCTGATAGGTAACAAAAAACAGATGACTTAGTCGTCCAGAAAAGTACAGGCGTAGACCTTAGTGATATAAATGTACATTTATATCTCCTGTCATTCAAAAACTCCTAATATGAATATGTTCACACTACCTAAAGAATTGACTATTTTTTTATATTCAGCACATGTGGACAGTACCAAGGCAAAATAGGAAACGGTTGCTTCCAAGTAGAAGGGGGGAAAGGGAGAAGACCAATATGGTATTGAAAGTACATTTAGTATAAAACTTTATCAAATTAAAACTTTGGTATCGATTAAAATCTATATGCAATTTCCTCCCAAAATGTATTTTTGCTTTCTGCCTGAATTGGTCATTACTGTAAGTTTTGTGAGTGATAGCAATTCAAATTGATTTATGCTATCAGTGTCTGCAGCCGTGAATGCTTTTTCAACAGAAAAGTTTGCGAAAATTCCTTTTGTATGTTAAGTACCTGTTTTCTAAATAGAAAGTGGGAAGTCACCCAAAACTGACAGATACAATAGTTCTTTTGCACCTGTTAAGGTTACAGTAAAGGGCTTTTAAATTAAACCCTTTATTTACTGTGGAAGGAAAACACATTATTTACATGTGTGAGATTAACCCATTGGGGCATATTTAACAATGTGTGAGCAGACATGATATGAAGTAGTGTATCATATCCACTGCACATTGCTGCCCATCGATAAATGCCGACAGCATACGCTGTCGGCATTTATTATCATTGCACCAGCAGTTCTTATAAACTGCTGGTGCAATGCTGCCCCCTGCCACTAGCAGGGGGTGTCAATCAACCCGATCATATTCAATCAGGTTGATTTCTGTCCGCCGCCTCAGAGCAGGCGGACAAGTTATGGAGCAATGGAACCAGGGGCCGGAAACACGGGACCTCAAGCTCTATATGGATAAATATGCCCCTTTGTAATGTAATGTGTAATGCTTATCCATTTGAATGCCATTTGTATATTGGTATGATGGGCATACTGGAAAAGTCATATCAGGACTCCAAAATCTCTATCTTTTAATGATTGATTCTAAGTCACACTTGCACTGTCTTGATTGTCACTAGAAGTACAGTACTTTGTAACCTAGCTTTAAAATGGGATTGCATAATTATGAGTTCAAAGGAACCTATTGCAATCCATTTCCATCGTACCAATGCTAAACCATCTTAATGCCATCCAAATGTTGGCATGATGGGCATGCTGGTTTCAATTGCTTAGTTGCTTTATTGTCACTTTTAATATTTGAAAAGTATTGCTTTCTACAATATTTATTTGTATTCTTTGTTCGAGCACCGTTTCCAGTTTTACATGATCTGAAAACAAGATGGAGAGTTTGGATTTCTATTGAAAGGACTTATGATATATTCTTATACTGAATTTTAATAGTATAGAAACTGTAAAGTGTGAAATTGCTACATTGAAACATTGTTTCTGCATTGAAGATGTTCAAACAAGATTGCACCTTCATGACCAGGTTTTCAAAGGAGATGTCCAAACATGGCCACGACAGTGGGCAAGATTACAAGTGGTTTGCTAACTGTTACGTGCAAGCAAAAAGGGGTTTATTGCTGTTGTTTGCGCGAGACAGGTTTACCACTCGTATTAACGTTAACTTTCAACTTGTATCATTTGAGCACAATAATGATTTATGCTAGAATATTTACCGTGTCCTCAGAGCTCGTCTAGTTAACTGTTTTGTGAAACAAAAAAATGTCACAAAACACATCAAAAATACATTACAAAGTACAGTTATACTCTTAACAACACTGTTTTAAAAAAAATTACTAAAAAATTGCACAAAAAAGTTATAAGGTGTATGTATATTTATATATATATATGTGTGTGTAAATATGTATTTATGTATTTATATGTGTATATATGTATATACAAACATTTCTACACATAGGAAAAAAAAATACATTTATATATATATATATATATATATATATACAAATTGGTTGTAGGAAACGGCACACACTTAATTCACAGCCACCTGGTACTCAGCCAAAAAAAGGACATACAGTAAGACAGAACTGGATCCAACGGACGGCCTCCGTTGTCTAGTGAGATCCAAGAACAGCCGGCACACAGGAGTTTTGTTCAGCAATCCAACTTATTCAATAAACAAGAAACCAGACGTTTCGGCTCTACCGTGAGCCTTTCTCAATGGTATTCAGACCGGATAATGTAAAACACAAAACCCACACCTTAAATACCCACCCATTCCTAAGTGAGAGCCAATCAGTATGCAAGACTGGGCCGCTCCTTCCCGCACATAATAAACCAACCTGAGCATTATGCTACAGCTGATTCCAAGCAGACGCGGCGTGATGTCATCACGCAACAAAGCGCTGCATAGGAATATCTGTGCCCCAGGTATCCAAGGGAACGCCGGGTAAACAAATACCTCCAGTCTCCAAGGAGATGCGTAAGTGAGCGAGTACAGCCATACAACCGATGGGCGTGATTAATCAGTGAAAAAAGTAAAATACATGGGTCATGAGTGAGAGCCCAAAACAACCACAACAGTGATATATATTTACAAAAGACATGGTATCTAAATAATGTATAAAGGGTTATTTAACACATCATATATAAGCAAAAAACAAGGATGGTTATTTACAGCGCTACAAAAACCCAAGGGTAAACACATAGCACAGCCCTCTATACCCAACTCGGTATCAAGGCATGTGGGTAGTAGCAAAAACAAACCAATCCAAAACTTAATACTACAATTGTATTAGTATCATGCACTAGAGGAATAGGTAGAAAAGCATCAAACAGGATGACTCCCTTGGTGTCCAGATTTATTTGTAACAACAGCCAAAGTCTATATTGGCATTAAGTCCCCGAGGTGCAACCATATCCAGGGTGAAAATCCACCAGGCTTCCATCTTCAGCAAGGCTCAGCCTCTGTCACCACCCCGTCTATGGCGAGGGACATGGTCAATTAGTATTACTCGTAAAGAGGAGACATTATGGCCTGCTTCCGCAAAGTGGCGGGCCAACGGCTGTTCCGGACGTCCCTTATCAATGGCCTGTCGAATGGCTGTCTTATGGTTGGCCAGACGTTCCTTGAACGGCGTTACTGTTTTGCCAATGTAATATTTGGAGCAAGGACAGATAATTGCGTAAACCACAAACTCTGAAGAACATGTGAGTCTGTGCTTGATATTATATTGCTTGTTGATGTGGGGATGTTGAAAGGAGGCCCCAACTTGGAGATTATTGCAGGTAACGCAACTGCCACATCTGTAGCATCCTGGTTTGCCTCTAGTCAACCACATCTGTTTCTCGTAGCAGTGTGTTGGGTAACTTAGCACCAATAGATCCCTAAGGTTACTCGCCCGTTTATATACCAATCGTGGTTCTGGCGTATCAACAAAGGGAAGGCTAGTGTCCTTAGAAAGCATCAACCAGTTTTTCTTGATCACATTCTGTACCAACTTAGACCCCGGGGTGTAAGTTGTTATGAGGTTCAGCCGCTTTGGCTGTTCATTCCTGATCCTTTTGGTGGTTAGTGAATCCTGTGTTAATCTCCTTGCCTCACAGCATTGTTGTTCTATAAGCGTAGATGGATAGCCCCTCTCCAGGAATTTTTCAGACATCTCAGCAATTTGTTTCTCCTTGCGGGAGTCATCCGTGTTATTGCGGACGACCGCAGGAGTTGAGAGGAACTGACACCAACCTTTTGAAATTTAGGGTGGAAGCTATGATAATGAAGAATGGAATTTTTATCCGTTGGTTTCTTAAATAAAGTTGTTTGTAACTTATATCCATTCATGGTATCTACCCTGAATATTTCTAAGTCTAAAAAGTGGATTTTGTCCCTGCTGTGTTCCATTTTAAATTTGATAGTTGAATCAAGAGAGTTCAATTCATTAATCCATTCGACAAGACTTTCATATGTGTCGCCCCAGATTAAAAAGCATCATCTATATACCGTTGGTACAGTTTGATGGAGCTCTGTCTGGAGAAAACATTGTGCTTCTCATACATTGCCATATAGATATTGGCATAGGATGGGGCCATATTCGACCCCATCGCTGTGCCCATAATCTGTAAGAAATACTTATCTTCAAACCAGAAGTAATTTTTCTCCAGACAAAACTCCAACAAATGCAAAAGAAATTCAATAGGGGGGCCCGTATACAAGTAGTTATCAGTCAAGATTTGTCTCACCATGTCAATTCCATGGGCATGGGGGATCGCGGTGTACAAGCTTACCACATCCATGGTAACTAAAATGTAATTTGAGGTCAAGTCATCTACACCCTTCAGTAGTTTAATTAATTCAGAGGAGTCCTTCAGGTGTGATTGTGTACTCTGTACTACTGGCTGAAGATAGAAATAAATAAATTCTGCCAATGGTTGCATGAGTGACCCCCTGGCAGACACAATAGGTCTGCCAGGCGGGTCCTCAAGTGATTTGTGAATCTTTGGTAATAGATGGAGTATTGGGCAAATCGGATAATCTACCGTAAGAAATCCCAATACATCATCATCAATAACACCTGCCTGATAGGCCAACCCCAGAAACGCATCAATTTGTTTTTTAAACATTAATGTCGGATTAGATTGAAGTGGGCGATATGTGTCAGTGTCATGAGGAATCACCCCCACTACAGTGGACAGCAGTGGGGGTGATTCCTCAGAAGCTGAGAACCAGACCACAATTGTCAGCACACATAGTGGGGTAACTACACGCTCTGCTCAAAAGCCACCTTTAGCCGTTGGCCCAGAGGTTGAAGCCTCAGGAGGGGGAGGGGCAAGACGAAAAAATAAACAGCATCAGAAAAAGACACAATAGTTTACAATTTAAGCAAACGCCCCCTCACTTGTGACGAAATAAGAATATTGAACAAAGGTCTATCTTTTGTACCAACCCCTCGCTGTGATCTGTTTGATCTGCTAGTTGACATGGGGAGATTCCAGAGACAACTAAAGCTCAAAGATTTCTTTAAAGATAAGGGGGAGTATACCCCTAAACCCTTTAAAATGAAAAGCACATTTGAACCCATTAACACCCACCCGTCAATTAAAACGTTTCATCAGATTTGCACCACTTCCCTTATAGAATCACATAAGGACATACCTGTGTCTAGGGATAACCTGACAGGTGCTGAAAGACGGGCTATTAGATCCCTGTCTACTGACAGGGACATAGTCATTAGGCCAGCGGATAAGGGGGGTGCCACAGTGATACTAGATTACTCACAGTACAGAGGGGAGGCATTCAAACAGCTACATGACACTGACACATATCGCCCACTTCAATCTAATCCGACATTAATGTTTAAAAAACAAATTGATGCGTTTCTGGGGTTGGCCTATCAGGCAGGTGTTATTGATGATGATGTATTTGGATTTCTTACGGTAGATTATCCAATTTGCCCAATACTCTATTTATTACCAAAGATTCACAAATTGCTTGAGGACCCGCCTGGCAGACCTATTGTGTCTGCCAGGGGGTCACTCATGCAACCATTGGCAGAATTTATTGATTTCTATCTTCAGCCAGTAGTACAGAGTACACAATCACACCTGAAGGACTCCTCTGAATTAATTAAACTACTGAAGGGTGTAGATGACTTGACCTCAAATGACATTTTAGTTACCATGGATGTGGTAAGTCTATACACCATGATCCCCCATGCCCATGGAATTGACATGGTGAGACAAATCTTGACTGATAACTACTTGTATACGGGCCCCCTTATTGAATTTCTTTTGCATTTGTTGGAGTTCTGTCTGGAGAAAAATTACTTCCGGTTTGAAGATAAGTATTTCTTACAGATTATGGGCACAGCGATGGGGTCGAATATGGCCCCATCCTATGCCAATATCTATATGGCAATGTATGAGAAGCACAATGTTTTCTCCAGACAGAGCTCCATCAAACTGTACCGGTATATAGATGATGTTTTTTTAATCTGGGGTGACACATCTGAAAGTCTTGTCGAATGGATTAATGAATTGAACTCTCTTGATTCAACTATCAAATTTAAAATGGAACACAGCAGGGACAAAATCCACTTTTTAGACTTAGAAATATTCAGGGTAGATACCATGAATGGATATGTTACAAACAACTTTATTTAAGAAACCAACGGATAAAAATTCCATTCTTCATTATCATAGCTTCCACCCTAAATTTCAAATGGATGGTGTCAGTTCCTCTCAACTCCTGCGGGTCGTCCGCAATAACATGGATGACTCCCGCAAGGAGAAACAAATTGCTGAGATGTCTGAAAAATTCCTGGAGAGGGGCTATCCATCTACGCTTATAGAACAACAATGCTGTGAGGCAAGGAGATTAACACAGGATTCACTAACCACCAAAAGGATCAGGAATGAACAGCCAAAGCGGCTGAACCTCATAACAACTTACACCCCGGGGTCTAAGTTGGTACAGAATGTGATCAAGAAAAACTGGTTGATGCTTTCTAAGGACACTAGCCTTCCCTTTGTTGATACACCAGAACCACGATTGGTATATAAACGGGCGAGTAACCTTAGGGATCTATTGGTGCTAAGTGACCCAACACACTGTTACGAGAAACAGATGTGCTTGACTAGAGGCAAACCAGGATGCTACAGATGTGGCAGTTGCGTTACCTGCAATAATCTCCTAGTTGGGGCCTCCTTTCAACATCCCCACAACAACAAACGATATAAGATCAAACACAGACTCACATGTTCTTCAGAGTTTGTGGTTTACGCAATTATCTGTCCTTGCTCCAAATATTACATTGGCAAAACAGTAACGCCGTTCAAGGAATGTCTGGCCAACCATAAGACAGCCATTCGACAGGCCATTGATAAGGGACGGTCGGAACAGCCGTTGGCACGCCACTTTGCGGAATCAGGCCATAATGTCTCCTCTTTACGAGTAATACTAATTGACCATGTCCCTCGCCATAGACGGGGTGGTGACAGAGGCCGAGACTTGCTGAAGATGGAAGCCCGGTGGATTTTCACCCTGGATACGGTTGCACCTCGGGGACTTAATGCCAATGTAGACTTTGGCTGTTGTTACAAATAAATCTGGACACCAAGGGAGTCATCCTGTTTGATGCTTTTCTACCTATTCCTCTAGTGCATGATGCTAATACAATTGTAGTACTAAGTTTTGGATTGGTTTGTTTTTGCTACTACCCACATGCCTTGATACCGAGTTGGGTATAGAGGGCTGTGCTATGTGTTTACCCTTGGGTTTTTGTAGCGCTGTAAATAACCATCCTTGTTTGTCCGCTTATATATATTGTGTTAAATAACCCTGTATACAATATTTAGATACCATGTCGTTTGTAAATATATATCACCGTTGTGGTTGTTTTGGGCTCTCACTCATGGCCCATGTATTTTACTTTTTTCACTGATTAATCACGCCCATCGGTTGTATGGCTGTACTCACTCACTTACGCATCTCCTTGGAGACCGGAGGTATTTGTTTACCCGGCGTTCCCTTGGATACCTGGGGCACAGATATTCCTATGCAGCGCGTTGTTGCGTGATGACGTCACGCCGCGTCTGTTTGGAATCAGCTGTAGCATAATGCTCAGGTTGGTTTATTATGTGCGGGAAGGAGCGGCCCAGTCTTGCATACTGATTGGCTCTCACTTGGGAATGGGTGGGTATTTAAGGTGTGGGTTTTGTGTTTTACATTATCCGGTCTGAATACCATTGAGAAAGGCTAACGGTAGAGCCGAAACGTCTGGTTTCTTGTTTATTGAATAAATCGGATTGCTGAACAAAACTCCTGTGTGCCAGCTGTTCTTGGATCTCACTAGACAACGGAGGCCGTCCGTTGGATCCAGTTCCGTCTTACTATATATATATATATATATATATATATATATATATATGTGTGTGTGTGTGTGTGTGTGTGTGTGTGCATTGCCCTTTGCACTTAGGTAGATGAAAAGAAGCATATTTATGCAATAATCATATTAAATAAAGTTCCATACTTTGCATTTATTGTGAATATATCACATTCCAATGTTCTGTACATATGAGAGTAGTATATATGTATTTATAATTAAATATTCCTATATGTATCTGTATATATCTATACCTATATATTATCATATATATATATATATATAAGTATAGTTTTATGTATGTATCTATTAGCAAAAAAACAACATATGTATATATATATATATATATATATATATATATATATATATATATATATGGAACATATTCTGCTATGTAAAGAGTATTGGAATGTGAAATATTCCTAAAATATGCAATGGGGTTTACACGCGAGCAGGGTGTTAGTTTTTTTTCTTTCACTTTTTTGCATTATTGATTGCTAAAGGGATATTGTGATATTCTAATTTTGGCATTTTGCACACATCTGGTTAGCACTCGTGCAAAAACAGTTTACTTTCAATGTGTAATACGAGCGCTACCTGACGCACGCAAAAAGCTTGCTGCTAGCGGAAGACAGTCTGTATTGGGGATAATATTAATTCCTATTATATATAAGCTAAGAAATGTAATGGTTGTTAATTGTCCAGTATTATTTGTCCATCTTAAACACACACTCATGTTTGCTTCGATTCAAGAAAGGAGAGGCTAATAGTCTTTTATACTCACCCTTTATGTATAGAAATTTACATATGTATTTCATAGACATATACATGGTATCTCATACAGCTAGCACAATCTGCAGTAACTAGAAATCACAACCATAATATTTAGTATATATGGGATAGTTTTGCCCACTGTTAAATGGATTCTGCAGATTCCCATGGGCCCTCTCCTTTTTGATGCCTTTATCAGTTGTTTTGCACCTTTGACTTTGCAGAAGAAGCATATTACCTCTTTTTAGCAATGATGCACACACATAATGCTTCATGTACTAGTTAACCTTTATCGTTTTTAAGATTAACAACTTTTCTTTCCTAAGATAAGGAGAGTCCACAACGTCATCAATTACTAGTGGTAATATCACTTCTGGGCAGCAGAAGCTGTTAAGTGTCACTCCCCTACGCATAATCCCCAGTCATTCTCTTTGACTCTGTCAAAGGAGGAGGTGAAGTTTGGTGTCTGAAGAAATGTATTTTTTTTTTCGGGTACTTTTCCCTGCAAGCAAGGATTTGGTTATAGCTGTAGTCCACGTCAATCTGTGCAGTAGAGTAGTGGTGGCTTTAAAGCAGTTAGGAAGTTGTGAGGTGGGCCTTGCTGCGTTTTCCTAACATTTTACTGCCCTAGTATAGAAAGCAAGAGTAGGTTTACTCTGCTCTTTCTTTTTTATACAGGTCTCTGTGAGGAGTATGTGTCCTCTCACACCTTATAAGGTGTGAGACAGCTAGACAGCTAGTGTGCCGGACAGCTAGATTGCGGGCAAGTGCATTTTGTCTCCTAGGTACTGGAGTTTTTGCACTTCTCATAATATAGCTGCAATATTTTATTGGGACAAACTGATCCTTTGTTAAGGATTTATCATTGGCAGGATGCAGGCACTGATGTGACAGAGACTTAGGGGGTTAATCTCTCTCTATGTGTGGAGAGGATTCTTTTACCATATATTATTTTATTTTGGGTGCTCTTATTGCAAATTAAGCTTTAGTTAAGCAGTTCACTGTGATAAAATACTAAGGCCTAGATTTGGAGTTCAGCGTTAGCCGTGAAAACCAGCGTTAGAGGCTCCTAACGTGGGTTTCTTACGTACTCCGGTATTTAGAGTTCAGTTACCGACACTCAAAAAAAACCTAACGCTCACATTTCTACCGCCACCTCTGACCCAGTAGTAAACATATACCGACAAAAAAAACATCCACGAATCAAATAAAAAATATTACACAAACTACACTTACACTCATACAAACACTACACTATGTTTATTTTTCATATTTAATAATTTTTCTGCAAAATACAAAGGATTAAAGTTGCGAGATCTCGGGTGTTTGAAAAAAAAAAAAACACAAATCCATTTTCCCATTGACTTACATTGACACACGGGAAAAGACCCTCAAATACCTACATCTAACTAATAACATTATCACAAACATACACTCATCGATGCATACAAACAATATACACCACATGACATACACAAAATATTTATTTATTACAAAAAGAACACGATTTAGTTACTTTTTCACACAAGCTCATGACGTCACTCACTTTACGAGGAAAACCAGTCTTAGAAAAAAAAATTAGAAATTTTTAGAGCCTCCATTGACTTCTATTGGGAAGACGTGCTCGTGCATGCGAAACCCTCATTTCCCTAACGCACGCAAATAGCGTAGACAGAAAAACTCCAAATACCAGCGCTAGAAAATACATGATTTCATGCGTTAGACCCAGCTATGATAAATAGATCAGGAAATGACTATTTCCCTATGGTGGATTTATGTATTTTACTGTTTGAATATTCACAACACCATTACATTCTTTCAGAATTTTATATTACATCAACTACAATTCAACATCACTAGTAACAAAATTTAAGTTTTAAAAATATTACATTTAAACGGACACAAAAATAATGTCAACTTTTCAGGATTCACAAACACTACACAATGGGAAACAATTCTCATTTACCTTTATTATTGCATTTCAGTTATTCAACTCATATGCTTGCAGCAACAGCATATCTACATAGGCTTAACACATGATCACTCATGGATGCACATACATTACTTTTAACATTCACTCATACATGTGCATTCAAATGATGGGGGACAAACACATTACATTCTCTAGAGGAATCACAAAACACAACATATGGATTTTAATGTACTTTTAACATCATGATTCCATCACCAGAAACCATTAGGAATTACGTACAACAAGAACTTCTCCCAGTAAGGTGATCTTCAAGGAGTTAGTGTTAGGTTTTTTTAAGGGGGTATTGGGTTAAGGGGGTATCTGTAATCTGGTGTACTGATGTTCTTGTTGTACGTAATTCCTAATGGTTTCTGGTGATGGAATCATGATGTTAAAAGTACATTAAAATCCATATGTTGTGTTTTATGATTCCTCCCACTTTATGGGAAGGAACAACAATGCCAGACCGCTATATACAAGTCAGCATATGTGGGACACAATCACAATATATACGTACATGTACATAACACGCATCACCCATCACGCAACCACAAAGCACACATTTAGATTTTATTCAGCACACAATAACAATGTAGTCAAATACAACAACACAATGAGGATTTATGAACTACATAGGCAGGGTAATAATATCATGACGTCATTAGAAGATTCAACCATACACATCACAGATTCACCACTGTACCGCCCCTTTCGGAACTTTAACACTCAATACTACAATACAACATATACGTAAACAACAGTTTGGAACAGCATTATTAAGGCGATTTCAATGGGACAATTAATAAATATTGTCAGATCGCAAATCACTTATATATATATAATACTACAGATGACAGCCGGAAGTTCTTCAGTATTAGTGCCATTTGAATGGGACGCATACAATATTGACATCTCGGCAATCACTTATATATACAATACTACAGATGACAGCCGGAAGTTCTTCAGTATTAGTGCCATTTGAATGGGACGCATACAATATTGACAGCTCGGCAATCACTTATATATACAATACTACAGATGACAGCCGGAAGTTATTCAGTATTAGTGCCATTTTAATGGGACGCATACAATATTGACAGCTCGGCAATCACTTATATATACAATACTACAGATGGCAGACGGGAAGTTCGGAATTATTATTGCGATTTGAAAGGGACGCATACAATATTGACATCTCGGCAATCACTTATATATACAATACTACAGATGACAGCCAGAAGTTCTTCAGTATTAGTGCCATTTGAATGGGACGCATACAATATTGACAGCTCGGCAATCACTTATATATACAATACTACAGATGACAGCCGGAAGTTATTCAGTATTAGTGCCATTTTAAAGGGACGCATACAATATTGACTGCTCGGCAATCACTTATATATACAATATTACAGATGGCAGCCGGAAGTTATTCAGTATTAGTGCGATTTTAAAGGGACGCATACAATATTGACTGCTCGGCAATCACTTATATATACAATACTACAGATGGCAGACGGGAAGTTCGGAATTATTATTGCGATTTTAAAGGGACGCATACAATATTGACTGCTCGGCAATCACTTATATATATATACAATACTACAGATGGCAGATGTTACTTTATCGTTTACAAACAATATTGCAGCAACATTGATCGATCACATTCGATGCACATTATACACAACTATGCACTTTCATTCATGTTAGCCTGGACGTGTGCTTGTTACTATAAGATCGCGTTTAAGAAATATTGATTACGCATATGAACAAACATTACAAACATGCACTGTATGTGTGATATTTGACACTTTCACATTGAGAATCATTGTTTGAAACTAACATTTCAGCAAACAACCAAAAAATGCCCACTGTGAAAGCATTCGCGCCGCTCACATACAAACAAGTGAATACAATTAGCAATCATTACAAACTCACTACCATTGGACTAATTGTACTATAAATCCCACAAACAACATGGCCAATGCATCACTTGTGATCCACATCAGATCAAGTGCTTACCTTGTTACGCTGTTTTGAAAGATGGATGACGATGACATGGTAGACGCTGCTGGTGCTGCTATTGGCGAACTAGCTGTTGGTCGAATCAGGCAGCCTCGGCGGCTCAGACTGAGACAAAGGGGTCATCTGGTTCGAGGTCCTCGTGTCTACAGGGTGAGACCCACCTTGGAAAACATGAGTGACTTTGAGGTTTTTGATAAGTATCGGCTCGATCGCGAACAGCTCATTGGCCTTTACGATCTTCTTAAACCTCATTTGGAGCCACGTATAAGAATAAGGACTGCTGTTCCCGCCATGAGTAGGATGCTAAGCTGTCTATACGTCCTGGCCTCTGGGAGTTTTCAATCCGGACAACTGTACATGCATGGCCTGGCTCAAGGTACATTCTCTGTGGTGTTTGATAACTTTCTGGACGCCATGGTACGTATCAGTAAGCAATACATAGGATTCCCACAGAATGATGGTGATTGGAGGCGCCTGAAGCGGGAATTCTTTGATATTGCTCAAATGCCCAATGTCTTGGGAGCCATAGATTGTACCCACATTGCGCTGCGTGCTCCAATTGATGACTCGCCCTTCAGAAATCGCAAACATTTTCATAGCCTTAACGTGCAGTATGTTTGTGACGCACAGATGAGGATTATGCATGTGTGCGCGAATTTTGGAGAGGCTTGTCATGATGCCCGCATCCTCTCTCTGTCGTCCCTGTGGAGACAGTTTGAGGAAAGACAAATGCCCCCTGGTTATTTCGTGGGTGAGTATTTGTGCACAACATGGTTAATTATTGTGACAATTGCCACTGTAGTTTTAAAATGTTAGCGTAATGTTCAGCTATAGGATGCAATTTAACCATATATTTTCCCCCCGCTAATGTCTACTTTTAGTTCAATGCAGATATGTAGCATGTCTTACCTTAAATGCTCAGATAGAGAATGTAATGTAACCATGTAGTTAGCATTTTACACAAGGTTTGAATATGGAGAAATATGCATATGTAGCATGTCTTAGCTGAAATGGGAAGATATTAGCTAATGCAATTTAACCATGTCATTGTCTCTTTCCGCTAATGTCTTTTAGTTCAATGCAGATATGTAGCATGTCTTACCTTAAATGCTCAGAGAATGTAATGTAACCATGTAGTTAGCATTTTACACAAGCCTTGATTTAGGAGAAATACGCATATGTAGCATGTCTTAGCTGAAATGGGAACATATTAGCTAATGCAATTTAAACATGTCATTGTCTCTTTCCGCAAATGTCTTTTAGTTCAATGCAGATATGTAGCATGTCTTACCTTAAATTCTCAGATAGAGAATGTAATGTAACCATGTAGTTAGCATTTTACACAAGCCTTGATTTAGGAGAAATACGCATATGTAGCATGTCTTAGCTGAAATGGGAACATATTAGCTAATGAAATTTAACCATGTCATTGTCTCTTTCCGCAAATGTCTTTTAGTTCAATGCAGATATGTAGCATGTCTTACCTTAAATGCTTAGATAGAGAATGTAATGTAACAATGTAGTTAGCATTTTACACAAGCCTTGATTTAGGAGAAATACGCATATGTAGCATGTCTTAGCTGAAATGGGAACATATTAGCTAATGCAATTTAACCATGTCATTGTCTCTTTCCGCAAATGTCTTTTAGTTCAATGCAGATATGTAGCATGTCTTACCTTAAATGCTCAGATAGAGAATGTAATGTAACCATGTAGTTAGCATTTTACACAAGCCTTGATTTAGGAGAAATACGCATATGTAGCATGTCTTAGCTGAAATGGGAACATATTAGCTAATGCAATTTAACCATGTCATTGTCTCTTTCCTCAAATGTCTTTTAGTTCAATGCAGATATGTAGCATGTCTTACCTTAAATGCTCAGATAGAGAATGTAATGTAACCATGTAGTTAGCATTTTACACAAGCCTTGATTTAGGAGAAATACGCATATGTAGCATGTCTTAGCTGAAATGGGAAGATAGAGAATTATATTGAACTAGATATTTTAAACTTAAAATAAACATTTGTTAATGGATTATCGTGTAAAAAACTTTTTATTGTACTACAAATACTATTTTGAGGATTCTGTTACAATTATGTTCTGTTCATAATTTATAGGTGATTCTGGGTACATGAGCCGGACTTGGCTCATTACCCCCTTGCGTAGCCCGACTGATGTGTCTGAGGAGCGCTACAATAGGGCTCATAAGAGAAACAGGGCGGTGGTTGAAAGGATGTTCGGCCTCCTGAAGATGAGGTTCAGGTGCCTGGACAGGTCGGGAGGAGCCCTCCAGTACAACCCAAAGAAGGTGGCTAAGATCGTTGTAGCCTGTAGCGTCCTGCATAATATTGCACAGTGGGCTGGGATGCTGCAGGGCGTCCGGCCGGACAGAAACCTCCTCAGAGATGAGGAGGATGATCCTGTTCTAGAGGGGCCATTCCGGGACGAGGGGCTCAATGTCAGAGCAGACATCATCAACCGCAACTTTAGACGGTAAAGAATAGAAGTTAGACTGGAGTATTATCAATAGATGTGAACTCTATGGAAATGACAAGTAGAGAATTGTGAAAACATGTTAGGATTGTTCATCCAATGCTAAAAATGTGTTTCATTTATTAATATAGGTGATGCTCTGGGCATTGGGTCCTGTATCGAGTCTTTGCCACCTGGTTTTTAAAGAGGACATCAGCTGGTAAGTATAAATGTCTTGACTGTTGCTGGCATGAATTGTACACAAATACATCATATGGCATACATTTTATAAACTAGTATTTAGTTTACACATTACTTAAAATGTAAATATTCAGAAAGGGATCCTCTAGCATGACTATGGTTCAATGTCACACATTAGAGGTTTGTTCTGCTCAATATGACTCATCTTCACACTTGATATAACATAACACAAGATGCTACACACGCTTAGTAAGCTAGTGACAGAAATTTCTTATGAAATGGGGGGTGGGAGAGGGCTACAGAAATGATTCACACACTTGTAGT
Organism: Bombina bombina; assembly: GCF_027579735.1. Taxonomy (NCBI): domain Eukaryota; kingdom Metazoa; phylum Chordata; class Amphibia; order Anura; family Bombinatoridae; genus Bombina; species Bombina bombina. Next base: position 502,674,727 of record NC_069499.1, read on the forward strand.
AATTTTGAATAAACTCTTTATGCCATTAGGGAGCTGACTTAATCTAAAGACTGAAAGGGAAGAATTAGAAGCCTGACAGTGAAGATTGCCCAGACTGACAGTGGAAAAAGCCAAGATTGAAATTGAAGTATACCAATGGGATCATGTCTGGCATTATCTTTCAAATCTGCTGACCTTGAAAACCATACAAAGACATGTTCACATGGTAAGTGCCAACTATTTGATAGAATAAGGCTGTGGAGGCATCCTATTGGAGACACTTAGATGATTTTCTAATTTTTAGATGGTATTTCCCAGTCCTCTATTTAATGAACTGATGAATAAGACACCTATTGAAGATCAACTGTTTACCCCTGAATTGACTTTTAAAGACCATGCATTATCCAGGTTGGTGTACCAATGCATGCTAGTGAAGACTGTTGAATATTAGTAGCTTACATACATTAGTCATATTTAGTTCTTAATTAGATATTTAGGGATCACAATCAGACACTTAGATGGTTTTACTTTTTAGATGGTATTTCCCAGTCCTCTATTTAATGAAATGATGAATAAGACACCTATTGAAGATCAACTGTTTACCCCTGAATTGACTTTTAAAGACCATGCATTATCCAGGTTGGTGCATGCTAGTTAAGAATCACAGGAAGAATGTTGATTATTGTTAGCTTACATACATTAGTCATACTTATTTCATCATTAGATATTTAGGGATCACAATCAGAAAAAGGAATACATATTATAGTTGATATAGAGGTATTTGAATGGACATGAAATATTACATTTATGTTCAGCATACATATATTGTTGAAATGTGATATACATTATTATGTATAATTAGAAATTTGGATATTTAAATTTAATTTTTAGTCCACAATATAATGGTGTATGTTTTAATTTTATTTTAAAATCAATTTAATAAATATCTTTAAAAAATGTTGAACAAAGTTAGAGCATAGACACAAGATGATTGTAAATGTATTTTATGAATATTTGACAACGTGTGTATTAACTTTGTTCCAATTTTTTTTTATTTCAGATTGGCATCTGATGACTTCCAGGAATTCTTTATTTTTTCATAAACTTTTTTTTTATTAAATGTTAATAATAAACATTTTATTATTAAATACATTCTTTTGAACAGATTATAATAAATATCCATATAATCTGTCAATAAAAAAAAGTTTGACTCCCATGACTGGTAGTTGGCTATTTGACAAGCACATGCATAAGATCAAATAATGCATTAATTTTAGAAAATCTACTGATTCAGAGAATATTACATAAAACTATCTTTTTTAACATTAATTGGGGAGTGAGATCCATCAATGCTTTTCTTTTGAAATTCTTAGATGTTAAATTAATTTCGGATATGTAGTCAAAATTTCTCAAAAATTATTTATTTTCACTTTTAAGAAGGGGAAGTGGTTCAATTACATTAAAGTGACAGTGTTGTTGAATGTAAAATTAATTTTATAAGATCTTGTATCTTCCTTAGGTATCTCAAAACATTATTTTCGAAATTATTTAAATTGTTACTTTTATAAATGGTAGGTCATTTAACTTGATATTTTTCACAAGCTAGTTATTGGATGCCAGGTTAATCAATGTAATTTTCTAGTGGAGTCATTTAACTATAGTTATTAATATTATGTAGTTTTTAAAATCTTACCTCTTGGGTTAGACATCAAATATCTATATATAATTTTAATTCCCCTTTAGTTTATTTTGTCAATGTTAAATCAACATTCCAAATGTTTTGGTCCTTAAAGGGACATTCACAAAGTATATTGTGTATAGATTTTTTTAAAAATCATAAAATAATTTAAACATATTTAGAAAGTAATATAGAATTACATTCAGTCTTTAAATATACTTAGAAAAAAATACATCAATGCACATATCTTAGTCAATTACATTAGGCATCTATGTGCAACCAACAATCAGCATCAAAATAGACTATGTAGATATGTATTTAATCCAAGAATATATATAATTACAATCTAATGATTGAATAACAAAACATATTAAGTTGTTCAAATATTATAATCTTATACAAAATGCATACATAACATATAGCTTAATGTCCCTCTAAGCTGAAGGCTCCAAAATACCTCCTTTACAAAATATATTTCAGTCAGTGTGTAAAACAATCCAGAAGTTAATCTAAATTTGCTTTACTCATATGTTATACTAATTTATCAAAAGGAATGTGCCTAGGTTTCTGATATTTTAAGCATTATTGTGAAATGTTTCTTTAAAGGGACATGAAATCAAAATATACTTAAAGGGAGACAGTTTAAAAATTAATGATTTATACATTATGAATGAGTATTCTATTTTAAGCAACTTTAAAAATTGTCTCGTATTATGAATGCTCCTTGTGATGTTGCTATCATTACTTTTAAAAAAAGGCATTAAATAGATAATTTATTTGCTTCAGTACTCTGGACAGAACTTGGTTTTTTTGGTTGGATTAATTTATCCAACAATCATCAAGGACAACCCCGTTTTTTTGGAAACAATTGTCCGTAATCTAAAATATCATTATTGATTTGCAAAGAAAGATAACAAGATAACTGTTAAAATTTGCAAATCGGATTAAATTATAAAGTTGCTTAACATGTCATGCTCAATCTGAATCACCAACGCTAAATTTGTTTGGACAGCGTCCCTTTAAGAAATTTAAATAGTGTATTTACTTCTCTTCCTATCTTGACATACTTTGCTTGAAAAGCATATCGAGATAGGCTCAGTAGATGAAGATTGGTGGATGCACAGAGCTGCCTTATGTGATTGGCTCAACCATGTGCATTTAAATTTCTTCTGTTGAGGATATATCAATACTAAGATAAATTGATTTACATTTTAAAGTCTAAACAATCTGCTATCTCTACAGATCATTTGATACAATTGTTTGTTTGTAATGTCTATTTAAAACTAAAGACGCCATTGCAAAATAACATATATGAGCACTTAAGACAAATACAAGCTCGAGGTTTATTTGCTAATAACAAACAAACCTGTAGTTTAACATTTATAAACAGATTATCCAAGTTACTGACCTTATAACCTGAATTTGATCATTAAGAAATATTGCGTGGGAAACGCATCTTGAAACACCAGATTAGCATCTTTAAACATTAGTCTAATGTCACGCAATAGCACACAATCAATGTGCATTATGAAATACATTTAATAGAGCAATGTCAATACTTCACAATAAGTCAACAAATTTATTTTATGAACAATAAAGACATACAATATTAAATGTGTATTTGTATTAAAGAAAAAGACTGTTATTAAACCGAGAAATGTCTCCAACATTTAATAATGTGACAATATTAGATTTTAAAGAGAATTTAATCATTAATATTTAACGGATCACGGATATTAAATCTGCGTCACACATATCCGCATGACAGGCCCATGAGTTACTAATAATTCTACATGAAAAATAAAGTAACAGCACCACCATGAGGTATGTGTAAGGAAGTTAATAAGATATGAAACATTAATGAACGGCCAATCCGAGTTCATCACACAAACACAACTTGAGTCAGGATGGTCTCACAGACATTCTAACAATATTTCAAACTTTTATCCAATCAGATGTACAGATAACTTGTCCCATGGTGCATCTCATGTTTACTTCACCATATAAAAGTCCATAACACGTTGCCATCTTTGTCAGTTCTCTAATGCCTGCAGGCGTACTCGATATATTTTTATATATATATATTTTAGAAGACAACCCAGCAGGCATGTCAGCTCCCAGGTTCACCAAGGAGGAGAGCGCTGCACTGGTCCACGCCGTCAAGGACTTTTATCCCCAGCTGTTTGGGAACAAGAGGAGGTTGACAGATGCGCACGTTAAGAAGGCCCTCTGGGAGTCTATCACCAATGTGGTTAGATTGGTGTGTGATGTCCAGAGGACCCAGGATCAGATCATGAGGAGATTCGGAGATATGAGGTTGCGGTTAACAAAAAAAGTCAACCTCATAAGGGACTGGGTACAAGCCCGTAAAAGAGGTGGCAAAAGAGAGGCCCCGCGGAAACTGTACCTACTCCCTTATGAGGTGACTTTATGCGAGCTCCTCAATCTCCGGGTCCCCAAAAGATTTCGATCCTCGCCATCCTCGGCCTCCTCTTCTTCCCTCCCAGCTGCGGGATCTGAAAGTCCTGACACGGGGGCCAGGGCAGCTGCTTCTCCGTCCGGTGGCCTGGGAGGAGATGGAGAATCTGAACAAGGTAATTATCCAACTTCATATAATAACTTAATATTTGTTATTTTTATCCAAAAATGTGTATATAGTCAGATACTAAACCTATACAGATCTCACAACATACACTACATATGATGTTTAGATATCTGATTTTACATTAGTGATACATGAAATAGGAATGATGTGCCTTGCGCTCTACAGAATATGCGTCACAGAGTGAAAATGGAATTGCGCATCCACGTTAACATGGCTTTGCTGTAAGTGGCATTGCTTTACACATGTTGGTCAAATGACGGATGCGTAATTCCACTTGGAATCATTGCGCAATGATCGCGAAAATGGAATTGCGCATCCACGTTAACATGGCTTTGCTGTAAGTGGCATTGCTTTACACATGTTGGTCAAATGACGGATGCGTAATTCCGCTTGGAATCATTGCGCAATGATCGCGAAAATGGAATTGCGCATCCACGTTAACATGGCTTTGCTGTAAGTGGCATTGCTTTACACATGTTGGTCAAAATGAAATGTGAATTATTATATATGTGAAGAATACAGTATTCTTATTTTCAATATTATACATAATAAAAAAAGTAGAATACAAATAAATTATAACATATGCCCATCAATTGATGAGAATGAAATAACAACAAAAAATAATTAAAGCTACAGTAAACAACAGAACTGATTGAAAATAAGAGTACAGGATATATTTATCATGAATTTAATTGAGGAAACAATTAACTCATGGGACTACCAAAGGATTAATATTTTTAAATTGATTTGCTAATAATGTAAAGATTTTAAACATGGCATGATTTGTATTAATGATATGCAATCCTCATTTAATATATTACAGATATGGATGTTGCTGCTGGATCCTTAAGGCAGGGCTTGTCACAGTATGGTATGTCTCATTTTAATTGACATTTGTCTTAGAAACATGGACAGAACATTACATACTAAATCCACATTGTTCAATATTTATATGTAATGTCCCTTTAATAGATGAAAATTAAATAATTCTTCGGATATCCTTAAATAACATATTAGATTTGAATTGCATGCTCAATCCCATTCATTACATCAACATATGGAGTAGAGAATTCATTAACACCAACATTGTCAAATCAATAAAATTTGATATTAAAGGGATACTGAGCTAAAATTATTAATGTTGTCATTCAGATAGAGTATGCAATATTAATAAACATTTAAATATAATACTATAATCATATGTGAAATATTCTATTGCTAAATGTATTTTAAAATCAAGAATGTACGTTTATCTGCAGCTCAATTTTGGTTGACCAACCTTGGTTTTTATTGATGATTGGTGGATACCTTCAACAAACAATATTTATGGAATCCAATATTGCTTATCTTCCTTTAATATTAAAATGTAGCAACATTAAAATTATAATAGGAGTCAATGTTCAATCATTTTGAACAGTTTGAACAGTGAAATCAATGATTGAAAAAAATCATGTCAGTGTCCCTTTAATAAACAATAGATTCATTCATCTTTTCATTCTTTGGGTTAAACAATATTGATATATAATTCACATATTCACTGTTGGAGTTACTTTATAGATATCAGCATACTCTCACAGCACCATGATTACATATTTGTACTAATCAATTTTGTTTTGTATTGTGATCAATATGTGTTGTGTCCTAAACAAGATTACTGTACATTGCACAAATGCCTCGATGTGCCACATGTCTTTGTTTATATTTGTCAACAGCTGTTCTTCAAAATGTGGTTTGTGTGTATTGTTTGAAGAACATTGATCAATGGGTATATTTAGATATGCAATAGCATCGTATGAGATGAGTTTGATGTCTAATATAGTCAGAAATTAAACATATGTTCAATACATCATTTTTAACAGAATCCCCTTGATTCAATCAAGCATTTTTTTGTTTAATGACTGCTCTATTCTTCACATTTTCAAGTAGATTAATCATAAAATTCGATACAGATGTGATTTAGTCATATCCCAAATGTGTTTCCTAATATATATCTATATCATTCATAGAGAGAGTTGGTGTGGGGAGCCCACAGGAATACAGCAGTGACACAGAGCCGCCTTTGCGGTCCCCTGGTAAGTCCATTGACATGTCATTGAAGGTGTATTGGTAATCAATATTATGAGCATGATTCTGATGAAGCATAACATTTGAAACAAACATATAATTTTCTCTTCTGATTATATATTAATTTTCTTTGAATATTGAAAGATTAATAATTACAACTTTATTAGTCTACACCTTTGTTATTCAGAAGATGTATAGCATATGTTTGTTTCCATGTTCATTTTTGACAACAGTCATCAAGTGATACACACATGAGAAATCTTAAATGTTCTATGTACTATGCTTTTCTGATTTAGAAATTAATACAAACAATACATTGAAAATCTGAATCATTGAGAATAACAAATCTAATGTAATTTGTATGCTCCATCAAAATGATGTAAATCATAACTTTGGGTGTGTATATCTTTAATGCAACATTGATGTGTGTCTTTGAACAACAGTAACATATGTTATAATATCTGATCTTAACGTGTACACAACATGTTATGTTTTACAGAGCTTGATGTAACATGTGTGACGGAGGAGGAAGAGGCTGCCTTGGAGTCTGATGGTATGTGAAATATATCTATCATGTTTCCAACATGTTGCTTTATTTGAAATCATTTTATTGAAGACATTCAAAGTCTACAGCTTTTGCACTTTAAAAAGGAATATTATTTGTCAGTTCAAATACACTACTGCCCCCTTTCTATATCAGGCAGCATGAAAATATTTTTCTTTTTAAAAATGTATAATTCATGCCATCATTATGTCACATGCATATTCCAGGCCAAAACACAATAATAATGTTATAATTGTACAGACAGTAATTGATATTCATCTGAGTGCCTATATGCATACCATATCCTCATTTCATAATTGTTTACAAATTCAAACACACTTCGAAGTATATTGAAAACATAATCAATTTGAAATGCGTTGATTTGATTTCATGATGTATGAGATGTTAATATTTTTTTTTTTTTTCAGATGGATCCGCCACTTCTGGTCATCTGGTTTCCGCCCCTGCCCAGTCCCCTGACCATGACCAGACCCCTGCCCAGGCCCAGACTCCTGACCATGCCCAGACCCCTGCCCAGACTCCTGACCATGCCCAGACCCCTGCCGGCCCTTCCCATTCATCATTTCCTGTCCCTCCCAAAACATGCCCCTACACCCCCCTTCGCTGCTCTCCCCGTATTATGGGCCGTACAGCTGCCCAGACCCAAACTCACCACTCCCCAGCTGTACGGCCTACCCCGGAGCAGCAGCTCATCCCTCCCCAAGCCAATCCCATCCCTCCCAAAGCCAATACCATCCCTCCACAACCCAATCCCATCCCTCCCCCCTGTCTCAACCTTCATTGTCCTGGGTGTCGGATTGTCCTTCCCAGGCACAGCTGTAAGTATCATTCAAAATCAACATTATAAGATACTTAAAGGTACACTGAAGGTAAATATTTTATATTGTGATTCAAATAGAGCATGCAATGTTAATCAAATTTATAATTTACTACTCTTATGAATTATTCTTCATTCTCTTGCTATCTTTATTGAAACAAAGAAATGCCTAGAATTATTTTTAAATAGAAAATAATTGTGGACATCATTTCTTTATTGTTGGATGAATGTATCCATCAACCAGCAGGGACAAACAAAGTTGATAAACAAATATGGGCTGCCCTAAAAACCGACACTCTTGCATTCAAAATCTAGCTAGAGAATTCTAACATTTAAAGAATATGTGTAATTTTTTCATATTTGTAATGTCATGCTCTATCTGAATCAGTCAATTAAATATTTAGGTTCAGTGTCCCTTTAATTTGATATCACTACATATACCAATCACCACTACTTGGATCCAACAATTTATGTACAAATGTTGATACATTATCTCTTGTCTAACCCAGTGGGAATGTAATTTCTTCAGGTTGCTATGTTTACACAGCTTGTCCTCAACGCCAAAATGTTTAAGGATAGGTGTGCCTACCACAGTATAATTAAAATATTTAAATTGCTAATGTAAGTACAATGTAAATCCTTTAACAAGATTTTATACACTCAAGCTGTATAAGTGGATCATCGAAAACCAATTAAAGGGGACAACATGTTTGAGTAAACTGTCCCTTTAATGATTTCAGTCTGTCTGAATAACATATTTCATGTGTAAAGAATCAATGAAAACTAATTGATGTAAAGAATGATTTGACTTTATGATGACAATGTATCTTTGCTTATTTTTTCGTCTGTTGTGTAATTATCCTTAATATTTAATTTATTCTTTATTTTAGGCTGTGACTCAGCATGGCTCATGCTAGAAGGTCTAGCACGAGTAGAGCAGGCCGTGCTGAGGAACGCAGCTGGCCAGAGAGGGATGAACGACACCATGCAGGCCCTGCTCCGGATTCAGGAATTGACTCTGCGTGAAATAATGCAATTAAGTTCAAGGCCTGAATCTGGAGCTGGACATGCACAGGACAATGAAGAGGATGACCAGTAAGTGGAGGATCTGGAGATGCTCCAAGGTCGCAGATAAGAATCCTCTGTCCACATGTTGATGTTTTGTTTTATTGTTGCCATTTGGCCTTTTTCAAATTTTATTGTTGTGCCTGTTGCACTCTTTTACCTTGTCATATGTCTCCAATGGGGCTATGGTGGCCCTTGGCAACTCTCTTCATGGACTGTGATGCACTCTGTTACCTTGGCATATGTCTCCAATGGGGCTATGGTGGCCCTTGGCAACTCTCTTCATTGACTGTGATGCACTCTTTTACCTTGTCATATGTCTCCAATGGGGCTATGGTGGCCCTTGGCAACTCTCTTCATGGACTGTGATGCACTCTTTTACCTTGGCATATGTCTCCAATGGGGCTATGGTGGCCCTTGGCAACTCTCTTCATGGACTGTGATGCACTCTTTTACCTTGGCATATGTCTCCAATGGGGCTATGGTGGCCCTTGGCAACTCTCTTCATGGACTGTGATGCACTCTGTTACCTTGGCATATGTCTCCAATGGGGCTATGGTGGCCCTTGGCAACTCTCTTCATGGACTGTGATGCACTGTGTTACCTTGGCATATGTCTCCAATGGGGCTATGGTGGCCCTTGACAACTCTCTTCATGGACTGTGATGCACTCTTTTACCTTGTCATATGTCTCCAATGGGGCTATGGTGGCCCTTGGCAACTCTCTTCATGGACTGTGATGCACTGTGTTACCTTGTCATATGTCTCCAATGGGGCTATGGTGGCCCTTGGCAACTCTCTTCATGGACTGTGATGCACTCTTGTACCTTGTCATATGTCTCCAATGGGGCTATGGTGGCCCTTGGCAACTCTCTTCATGGACTGTGATGCACTGTGTTACCTTGTCATATGTCTCCAATGGGGCTATGGTGGCCCTTGGCAATTCTCTTCATGGACTGTGATGCACTCTTTTACCTTGGCATATGGCTCAAATATTCCTTATTTTTACAAGATTATTTCTAAACGTTGTTGATGTTTTCTTACATACTAATAAAAGACATGTCATTGCACCAATCTTTGTCCTCATTCTTCATGTTATTTTTTGAAAGCTATAGTTTATCTTGTTGATCCTTAAAGGGACCTACCAAAAATAATTTATTATAAAAAATCATATATGTAAGACAATTGTAAATGACTTTAAGATTAACATCTCCAATGTAATCTTATTATTTGTCTTTATATATTTTTCTCTTAGCTTTATCATTGCATGATTATGATTAGCATAGTAATTGTTTTATATATGTATATATAGATTGTTATTTGTGTATATATGTATATTTCAATTTTCAGATCCATGTGTGTATTTAGAAACTCTGCATGAATTGATGCACCTTTAACAAATGATTTGAGTATTGATACAATGATATAATCCCTGTAAAGTGTTCATTTCATTGAAATAGTATTGTCTATGTGTATCCTCTTTTTATAAAAAAAAACATGTCCCTTTAAGTGATGGTGAGCACAATTGTTAATGAATGTATTTCCATTTCTAAAGCGTTTTTGTCCTTTTTACATGAACAAGGACATATAATCTTATTAATAAACAATCTTATTGTAATGTTGACAGCACATGTATTTCATTTTCAATTCTATCTTATTGTAAAAGTGTAACCAAATAAATCTCTGTGTGTAATGCAAATATTTTAGATGATGAATATTTTTTAACAAATATGTTAACAAAATACTTCTCCTCCCATATATGGCTATAGGTAGGCTGACCATATTTAAACTTGAATAAATGACACGTTTAATCAATCCATGTATCATTATTGTTATTCCAAAACAATCAAAACATATCTTAAAACATCAATGGCATATGTATTTCTCATGTGTATCTTTTAAATGTTAAAGATATACACCATAGCTATAGTTCAAGGGACAGTCAAGTCCGAAAAGATGATTCATGATTTGGTGACATTCCTAGATAGCAATCTAGACACATACTAGTTCCTAAAATATAAATACGTTTTTTAGTGATATGCCAAGCTGTCAACTGAGTCCTTGTATTGGCTGCGGTTTTTCAGCTATCTCGGATGCGCCATGTTGCTCAAAACGTCACCTGCCAGGCTGTCCAATGATTCCTTGTATTGACTGACGTTCTTACGTGATCAAGAATGTTTCTTTTATTGGATGGCGTTTTTACGCGATCAAGGATGCGCCTTTTTTTTGGCCGTTGTTATGTGATCAAGAATGTTCCTTTTATTGGATGGCGTTTTTACGCGATCAAGGATGCGCCTTTTTTTTGGCGTTCTTACGTGATCAAGAATGTGCCTTTTATTGGATGGCGTTTTTACGCGATCAAGGATGCGCTTTTTTTTTTTTGGCGTTCTTACGTGATCAAGAATGTGCCTTTTATTGGATGGCGTTCTTACGTGATCAAGGAAGCGCCATGTTAAGACGTCACATGCAAAGGTAAAAAAACGTATGATTGGATTACTTAGTCCCGCAATATTTGTTTGTGCACGTTAAACACGTTTGTGACTGCAGGCAATTTTAAAAACCTTGAGAATATGTATTATTTGCATCATGTTACATTGTTGACCCGTAGCTGATAAAGACCACCACATTCTCTTTTGATGGATGTCTGGTTGAATAAACGAACGAAAGCAAAATGTTTTCATGCATATGATATTTCGAGGCAAGTGCAAATCTCTATAGTCCATGTTGTTTAATATGTTTGTCAACAATATGTTCCTTTTTCATAAAAATGACTGTTGTTTTTAATGTTAAAGATATCTAATTAATAAATATGCGCTATTGTGTTAGAATAAAGTAATCAATATGCATTTAGCTTTATCATATGCTAAATATATGATGCCGACTTCTTCTAAATGTAATTTCGTTGTAAATTTTATTAAAGGCTCATTAGACACTCACATTATAAATCAAAATTTTTTATTTTGTCTCTAGTTAGATAGTCCATTGTTTAACTAATACACGTTTCATTTTGCTTCTGTTCAAAGAAAATGTAATTAATTATCAGACTCCTCGCCAAGCCTCTAAGTTTCATGTGAGTACCATCTCCAGCTTTCTCCTATTTGTGTAAAGGGTCTTTTCATATGTTAATGATGGGGTATTGTCTGGTTTTACGGTTGTAATGGGGGTTCATCTATATTTTCAATAGAGATAACCCGATTTTCTTAGAAAGTGTTTGAAGCGTTGTAATATTGATATCAGTATATGTTAATCTTGTTGTTTGTAGTAGTGTCTATTACATACAGTTCTGTTAAAAATATAGTATACTGTCCCTTTAATGCAAATGTTGATTTTTGTATCATGTATGAGTTCCACATTGTTTAATCTTCAAATATATTATTGTTAGCATATTTTCACCCCCCACTCCTAAAAGGACTTTAAACCATATTCATTGTTCAAACAAATGTCTTTCTTAAAAAAAATTAACACAATAATGTCTCTTTAAGAAAATATACTTTATTTAACACGTCAATATAAATCTGATTTCAATATTTAATTTTTGACCAAGTACATGTAGATATACCAACAAGCTTCAAATATGTGTTAGCATATGTAATTTTGTTAAAGGGACAGTTTAGAAAACAAATAATGTTTTGCATTATTATAAAAGTCAATTTTGTAATATCAATGATATCAAAGGTTTCTCACCAATTAATCATTTGTCTTTGTTTATTTAAATTTGCTAGCTAAACCTATGAGGTTCGTGTGCTCATTTCTTCGAGCTTGAAGAGTGCATGTAATCATTATACAATTTGACCACTAGAGGGCATTTGGATAGCATTTGTATATGTAAAACCTTGTGCTCATACAGCATATTATTTACCATGTATTGATCATTGATATCTAAAAGGTTGTTATGTCAGAACAACAAATAAGTGGTCATTTTTCATAGGCATAGATACAAGGTTAAGCACATAAGTCACACGTATTTCTCCATGTTTTGTTGTTTCCAACTTGATAATGCGTAATACAGTGTTTTCTTTGTAATCAATAATTTTCTGACTGTCCCTTTAAGCTGTGTTATTGGCATTCAAACAGTAATATGCCATCATGGATAATTGTAATGGTAATTTTGTTTGCGATTCGGGAAACAGTTTGGACATCACATCACAGTGTCATATTTATTGTGTCTGCCTACTTCTCTTAATTAAGCAATTCAACTACAGCCCTCTTCACTTATGGCTCTGACACCTCCTTTTGGTAAATTTATAAAAGAGCTCTACATCAAGCATTCACTGCTTGGAAATTGCTACTCACGCTGTATCTTTGACAGCCTCACTTCGCTACAAGCTTACAAAACTGCTGCGCTACTATTGCAGCTCCTTGCTCTCCCGGAGGTAGCGGTGACGTCACACGCCAACATACGCGGCCGCGCCGACACAGTCTCTTCACTGCTCACCAAACACAAGCAGCACCTCTCGCCTAAACTTCTCTTTAGAAGTATACACCGGAATCCAATACCGGACCAACACCTTACCAATTATCGTAAGTTAAAGATACCTTTACATTCAATAATGAATACATGTTTTTGTACAATCGTCTCTAAACAACAACCACGATGTTTACTATTCATTCTCTCATTGCAATGAAGTCTAAAGAATAGTTATTCCTCTTATTCCGTCTACTAATTATTCAGACAGACCTAAACTTGTAAATAGTTTACTGTGATTTAATTTAACTAGAAGCTATCCTGTACTATAGCTATTTAAGTACCGCGTCTCTACTCCAAACTTGTATACAGATTGGAAATGATATCATACCTAACCAGGTGAACAGGACAAATACTGAGTTGGGCAGAATGTTCAGTTATCTCAGCCATTTGTACTGTAGAACCTAACATCAAAACTTAAGTGCATTGGCTCACTGTAACCTTGTTGCGTCCATTACAGGTTGCAGTTTGCCATATACACTTAAAACAAAACCACTAGGCTGCAGTTGTGGTCCTTACGCTAATAATACCCATTTTGACTTACAGGGAAATACAGAGTTAAATAAACCCTGACAGTAATTTCCAAGCCTGTTTAACATGGACCCAGCAGCCCTAGTATCACATGTAGAGGCTCTGACACTAACAGTTGAAAACCTCTCTAAGGGGTTAACTGCACTACAGGCAGAGAACACCTCATTAAGATTATACATTAATTAGCGATTAGATACTATGAAAACAACTCAAACTCCACTTGAACCACAACCAAACCCTCCACAACCATTCAGTGGTATTAGAAGTGAGTTTAGAGAGTTTAGGAATTCATGCCTTCTTTACTTCCAACTGAAGCCTAAGACCTATACTACTGACCACTTAAAGGTTTTGACTACCATATCCTACCTACGTGGTGAACCCCGTATATGGGCGAATTTATTTTTCGAATCCAAAGACCCCATACTCAACTCCTTAGACCAATTCTTCAAAGCAATGGGGCAATTATATGACGACCCATACAAGCAGTTATCAGCTGAGACTGCTATGCGTTCCCTGCGCCAAAACAAACGGCCAGTGGAGGATTACATAGCAGAATTCAAGAAATGGTCCCCAGACACACAATGGAATGACCTCTCACTCAGGAATCAATTTAGGCTAGGTCTCTCAGAAACCCTAAAAGATGAGTTAGCAAGACAACCACTCCCAGACACCCTAGATAACCTCATTGACATCAGTATTATTCTAGATAGGCGTATCAGGGAGAGACGCTCCGAAAGAACCCACCACGACACTAGTCCAAAACAACTCACACAAAGCGCAAGTATTACTCCCTCACATAGGCCTCCAACTAGTGCTGCCGAGACTCCAATGGACCTGGGTTTTATTAGAGGACCCCTCACACCTCAGGAGAAACTAAGGAGGAAGACCCTGGACCTCTGTATGTACTGCGGGGGTTTAGACCATTCTGTAAAGGATTGCCTTCAGCTCCAACGAAGGAAGGGTAAGCAACTACCCACACAGTTTTTTTTTTCTGCTAAACAAGCTCACAATAATCATTGTACTCTTCCTGTTCTATTACAGTGGGAACATCACAGACTCCACTCTGAGGCAATCCTAGACTCCGGAGCAAGTCACAATTATATAGATCACCAGTTTGTTGTTAAAAATAAAATACCACTTGTCACTAAAAACATCCCCAGTGTCCTTCGTTTTGATGATGGGAAGGAGATTGCCTCAGGGCCTATTAGGTACCATACTATCCCATTACGGGTTACAACTCACAATCAACATACTGAATTTTTGAGTTTTGATGTCATACCTTCCCCTATGTTCCCAATCATTTTAGGTATCACCTGGTTCAAACAGCATGATCCAAATATAACCTGGTCCTCGGCACAGGTAGTATTTAACTCCACCTACTGTGCTGATACTTGTCTCCATCAGGAACAGATTCTTTTTGATACAGCTACTCCATACCCTCATGAATATTCATCATGCTCTGATGTTTTTGACAAAAAAGAATCCTCCAACTTACCTCCCCATAGGGTATATGACTGCCCTATTGATTTACTACCCGGGGTTGATATTCCCTACGGTCATATATTCCCTTTATCTGACCCAGAACTAGAACACCTTAAAAGCTATATCAATGAGAATTTACAGAAGGGCTTTATCCGCCCTTCCACCTCGCCTGCAGGGGCAGGCATTTTCTTCGTTAAAAATAAAGATCAGTCCCTAAGACCCATAATAGATTATAGGGAATTGAATAAACGTACTATAAAGAACCGTTATCCTTTACCCTTAATTCCACAGCTAATTGATAGACTCCGTGGCGCCTCCATTTATACTAAACTTGATCTTAGAGGTGCCTACAACTTGGTACGTATTAAACAAGGACATGAGTGGCTAACCGCTTTTCGTACTAGATACGGCTTATTCGAGTACACAGTCATGCCTTTTGGCTTATGTAATGCACCAGCCACTTTTCAATATTTCATTAACGATATTTTCAAGGATTACTTAGATATTTTTTTGGTCATCTATCTGGATGACATCCTCATATACTCCGCAAATCTCCACGAACACATCAAACATGTGACTTTAGTTTTAAAAAGATTAAGAGATAACTCCTTATATGTAAAGCTGGAAAAATGTACTTTCCATACACAAGAAATAAAGTTCTTAGGATACCGTATATCACCTACCGGCATACAGATGGAGGATGACAAGGTCTCAGCTATTCTGAATTGGCCCGTACCAAAAAACAAGAGGGACATCCAGAGGTTTATGGGTTTCGCGAACTTCTATAGGAAGTTCATTAAGAACTTCGCTGAGCTATCCAGACCACTAACGAACTTAACTAAATCAACTCTACGATTCGTCTGGAATGAGGAGTCACAAAGAATCTTCGAGTATCTAAAAAAGGCTTTCACAACAGCTCCCATCCTCCGTTATCCTGACCCTTCCCTACAATACGTATTGGAAGTAGATGCCTCAAACTTCGCACTTGGCGCTATCCTCTCCCAGAGAATTGCGCTTACTCAGCCCTTGCACCCAGTGGCATACTACTCCCGCATCCTCACTACCGCAGAAATCAACTATCTGATTGGAGATAAGGAGTTGTTAGCCATCAAAAGCTCCCTGGAACAATGGAGACACTTATTAGAAGGAACCACACTCCCAATACTGATCTACACAGACCATAAAAATTTGGAATATTTAAAAACAAACCGGACACTCAGCTCACGTCAAGTACGGTGGAAGCTATTTCTCTCCAGATTTAACTATCTTATTACATACAGACCTGCTCAAAAAAATAAAAAGGCTGATGCCTTATCCAGACAATTTATAGACCCCATGATACCTCTCACTGAAGCACCTCTTATACCAGCGGATAGGATTTTAGGCCTGACCACAGAACAGACTGCTCATTTCAAGTCCGAACAACTCTCCGACGTCCAAAAACCTCTTCACAATCTCACCTTGCATGATGATGGACTCTACTATCACCAAGAACGAGTCTACGTACCCCCTTCACTCAGAACAACTGTACTTAAGACCTTACATGATTCACAACTGGCGGGACATCTAGGTATCAATAAGACACAGGAACTGGTACAGAGGTTTTTCTGGTGGCCTAGTCTCCTCCCGGACACAGCTGAGTATGTCCAAACCTGTAAAACTTGTACTACAACTAAGACTGGGAAATCCTCCCCATTCGGACAATTGATTCCATTACCGACTCCACACCGGCCATGGACTGATATAGCTATAGATTTCATTGTTGACCTCCCTGAATCACAGAAATGTAATACCATACTTGTTGTAGTCGATCTATTCAGCAAGATGGCTCATTTCCTTCCTTACCATAAACTACCTACCACTGCAGAGACTGTAACCCTTATGTTCAACCATATCTTCAAACTACATGGACTTCCACATACTATAACATCCGATAGGGGTACACAGTTCACCAGTAAATTTTGGAAACAGCTTTGCCAATCACTCAATATTACCAGACGTCTCAGCACCTCATTCCATCCCCAAACTAATGGAAAAACAGAGAGGACAAATCAATGGTTGGAGCAATACTTGAGATGTTTTATCTCTGCGAGACAGGATAATTGGGTTACTCTCCTGCCCTATGCCGAATTCGCTTTTAATAACTCTGTTCATGCCTCCACAAGGTCAACCCCATTCTTCACCAATTACGGATTTCATCCTACCTTCTAATGGGATTCCTCATCCATTATTATGTCCCCTGTAGTAAACGACCTACTTAATACCATATCTGACACATTTTCTTTGGTGAAACGGAATATCAACATAGCAAAATCTCAATATAAACTTCAATATGATAAAAGGAGGATTCCATCTCCAACCTATGCTATCGGGGATTATGTTTGGTTATCAACCAGAAACTTGCATCTACCAGTACCCTCCAGGAAATTGACTTCTACATTTGTTGGTCCATTCCCTGTTGTTAAGGTCATTAATGCAAATGCAGTCACTCTTGGACTGCCTCCATCCATGAAATCTCACCCCACATTCCATGTCTCCCTCTTGAAGCCCTATAGGCAGCTACGGCAGCATTCTCCTTTACACCCGATCATCCCCCAGCTGCCGGATCCTTCCTTGGAGTATGAGGTTCAGGAAGTCCTCGATTCACGCCGAGTACTTGGTCGGCTGCAGTATCTGGTTCACTGGAAGGGATACCCATCCTCTGAGGACTCTTGGGAACCGGCTGCCAACCTCTCTGCCCAGAGATTGGTGACCCGTTTCCACAGTAGGCATCCTGATCGTCCCTCTCCTGATCCTCGGTGTTGATCTTTGGGGGGGGGATCCTGTCATATTTATTGTGTCTGCCTACTTCTCTTAATTAAGCAATTCAACTACAGCCCTCTTCACTTATGGCTCTGACACCTCCTTTTGGTAAATCTATAAAAGAGCTCTACATCAAGCATTCACTGCTTGGAAATTGCTACTCACGCTGTATCTTTGACAGCCTCACTTCGCTACAAGCTTACAACACTGCTGCGCTACTATTGCAGCTCCTTGCTCTCCCGGAGGTAGCGGTGACGTCACACGCCAACATACCCGGCCGCGCCGACACAGTCTCTTCACTGCTCACCAAACACAAGCAGCACCTCTCGCCTAAACTTCTCTTTAGAAGTATACACCGGAATCCAATACCGGACCAACACCTTACCAATTATCGTAAGTTAAAGATACCTTTACATTCAATAACGAATACATGTTTTTGAACAATCGTCTCTAAACAACAACCACGATGTTTACTATTCACTCTCTCATTGCAATGAAGTCTAAAGAATAGTTATTCCTCTTATTCCCTCTACTAATTATTCAGACAGACCTAAACTTGTAAATAGTTTACTGTGATTTACTTTAACTAGAAGCTATCCTGTACTATAGCTATTTAAGTACCGCGTCTCTACTCCAAACTTGTATACAGATTGGAAATGATATCATACCTAACCAGGTGAACAGGACAAATACTGAGTTGGGCAGAATGTTCAGTTATCTCAGCCATTTGTACTGTAGAACCTAACATCAAAACTTAAGTGCATTGGCTCACTGTAACCTTGTTGCGTCCATTACAGGTTGCAGTTTGCCATATACACTTAAAACAAAACCACTAGGCTGCAGTTGTGGTCCTTAAGCTAATAATACCCATTTTGACTTACAGGGAAATACAGAGTTAAATAAACCCTGACACACAGAAACCAATCAATATCATGAACAAGGATAGGTATGTGATGATGTGGTTTTCACACACTTATAACCCACAGTCTGCAAACAATCTGCCTCCATGGACCCGGTCCCATAGAAGTAGATTATATACAGAGTGTGGTCCACAAGTGTATGAAAACCACATCATCACATACCTATCCATTACACATTAAATAAAAAAAAAATTAAAGATGAAAATAAATACTTACTTCCTCTTCCTTCCCCTCTTCCCACGGGGCTGAGGCTCTGAGAGGGGCAACTGCCGACTCCGAAGAGTTCTCCTCGGAGAGGTTGTGGGAAGAGTGGAAGGAAGAGTACTGGGATGACCAAGGTGAGGAGGAGAAGATGGCTGAGGAGGAGAAGATGGCTGAGGAGGAGAAGATGGCTGAGGAGGAGAAGCTGGCTGAAGAGGAGAAGCTGGCTGAAGAGGAGGAGATGGCTGAAGAGGATGAGATGGCTGAAGAGGAGTAGATGGCCCGGCAGGAGTAGATGGCCCGGCAGGAGTAGATGGCCCGGCAGGAGTAGATGGCCCGGCAGGAGGAGATGGGCCGGCAGGAGGAGGCCCAGCAGCAGGAGGCCCAGCAGCAGGAGGCCCAGCAGCAAGAGGCCCAGCAGCAGGAGGCGGACCAGGAGGTAGACCAGCATGCGCCTCCCGGAAAAAATTGAACATCTCTTGGTGCAGATGAAAGATTCTGTTTTGGCCTTGTTCGATTCTATTGAGTATGTTTATTATTTGGTTTTGTCCTTCAATTATTTGATTTTGGCCATCAAGTATTCTAGTGCGTCCTTCGATATTTTGTATCCGGGAGTTACGCATCTGGTCTATGTAGTCCAGTAGAACCCGCACCTCCGCTATTTCCTCTTGTTGTGCTTGGCGGGGTATGCGTGCACGGCGGGGTGCCCGTGCACGGTGGTGTGCGGGTCCTTGATGGTCCTCTGGTTCCGCGTGCTCCTCCTCTGCTTCCGGGGCCTCTTCATCAGCTTCCGTGCGCTCTTCGTCACGGGGGGCCTCTTCCCTCCGAAGTGGAAATTCCTCCCCACCACTCTCATCCCGGGGAGATAGATGAGGCTGTGTTTCTTGTGCTGCCTCCTCCCCAGACTCTGTATATTAAAAAATAAAAAAAAAATAAAAATGTATATATTAGCATATTTGAAAATCAAGCTTTAAATGACTTAGCTTACGATACAATTACAAATGCAGAATCATTAATCCACTTTGAAATCTAACAAACAATCAATACGATTTCCGCTTTTTCAAAACCGTGTTTGTGATCTCTGGTCAATCTGATTTTTTTCGCGTTTGTTTTCAGTCTGTTTAAATGCACACCTAACCTATAGCCTAGATACTGATGTAACCGCAAAGTAATTGAATGCGTGTAAACAACGTTATAGCATTAATCTGATCCTTAAAGGGACATGAAACCCAATGTTTTATCTTTCATGATTTAGAAGCATACATTTATTATCAACTTTCTAATGTACTTTTCGTATCTAATTAGCTTCATTCTCTGGATATTCTTTGCTGAAAAGCATATCTAAATATGCTTAAAAGATGCTGATTGTTAGCTGAATATAGCTGCCTCCTGTGATTGTTTCACCGTGTGCATGGCTATTTCTTAATTAAAATATATCTCAAGAATGATTCAAATTAGGTAATATAAGTACATTTGAATGTTTTGTCAAATTGTATTCGCTACCTCAATCATGAAAGTAAATTTTTGCGTATAGTGTCCCTTGAAATACATTCGTATGTGAAATTATTGTTCAATGAGCTTACCGTCAGATGAGAGTGGCAGGTTCCCGGTATCAATTCCTCCGATACCGACTATTTCCACCTTGGAGATGCTGGGCCGCAACATTTCCTCCCATCGGCAGTACTCTATTTCCAGGGCAGGTCCGCCACCGGTTCCTGCGGCATGTCGGGCCTCCAGACTTAACTTTTTCTTCAGATCCATCTTACAGTCCCGGTAGCGATGTTTTATCGAATCAAGATCTCTGTTCCGGCCACCCACTGCATTGACTGCATTTCTTATCTCATTCCAGAGCCTCCTCTTGTCAGTCGGGGTAGTCTTCTGGTGCTGCAGCCTCCTATACCTGGCCATATAGGCCTCTATGAGGGCCTCCTTCTCCTCCATCGAAAACCTCGCCTCCCTAGTCGCCTTGGCCTTCCCCTGTGACGATGCCCTCTGTTTCCCGGGCTGTGAAGCCCTACTCTGTCCGCCACTGGGCCCAGCCACTTGTTCATCTTGAACCAAGTGGCTGGGTCCACCCACCGCTTCCACCCCCGCTTCCTGCCCCCCTTCCTGCCCCCCTTCCTGCCCTGTTCCTCTCCCCCTCCCTCTCCTCCCCCCTCTACCTCTCCCCTGCCTGGCCTCCATCTGTTCCCTAAACTAAACCCCAAATAATCAAACAAAAAGTGAGTGTGATGAAATGAAAGGGGGTCAAAATAAAGAACTAAAAAGACAAAAAAAGTGCTGAAAGTGTGAGAGGGATGTAAAAAAACAAAGAGGGTAAGGAGTATTTAAATAAACCAAAAGAAGAAGAAGACTAAAAGGAGGATATGTAAACTAAATGTAACTAGGGGATGGGTATGGGATGGGTATGGGGTATGGGATAAGAGTAAATGGGATGAAAGGGAATGGGACTACAGGGAATGGGGTATGGAGTGTAGTATGAGGGGGTAGGGGGTATGGAGTGTATGTAGTGTTATTGATAAGTGTATGTATGTATTGAATGTGTTTGCGTGTAAATGTGTTAAGTGTACAGAAAAATCACTCGCTCGCTAACTCACACTACTACTAATTCTCACTAACACACTACTACTAATTCTCACTAACAAACACTCACACTAACTCTCACTAACTACCAGTAACTTACGCTCCCACTAACAACTCTCACTAACAACTCCCACTAACTCACTCACGCTCCCACTAACAGACTCTCTCCCACTCCCACTAACTCCCACTAACTCACTCACGATAACACTAACAACTGACTCTCTCACGCTAACACTAACTCACTCACAATAATGCACCAACTCTCTAATATTAAACCTCCAATCTCCAAAGACCCACCAGCAACACAGTCAAAGAAGCCCTGCTTGTGTGGTGCTTATATACCCTGTGTAAATGTTTAATGATGTACCTATTTGCGTTGTAAATTGTGTTCATGTGTGCTTTATTAGCAATTAATATTAGTGCAATGTGTATTAGGTGTGTGAATTTGCGCATGCTCATTTTGAGTTAGTATTTGTGGAATGTGTAGAATGCGATGATGTCATAGTGGTCGTTTTCTCTAACATTGTCCAATAGTATTCTTTTTAAATGTGAATTTGCGATGGTGTGTTCTTAGTGAAGTGTTGTATATGTATGTTTGTCCTAATATATAGTTATATTGAATGCGATTATTTTTCTAGTGTATGTATATATTTTTTATTCCTTGTTGTTATTTTGCGATTTTCCGCATCTTAAAGTATATGCGTATTCCCCGTATTAAATTTTATTTCAAATCCCCCCGTTTGTGAATGTGTAATGCTTGTGTGCTTTGTTGATTGATTGTTGTTGTGACATTTGCTGCGTGTTATTGTTGTGCATGATGTGGTATGCGTCATATGACCGAGCTGTGCGTATTCTCGCGAGATCGAGTGTTAGGTGAAAAAAACAATTTTTTTGCTTTCCCATTGATCTCTATGGGAGACTGTCTTACGCGGGCAGTATTACGCGTGTGACATACACACGTTAGGAGCTTCGTTAGATGGTCTGTTTTGAACTCTAAATACCGGAGTCAAACAATGCCGTGCGTTAGACATAAAACACGTGTGGCGTTAGCAACCCATCTACCGCCGAACTCCAAATCTAGCCGTAAGTCTGTCTGAGTGTTTGTTCAGGTTATTCTGAGAAGGCTCTCATGTTTGTTAAAATCTATGTCTGTTGTGTTTTTAGACATTCTTTTTGTATGTCTCATTTGCCTGGAGCACAGCCGCTGTAAATTTGCTTTAGGCTTTTTCGGTTCTGAGAAACGCGTGCTTTTGATGTATGGCACAGTTTCTCTTTGTCATGTTCTGTCTCAGGATATTTTGTGAGAGCCTCATTGTCTGGAACAGTTGCTTTAAATGAAGATTAGTAGAAGCCATATAGATTGAAAAGATATCAGATTTAGTTAAATAACAAAATACTTTGAATTGAGCAAATACTTGCAGGGTATTTTAAATATATACTATTCAGGTATGTTATGTCTACATACGCCAGGAGTGGAAAGGAACAAACAAGTAAGCAGAGATAAGGATTCAAAAGGAAAGTCTTTCTCCTGGCAATATCTGAAGTGCAGGATTTGCACAAAGGAGGAAACAACCTTGTAAACAGGTAGCAGGTATAAAGGTAAAGTCTTTCTCCTGGTAATAACTGAAGTGCAGGTATTGCACAAAGCAGGAAACAACCTTGTAAACAGGTAACAGGTTTTAAGGTAAAGTCTTTGTCCTGGTAGTACCTGAAGTGCAGGATTTGCACAAGACAGGAAACAAACTTGTAAACAGGTGTAAAGGTGAAGTCTTCCTCCAAATATGTACTGAAGTACAGGAAACAGGTTCTGGCTTGTGACAAAACAGAAACAATGTGAAGACAATATGCAGCCTAACAACCAGCCTTAAATAGGGAGGTTTTGCACAGGATTGGCTCTGAGTATATTCAAAATTAAGTGCACTTTTGTTTGCACAGGTGAAAATACAATTAGACAAATATACATTTGACAGATAAAGTTGTATGCTATTGCATTTGGAACTCCTAAACTGCTAGAACTGGCTGTTGCTCAACATACAAGCAAACACAGTAGTAAGCAAAGAGCCACATGTTCAAATCCCCACACAGCCTTTTCGAGCAGAATGCCTCTCAGACCTTCTCTTTTTTTATTTTTAGTCTGGAGGCTTGGTTCGTGTCAGACGCCCCCTCCAAAGAGCTCACTCCGGGTGCTCAAAGCCTTTTGAAACATCTGAAGAGCAGTTTTACAAACCAGTGTTCCATTTGAAGCCCTAATACATTCAGATGAAGTTGATTCTTTCCTTGGAACAGCTGCCTGAGTTTGGTGACCCATAGAAGATTTCACTGTAGGCATAACAAGAGTTGAAATATAAAGATCGGTTTGATTTGGAGGTTCCTGATTATGCCAAGCAGCTTGCAATGGACTGGCTGATCAGTAGATTACCTCTGGGTAGGATATGACCTCTCCTTTAGAGTCAAGGAATTTGTTTTCAGTGTCATATATATATCCAAATCAACCATATCATCCAATTCTTTCTCAGTCAATAAGTAGGTGGGTGAAGGAGGTGCTGAGAGGTGTGGATCTGGCAGAGTCTGATTCAGCTGGAAGGTTTGTCACTTTTATGGCTGGCGAGTGACTTTCGTTAGAAGGATCTCCAGCCATGGCAGAGAAAAAGTAATGCGCAGGATTTCCAGGAGGTATTTCTGCAGAGTTTCCCAATGTGGTAGATTCAGAAACATAGGCAGAGGCATGAGTAGTGGATGTAGTTGGAGTTGTACTCCAAACGAACATCTGTTTCAAATCAGGTACCTTTTCTTGTAGCATGCTAGAAATGGTTGCTTGTAGAATAGATGTATTCATTGTAGCTGGGTCATCTCCAGGGCAATTTTCCAGTTTGCTAGTGGAAGTATCATTCGTTCCCTTAGCATCAGAGTCATTTTTAGGCTTGGCTGTATCTTGACTTGATCCTCTAAGTGGTCTTACTGGACACCCTGAGATGCAGTGACCAGTTCCTCCACAATAAAAACAGAGGTTAAGTTGTCTTTGTCAAATCTTTTCCTCTTCTGTTAAGGGTTCTTTTCAACCTTTCCTTGTTCAGGAGGTAACTTCAGACAAAGTTTCAGTTGGGAGACATAACGTTTCCACCAGCTCCATAAAGTTAGAAAGTATGTCCTTGATGAAATTCAATACAGCTTTCAATACAGCAATAATCCCAGAGGGCTCTCTTTTATGGTCTTCACATTCTCTCATGTTCTGTCTCAGGATGTTTTGTGAGAGCCTCATTGTCTGCAACAGTTGCTTTAAATGAAGATTAGTAGAAGCCATATAGATTGAAAAGATATCAGATTTATTTAAATAACAAAATACATTGATTGACTAAATACTTGCAGGGTATTTTAAATATATACTATTCAGGTATGTTAGGTCCACATACGCCAGGAGTGGAAAGGAACAAACAAGTAAGCAGAGATAAGGATTCAAAAGGAAAGTGTTTCCCCTGGTAATATCTGAAGTGCAGGATTTGCACAAAGCAAGAAACAACCTTGTAAACAGGTTTATAGGTAAAGTATTTCTCTTGGTAATAACTGAAGTGCAGGATTTGCACAAAGCAGGTAACAACATTGTAAACAGGTAACAGGTTTAAATGTAAAGACTTTCTCCTGGTAATAACTGAAGTGCAGGAATTGCACAAGACAGGAAACAAACTTGTAAACAGGTGCAAAGGTGAAGTCTTCCTCCAAATATGTACTGAAGTACAGGAAACAGGTTTGGGCTTGTGACAAAACAGAAACAATGTGAAGACATAATGCAGCCTAACAGCCAGCCTTAAATAGGGAAGTTTTGCACAGGATTGGCTCTGAGTATATTCAAAATTAAGTGCACCTGTGTTTGCACAGGGGAAAATACAATTAGACAAATACACATTTGACAGATCTTTTAAGTTGCATGCTATTGCATTTGAAACTCCTTAACTGCAAGAACTGGCTGTGGCTCAACATACAAGCAAACAGTAGAAATCACTGAGCCAAAGGTTCAAATCCCCACATAGCCTTTTCGAGCAGAATGCCTCCCAGACCTTTTCTTTTTAGTCTGGAGGCGTGGTTCATGACATCACGTGACCGATTTGCTTCCGTGTTCAGTGTGTGAACGGAGCAGTGGTTTGTGTAACAGCCGCTCTACAGAGTAGGAGAGTCGCTATCTGCAGGATTTCAGCTTGTTTTTTATTCAGAGGGCTCCTTAGCATATAACTGGATGTAGAGGACCCCAGTTTGTTTAATAATTCTGTTCTTTGGTTGACTCCATTAAATGTTATTGTCCTAGGGAACGACTACTTAAAGTGACAGTAGTCATTATTTGGGTAACTAAATAGTGGTATATAGTGAGGGATAATTCTCAAACCTCTCTTCTAAATTTAGACTATATCTAGATAGTCACAATTTTCCAACAAACTGATTCCCAATCTGTAGTTCAATCAAATCTATAACAACTTTTATTATCAGTATTTTTGAACAATTTTGCTCTAATAGACCAACTTGTACAGTAAAATTTCTTCAAGCTTTCATAATGCAAATAAATCTAAAATCATATATATTAACTGACTGTCAGCTTTAAAACATCTTAAAAAACTTTTGATAGACACAATATCTCTAAAATTCTTGCTACAGTGACTGCTTCGTTTCTATGCAGTTAGAAAATACAGCTCTAATGCTTCAAATGTAAAACATATTCACAGTGATAAATGACAGCGGTATCTCTTTAAATTTTTTTTTATTTTTTTATTTTTTTTTACCTGCAGGCTGTAACGTTTTTTCAGATAGTACAGTCTTTCCTTTGTATGCTGTTTTCACAGACAATTGATTGAAGCAGCATATTATTAACAAAGGCTGCTATGCCAGGTGCTTTAGTATCCTTCCAGCTTCTTAAGATCATCTGTCTCGCAACTAATATAACTGTATTAACTAGATGTTTATTCTGGATATCCTTCTCATAGATGAGAAATAAAACTTCTAACTTGAGTTTGATTTTAGTTGGTATATATTTATTAAGCCAGAATACTTTTTTACACCAATAATGCTGAATCTTAGGGCAGAAATAAAAGGCATGTATCAGGTCAGCTTCAGAAGAGCTACATCTTGAACATGTATGCCATTTAGACATTAATTTGGGTTTTAGATATGCTCTATTTAATAATTTGATTCTCTAAATGAGATTGCACGGGTATACTCTAGAATCAGTATGAAGCTCTTTTTGAAGTGTTCAAAATTTAAATTTCTAATATCCATACGCCATTTAGCATATAGATCTAATATTTTATCTTTGGCTTCTAAAGAAATTATACTTTTATATAAAAAAGTAATTGAGTGTTTCCCAGACTGATAAATATCAATGATTGAGTCTATATTCCCAAAACTGATTGGATTAAATTCTGCCATTTTATTGGAATCAACAAAGTGGCGTATTTGTAAATACGCAAAGAATTGAGTTCTCTTCAAATTGTATTCTTTAACTAAAGAATCAAAGTTTTTAACAGATTTAGTCTGCGTATCAATTGTTTTACAGACTTGAGTTAACCCTTTGTGGGCCCAGTTATAAAAGGCATAGGTTTCTAAACCACTTATAAATTGTGGATTGCCCCTTATAGCTAAATATTGTGATATTTTGAAGTCGATCTGAAAGCTTTGACATATTTTGTTCCAGGATAATACTATGTTATATATGGTATATTTTAAAGCTATTTTTTCAGGAAACTTCTGAGAAGAATGATGGAGCAGAGCCCTAAGAGATTGCGGCCTCCTCACTTTGGTAGTTATTTATATATTCTGCTCCTGTTAGCCAGTCTATTGCATTTTTGGCCATACACGTCCAGTTTTATAATTTTAGATTTGGAAAAGTAAGCCCCCTGTCCACTCTCAGATGTGTTAATTTCTTAAGCGCTATACAAGGCTTCCCTTTACCCAAGATAAATTGTACACATTGTAAATTAAATCTTTGAAGATCTTTAGAAGGGTTTTGGCTACTTTGGATGACTCTGATACTCCTGTCATTGTCAACCCTAAAAAATTTAGTTAACTTAATAAATACTATGACATTCCTTCCACTGCAGAAGTGTTTCCTGTTCCAGACCGTGCAACAGAGAGTATTTCACAGGAATGGGAGAAGCCGGAGATGGCTTTTTTTCCCATTCTCCTGTCTTTAAAAAGATGTTTCCTGTCGCTGACTCCATTTAAGATTCCTGTCGCACGGTGCCTAAAGTAGAAGGGGCCGTTTCTACTCTGGCTAAGAGAACTACTATTCCTATAGAGGAAAGCTGCTCTTTTAAAGTTCCAATGGACAAAAAGCTGGAGGCTTATTTGAAGAAGATGTACGTTCATCAGGGTCTTCAATGGCAACCTGCAGTATATATTTCCACTGTGTCTAGTACGGCAATATCCTTTTGTTACGATGTCTTGTCTGATGCACTTCAGTTAGAGACTCCTTTGGAGGAGATCCAAGACAGGATTAAGGCTCTCAAGCTAGCCAATTCCTTTATTTCTGATGCTTCCATGAAGATTATTAAACTGGGAGCCAAGATATATGGCTTCGCTGTGTTAGCCTGCAGGGCGTTGTGACTAAAATCTTGGTCAGCTGATGTTACTTCCAAGTCCAAGCTTCTGTCGCTTCCTTTACAAGGGTAAGACCTTGTTTGGACCTTGTCTGACAGAAATAATTTCTGATGTTACTGTAGGAAAAAGGTCTTTTCTGCCACAAGATAAAAATAATAGACCTAAAGGACGTCAGAGAAGAAATCCGCAGCTGAGTCTATATCAGCATGAAGGGGTTGCCCCCGATCCGGGATCAGATCAAGTGGGGGGCAGAATTTCTCTGTTTTATCAAGCTTGGATATGAGATGTCCCAGATTCCTGGGCTGTGAACATAGTATCGCAAGGTTACAAAATAGAAATCAAAACTTTTTCTCCCAGGGGTAGGTTCCTCCTCTCAAAATTATCTACAGACCAGAAAAAAGAGAGGCTTTCTTGCATTGCATCCGGGACTTTTCTTTTCCTGGGAGTGATAGTTTCAGTTCCTATAAGGGAACAGGGTGTAGGATTCTAGTCAAATCTGTTTGTGGTTCCTAAAAAGGAGGGAACCTTTCATCCTATTCTAGACCTAAAGTGTCTCAACAAGTTTCTCAGGGTACCATCCTTCAAAATGGATACCATTCATTCTATTCTTCCCCTGGTCCAAGAGGCTCAGTTCATGATGACCATAGACTTTAAGGATGCGTATCTTCCTGTTCCCATCCACAGGGATCATCACAAGTTCTGAGATTCGCATTTCTAGACAAACATTTTCAGTTTTTTTCAGATTTTGTTAAATTAGCTAAATACTTGCCACATTTACCACCATATCGATAAAAAAAGAATCTTGATTTAAGCTCTTCCTGAGCAACTTTTTGAGCTAAGAAGATTTCTCTTGTTTTTTTAGCTTTCTGGTACTCACCCCATAACTTTTTTGACGGGTCACTTATATAAGAATTATAAGAATTACGCAGATAGTTCGCTAGTTCAACATCCCTAGTGATATATTTTTTATTTTTGCAGGACCAAGTAGGCTTTAATTTCTCCCCTTATAACTGCTTTAAAACTTTCCCATATTTCCGTACTTATCTCTGGGGTTGAGTTAGTATGGATAAATTCCTTCCATTTAAGTTTGAGCCATGTTTTAAATTGAACATTTACAGTGAGATGTCTTGGGAAGAAGAATCTGCTAAAATTCCTATCTTGTGGGGTCTTCAGTTTAATATTTAGAGTAATAATAGCGTGATCTGAGATGACAATTTCTTGAATGTCTGAATATAATTCAAAAGTCATTAATTTTTCACTTATTAGGAAGAAGTCTATACGTGACATTGTTTGGTGTGCATGTGATTCACATGTAAATTTCTTTAAATCCAGATTTTGTATCCGCCAAATATCTTTTAAATGTAACAAGTTTTTGAAATTCTTAAGTAATTTCATCTGCTGTTTATTATCTTTATTCATAGACGGCTTGAGTCTGTCAAGAGTCGGGAGGTCTGTCAAATTAAAATCTCCTGCAATAATTAAGTTGCCGCTGAAAAAGGGGAGTAGTTTGACCTATAAAGTTTCCCAAAAATTCTTGTCTATCTTATTGGGTCCATATAGATTACATAAAGTTAGTGGAGTTCCTTCCACTATCAACTGTATAATTAAATATCTGTCCTCTCTATCCATTTCAAATTTCTTAATTTCGAAGGTAATGCTTTTACTGAATAAGAAAGCCACTCCCTTTTTCCTACTGGTGCAGGGGGTACCTAATACATCACCAACCCAGCCAGTTTTATGTTTAGTTAGTTCTGATTGTTTTAAGTGTGTCTCCTCGATACAGGCTATATCTATTTTATGTATTTTTAATTGTGCTAACACTTTCTTCCTTTTCTGTGGGGAGGTAAAACCTCCCACATTCCAAGAGGCTATTTTAATGTATCCTTTCATTTATGGTTATATAAAATTGTATTATTTCTATTTCCCCTGTATTTCATAGAGAAGGATGGGGGAGGAGAGGTAGAGAAAAATAAATAAATAAATAATAGCCAAATAAAAAAGGGATAAAATATAATCTGGGCCTTCTCTGTTACTCAACCATCTTAACATTGTCAACACACCCAAATATTTATCATTCCACAGTGTTACAATCATTACAATTTTATAAATAATAATAGCATAGTATGCATTTACTTTTATCCTATGTGCCCACATAGTAGTTCCTCGGCTTTCAACATTTTCGAAAGAACTTATATTTGAGGAAAAAAGAAAGATTTTTTTTTTTTCATAAGCAGCAAACATAAGTATGTTATGTAGACAGCACAAAAAGCTATATCATTTTGAGTTTTACTACCATTTTGTTTTAGAGAGTAATGCCCTTTGTTTTTGCAAAGTCCCTAATTTCTCCAGGATTGCTCATAATTATGGGTTAATTTTCAGTAAATATTTTAATTTTTGCTGGGTATACAGGGAGTGCAGAATTATTAGGCAAGTTGTATTTTTGAGGATTAATTTTATTATTGAACAACAACCATGTTCTCAATGAACCCAAAAAACTCATTAATATCAAAGCTGAATAGTTTTGGAAGTAGTTTTTAGTTTGTTTTTAGTTATAGCTATTTTAGGGGGATATCTGTGTGTGCAGGTGACTATTACTGTGCATAATTATTAGGCAACTTAACAAAAAACAAATATATACCCATTTCAATTATTTATTTTTACCAGTGAAACCAATATAACATCTCAACATTCACAAATATACATTTCTGACATTCAAAAACAAAACAAAAACAAATCAGTGACCAATATAGCCACCTTTCTTTGCAAGGACACTCAAAAGCCTGCCATCCATGGATTCTGTCAGTGTTTTGATCTGTTCACCATCAACATTGCGTGCAGCAGCAACCACAGCCTCCCAGACACTGTTCAGAGAGGTGTACTGTTTTCCCTCCTTGTAAATCTCACATTTGATGATGGACCGCAGGTTCTCAATGGGGTTCAGATCAGGTGAACAAGGAGGCCATGTCATTAGATTTTCTTCTTTTATACCCTTTCTTGCCAGCCACACTGTGGAGTACTTGGACGCGTGTGATGGAGCATTGTCCTGCATGAAAATCATGTTTTTCTTGAAGGATGCAGACTTCTTCCTGTACCACTGCTTGAAGAAGGTGTCTTCCAGAAACTGGCAGTAGGACTGGGAGTTGAGCTTGACTCCATCCTCAACCCGAAAAGGCCCCACAAGCTCATCTTTGATGATACCAGCCCAAACCAGTACTCCACCTCCACCTTGCTGGTGTCTGAGTCGGACTGGAGCTCTCTGCCCTTTACCAATCCAGCCACGGGCCCATCCATCTGGCCCATCAAAACTCACTCTCATTTCATCAGTCCATAAAACCTTAGAAAAATCAGTCTTGAGATATTTCTTGGCCCAGTCTTGACGTTTCAGCTTGTGTGTCTTGTTCAGTGGTGGTCGTCTTTCAGCCTTTCTTACCTTGGCCATGTCTCTGAGTATTGCACACCTTGTGCTTTTGGGCACTCCAGTGATGTTGCAGCTCTGAAATATGGCCAAACTGGTGGCAAGTGGCATCTTGGCAGCTGCACGCTTGACTTTTCTAAGTTCATGGGCAGTTATTTTGCGCCTTGGTTTTTCCACACGCTTCTTGCGACCCTGTTGACTATTTTGAATGAAACGCTTGATTGTTCGATGATCACTCTTCAGATGCTTTGCAATTTTAAGAGTGCTACATCCCTCTGCAAGATATCTCACTATTTTTGACTTTTCTGAGCCTGTCAAGTCCTTCTTTTGACCCATTTTGCCAAAGGAAAGGAAGTTGCCTAATAATTATGCACACCTGATATAGGGTGTTGATGTGATTAGACCACACCCCTTCTCATTACAGAGATGCACATCACCTAATATGCTTAATTGGTAGTAGGCTTTCAAGCCTATACAGCTTGGAGTAAGACAACATGCATAAAGAGGATGATGTGGTCAAAATACTCATTTGCCTAATAATTCTGCACTCCCTGTATAACCGTGGCCTTAATACCATTAGCAATGAGTTTAGTTCAAAGGGGTGTTATTTCTTTTTGCTGTAGTGAAGTTTCAGTCGAAAAATCTTGGAATATCAGTATTGATTTACCTTTTATTGTAAAAGGGATTTTCTTTTTATATAATTTCATAATATAGAGCTTGTCCTGAAAATTCAGAAACCTTGCATTCACCGGTATACTCTTGATTGAGCCGTCAGAAAGATATTTTGTAGGGCCTATGCGGTGAGCTCTCTCAACTGCCAGGGGAAGCAGGTTAGGATCCATACCTAAAGCTAATGGTAGAACCCTTGAAATAAAATCAATAAGATCATGATACTCAGCAGTTTCAGGTATACCAATTACTCTAACATAATTACGTCTATTACGATCCTCAAATTCATTTAGTTTATACTGTATATTTCTAATCTGAGTTGTTTGCTCTCTTATACTAGCAGCTTGTTGTTCATTGATATCTTCTAAGTCTGATATGCGCTGTTCAGCTTTATTTAGTCTGTGTGTAAAATGTTTAATCTCATTTTTCAAATTTGATATTTCCATTTTAAGGTGTTCAAATTGAGGAATCATGAGATCCGAGATTTGTTTGACAATATCTTTATCTTGCATCTCCTTTCCATATACCTCTGCTACAGTAACTAGTGGTGTAAAATTTACTAAATTGTCAGTACTAGTCCTAATCTTCCTATCCCTTGTTTTGGGTGGCATATCTGCTGGATTTAATTTATGATTAAAAATAAATTTGTCCATAGGGTGTAAATAGGTGAATTTGAAAAAACACAATATAGAAAAGTGAACAAGTGGAGCGTTAATCTTAAGTAAAGAGTGTTGTGTTTAAGTGTTGTGTTGTGTTTAAGTGGGTAGTGTATTAAAAGAAAAGAGTTGGAAAATGGTGTAGACAGACAACCTATTGTCAGTGGTGAAAAGTTGTCTTAAATATGGAGTGTTTTGATTGGCACAGTAAGTAGTGTAAAAAATAAAATAAAAGAGGGTATGAAAATGGTGGAGGCAGACAACCTATTGTTGTCTGTAGTGAAATTGAATAAGACTATAGAACTAGACAGGAAAGTGTTTGATTTGTGAGGAAAGTGTTGTGAAAAACACAGTGAAATTATACTGGATACCAAAAAAAAAAAAAGAAAAAATCCTGCAGGTTTTTGGAAAACAATAGTAGGTATATTGAGCTTCTTGAACAACTACTATACTGAATATGGTTTCTCCTCTATAGCGGAGGTGGAGCCCAGTCCGTACACTAGGGAGTCAGACTGTCCATAGACCATTAATATATGTATCACTCTGATAAGACAGCGCCAAATAGTTATTCAGTATATTCTGCTTAGTCTGCTCTCTATATATACTGTATATGTCAACTTTGTTCCCACCTTTGATATGTATTAGTTTAGCAAAATCTAATTGTCTAGTTGTCTAAATCACCAAATATAATGTACCACTTATATCCTTCAGGTCAATAAAAAGTAGTATACCATTTGTAGCAAGCAACTTAACTAATCTAAAATACAATTTGTCACAGGACATAACAGCTCATTTTTGTCCATAATAAACTATTTTTACTTATATTAAATGTTCCAGCTGTACTGATTACCAGTTACCGTCCCTTTTTGCAGGAGGTTTTAAAGGTAAACTTTGTATGGGTTAAATCCTCTGTTAAATGTGCCTTAATGGCCACAGCAATGTAAGCAGTTCACAGCTAGATAAAGCATAGGAACAGTCTTACCGCAGCTACTGAAATGACAATGTTCTTTTTCGTGCTCCTGCAGCTTTATGATTCCGCCTTTAAGCACAAACGATATTTTAAGAGCAATATCAGTTGGTTATCAGCCAGAAATGTAACCAGACAGTCTCTTATTGTATATAATATCAGGCAGCCAACATCAAGCCATAGTACAAAGATTTTGCTCAGCCTAGTTATCTTTTACTGCCTTTAACTGCACAACTCTGATCGACAGAATGACTGACACTTTGTGCCTCTCCCGACTGCTGTTAACAGGGGTAGACAGTCAGCGGAGTCTTTTCCCACACCCCAGACGTCCAGGCGCTGTAGAGACCACGTCCGTGAACAAATGAGGCCATCAACCTCCTTTCGAATGCGGCAACAGATTCAAAGCAGAGCGGTAGCGATCAGGCGTTTCCACAACCTCAGGAGCGGGGCGGGGAGAGCCGCACAGTATACTTCTCCCCTCAAAGGCAGCCCGTGTTGCAAGACAGGCGCTGCGGATATATCGCTCCCTCTGTAGATAGCTTTCCAATTCAGCTCAAGGTAGCGGGTAAGCAGCCAGGTCTTTTCCACACTTATCAATGGGGAACCAGCGTTGCAAGTGATTCTTCTGCTTGAAGTTCTTTTCTTACTCAAGCCACTACAGTATCTCTAGCAGGAGAATGCTTTTCCCATTCATATATTCAAAAGTGGCGAGTAGGGAATAATAAGAAGGGACTGTGAGTACACTTACAGATATCGCCAAGGTAGTTGAGTTTTTTGTTCGATCTATTCTTTGTTTGACTTTACCCAGATAGTCCCTGGTGAAGAGACCTCTTCAGTCACCAGATACAAAGGCCAGATAGTGACACTATACCCCAGCAAAAACTAAGGATGTCAGCAAGCTGCACCAATGGTGCTTGGAATCCGGTAGCCGATAAATGGGGCTCCTAGGAAAAATGCTTGCAGCGTGGTAAAACAGGGAGATTAGCTCTTTCCCATCTGAGCTAGAGCACACACACACCACACCTGTGCACACCACACCTGTGCAACACACCTGTGCTTCCTCCCTCTTCCGACCTCCTAAAAACTGGTTCTTAAACAGCTCTTGTTTATTTTATAGAGTTTAACAACATTTTTTCTTTGTAATTTTAGGTAAAACATTTGCTTTATCTTTAAGAGTTATCATCTTGATGCTCTAAATATAAACATTAAAATGTTAAGTGCTTGTTTGCTATTTAATACCAGCAACACAGTATCATTGAATATATGGGTTATTAAGTATTTGTTTTGCTTTGCCCACTTCTTGCATACTATCAACAGCGATTGAACATTATTATTTTTCTGTGCAACATGTAGGTTGCATTAATTTTGGGTGACTGCCAGTTATGTGAATATGAATAATTGAGGTGTACAAATAATTTGGACTTGCAGGGTTTGGCAGCCTTGAACCACCCATCCCCCTCAACCTTTTAGTCACACAAGTGATTGTACCTTTTTGGGGGAATTAAATGGTACAGACATGGACCCTTTGGCATATTTGTACCTTATTTTACCACTAAATTATAAACATTTAAAACAAAAAATTGACTTTTTACAGAGAATAGTTGACTGGCACATACACTTTCATCATAAGCGAAGGGTATACCTTGGACACTTAATATCTAATGCCTCCCACTTGGGGAGACAGTGCTGGAATATGGAGACGCTAAAAACCACTCAGTCCCACATACCCCCCATGGTGGCAGAAACCTATGCTACATGGGAATATGTTTTGTCCCACAACATCTATATTTCATCCAGGCCGTCCCCGCTAACATCCCTTATTGAGAACAAGCAAGTTTCACTAGGACACAACATCACCCACATCACGCCGGATAGTAATATCCGTGATCTCACCATACATATGATTTCATCCAATGAGAAAGTCCTCTCTCAATCTGAGCTAGTGGAAACGGGGTTCACATATTTTCATAACTGGTACAGTTATCATAGATTACATCAATATATTACCCCTTGAAGTCAAAGTATTTCTTAGTAACACCAGCACCAGTATCTTAATATGAATGCTTTATTGAGGTTACATAAAAAGCAGCAATGTGCTGCTTTTTATGTAACCTCAATAAAGCATTCATATTAAGATACTGGTGCTGGTGTTACTAAGAAATACTTTGACTTCAAGGGGCTATTGCAGCTGCCCCCTGCACCGGGCACCATCCTACACCGATAGTGCTGTACTCATTTACATTTGAACATCAATATATTACCCGCCATGAACAAAACAGAAACATGCTAAGATCTTTAACGAACTTCGAAACTCTTTGTACTCGAACACCTCCCCTATCACACACTCTTTCAAAGATATATAACTTGTTATCCACTAACCCTCCAGGTTATATACCTCAGTTTATGGAGAGATGGGAAGATGACCTAGGAGTTATAGTTCTCCCACAAAAATGCTTATCCATCTTTCAGAACGTAATTAAATCGTCAATTTCGCTTTCAGTAGTGGAAATTAACCTCAAGCTATTACACAGGTGGTACTTTACTCCTCGAAAACTCCACCACTTATTTCACCACAGATCAGACCGTTGTTGGCAATGCGGCCACAAGGGTAGCGACATGGCGCATATGTGGTGGTGGTGTGACACAATCCAGATCTTCTGGAGAACCACCATAGCGGAGATGGAGAAAACATTAGAAACCACATTCCTTCTAGACCCACTAGTATAGTTGCTAGGCTACCCACCTAAAATCAAATACAAACCCTATTACAAATTATTTTACATTATTACAAACAGCGTAAACTATTTAATAGCCAAAAATTGGAAAAGCAGAACTGTTCCAACATTGGAAATGTGGTCTCGCCGGGTATTGGAATTTATAGATCTAGAAGAATACTTTTACATGTTAAATGATAAAATGGATACATATGCAGAGATTTTGGCCACATGGGACCATTATCTAGAGATAAAATCTAGCAATGGGTCATACCCTTAAATAGGCTACAGCACAACCAATTTCATATACTAACTAGCTTTAAGACAGACATAACTTTTAAAAATTGAATTTAACAAGTTTGTGTGGACGGGATCAAGCATCATCTTCTTCTTTCCTGGATACCCTCCTTCGGGTTTACGTACTCTCCCTCTCTTTTTCTTTAACCTCACTAAAATAGCAATACCTCACTTAATTTAAGAGCATATAGAGGTTTATTCCTTCTTTAATGTTACTGTTGGTTATTATGTAAAACTCAACTGACAATGTTATTGCACTAAAGGGAGCTGCGTCTCCCACATTGTACTAAATATGTTTTTTTCAAATAAAGTCAGTATAAAAAAAATAAAAAAAATAATAAAAATAAATTTGAGATTAAATGTTGCTAGCCAGCACACAGAGAGTATGTATACAGTATATTTAAAACTTTTTACTTCTTAACCAATTCAAAATCATTTGGATATAACCAACAAAGGAAATATAAAAATGTATACATATATAAAAAAAGGTGTCTGAGTGAAAGAAATGTAAATCCACATAGCATGAGTCAGATAATAAACTTTTTAATGGTCAATAAAGTAACTAAGGTCAGTTTCTAGGTGTAATC
Source organism: Bombina bombina (assembly GCF_027579735.1). Lineage (NCBI taxonomy): Eukaryota > Metazoa > Chordata > Amphibia > Anura > Bombinatoridae > Bombina > Bombina bombina. The sequence continues at coordinate 502,712,367 of NC_069499.1, forward strand.
CTTTAGGATATTTAGTTTCTGATTTATATATCCAGAAAAGCTCCTTTTTACTGAGGATTTTATATTTATCGCCACCTCTTGGTGGATGCTTGGCCACATCAATGACCTGTACTGTTAAATTCAGAACATTAGTAAAATGCTCATTATTAAAATGACGAGCTACTGTAGAATCTTTGTCATAATTTGATATATGCCTCAGATGTTCTCTTACTCTAGAGCGTACCTCCCTAGAGGTCTGACCTACATATTGAATCTGACAAAACTTGCACTCTAATAAATAGACTGCAAAAGTGATATAGCAACATGCATTAAAATCCATATTAAATGATTTGCCTGTAACAGTGCTGGTGAAGGTATTTCCACATTTTAAATAGGAACAAGTGAGACAATTGTGCAAATGACTTTTATAAGTACCCCATCTGTATAGCCAATTCTCTGATCTTGACCTATCAAAGGTGACCATACTGGGTGAAAACCTAGCTGACAGTGTAAGGTTTTTTGACAGAAATTTGCAATTATTGAGGTTGGGAGATAACAAGTCATCGGCCTTTAAAATATTCAAATGTTTCCTCAAAATTTTGCAAATTTGTCCACACTGTGGAGTGTATTCCGTAGACAATATAATCGTATATTGGTTAAAATCTCTTTTCTTATGTGGCTTATTCTCAGAGATGTCTTTTAAATTCACGGATTTAACTTCCTCAAAACTTCTGTGTAAAGCATTCAAATTGTAACCACGTGCTTCTAGCTTCCCTATCAATTCCACCCCTTGTTTCTCATATTTGTCAGTCGTGTTGGCATTACGCCTAAGCCTAATAAACTGACTTTTAGGGATGGAATTGACAAGATAACTGGGATGACACGATAATGCATGTAAAATGGTATTCCCTGCAGTGGGTTTGTGGTAAGTACTATTAAAAATGCAGCCCTCGTCGCTATTTCCCTCTAATTGGAGGTCCAGAAAAGTAACAGTATGAGAAGATGTCTCACCTGTAAATTTAAGTTCCATGTTATTATTATTAAGCTATCCCAGGAACTGCTCAAACTTAACTGTATCAAGAGTGATACAAATTAAATCATCTATAAATATCATAAAAAGAATGGTATTATTGAGAAATGGATTGTTCAAATCATAAATATACTGTAAATTCCAACAACCAACAAATAAATTAGCAAATGATTGTGCGAATGTGGCACTCATGGCAGTGCCACATAACTGTAAATAATATTGACCATCAAATAAAAAATAATTTTGTGTCAAAAGAAACAGTAAACCATCCAATTTAAACTCCTTAATCTCATATGTGAATGAAGAATCTCTGTCTAAAAAGAATTTGACAGCCTTATAGCCTTCTTTATGTGGTATATTCAAATAAAGTGATACTGCATAAATAGCTGACCATTTATATTCTTTCTCCCAGGTAATTTCATCCAATAGTTTTAAAGGTTGATTGGAATCTCTCAAATAATTATACAATTTCTGGACAAATGGTTGTAAGATTCCGTTCATCCATTCAGACAGAGGCTCTAAAAAGCACATACTTAAATGTAATTGTCCCTAATAGCCTAATTGGCCACATCAGAGAATATAAGATAAACATATTCAATGCTATTCAGGGCAATATTCCTGGACTGCTAATTAGTGCAAATGTAACTGGTCTAAAAATGTTTACTGTCATGTGGGGAAGTCAAATAATTATCAAAAGGACCAACTGGTGTTGATATAAATGTAGTCTTCTTTCTTGGTATTAACTGTAATTTCTATCCAGCATTAGCTAATTTTACTGATTCCACAATCATATGTAGTGTATTAATCCAGGAACAGAATAGTGAGAGGCTATTTTCATAATTAGGCAGTTAAGCAGTTTAAACCTATTTAAATTAATGTCCAGCTCCTGAGACAAAAGAATATAATGCCAGAAGCACAAGACATTTCACAGTAGACAGATAAAAGAGTTTAGTTTCTTTAAAGAATTTCAATAAAGTTGTTAAACCAAATTCTCCTGTGTACTAGCAGCTAGTGCAAAAAATCCTATCTGTTATCAGAGAAAACCCTCTAGGGACTATAGAAATGAAGCTCTTGTTCTACAAGTGTCTGAATGTTAATACCTTCCCTGCTTTCCTAATGAGCCAAGTAGAGCTTTGTTTTTCAAGCAGCATAAGGGTTAAGAAGTGAAACATGCAAACAGATAACAGTTCTCAGGGAATGATGTTATTGCTAGAAAAGTTCAGAAAATCCATAGGGATGTTTGTTTTCACATTGATTTTGTAGTAGAATGTTGATGGTTGGCAAACAGTATGCACGGCAATGTTCCCTAAACATCATCAAGAAAACCCATTCGGAGTAGATATAGATTGTATTACAGTTGAAAAGATCAGGGTTTGAATGTGTTTTTTCTTTCCTTGTCAGTAGAACCCATACTATGCACCAAGAGTGGCTAGAAGATAGATATGGCTCCATTGATTATAATGAAGTATAATCTGCATCTCACAGCTGTAATGTGGAGTGGGTAAAAGTCTTTTTGAATTGCAAAATGTCATGTTCTTTTGTGAGATATTAGTTTCATGCATGAATTTGATTGAATCTATGCCAGTGAGTGACTTCTACAGTCAGGTTACTAATTTCCTGTTATTTGTGTTATGACTGATATTTGTGACCTGTACTACAGAGAGTAGTAAAATAAAACATATGTCATATCTTGTTTATTTTATTCATTTTTAAAATAATATTTATTTCCTAAGATATGGAGAGTCCACAACCTAATTCAATTACTAGTGGAAATATCACTCCTGGCCAGCAGGAGGAGGCAAAGAGCACCACAGCAAAGCTGTTAAGTGTCACTCCCCTACCCATAATCCCAAGTCATTCTCTTTGCCTCTGTCAATGGAGGAGGTGAAGTTTGGTGTCTGAAGAAATGATTTCCTTTTTCGGGTACTTTTCCCAGCAAGCAAGGATTTGGGTTTAGCTGAGTCCACATCAATCTCTTCAGTAGAGTAGTGGTGGCTTTTAAGTAGTTAGGAAGTTGTGAAGTAGTCCTTGCTTTGTTTCCTAACACATTGCTGCCCATGGTACAGAAAGCCAGAGTTGGTTACTCCATTCTTTCTTTTTCTACAGGTCTCTGTAAGGAGTATGTGTCCTTTAATGCCTTGTGAGCTGTCTTCCTGCCGGACAGCTAGACAGCAGGTAAGTGCTTTTGTCTTCAAGGTCTTGGAGATTTGCACTTTAGAAGAATATGTCATATGCAGTAGATGGGGACATTTTTAAAATCCTTTATACAGGATTTTTTGGGGCAGTGGGCAGGCACATTATGTATGTTGAGACTAGGGGGCCTATATATTATGGTGCGAGTGGACATGATCTGATATAGCGGATCATGTCCGTTGCACATCGATAAATGCCGACAGCATACACTCTCTGCATTTATCATTTCACCAGCAGTTCTTGTGAACTGCTGGTGCAATACTGCCCCCTAAGAGGGGGTGTCAATCAACCTGATCGTATTCGATCGGGCTGATTTCTGTTGATTTCTGTCCGCCACCTCAGAGCAGGCGGGCAGGTTATGGAGCAGCGGTCTTTACGGAGCTTGATAAATATGCCCCTAGGGATTAATCTTCCCTTTATTGGGACGTTTTTTTCTCTTTGGGCTAATATTGTTGAAATACTTTATTAGTATGTGTGTGGCTTATGTTTTATACAGGGATTTATGTATAAACTTAAAATTTGGCAGTTGGTTTACTTTGCTTGCTTAGCTAGAACAGGCTAACTGACAAACTGCTTGAGTTTGAAACCAGCTGCAGCTACTTGCATCTTATGTTGTAGGCAGAGGGAAACTCATGCCTTATACTTGCTGCGTAGTTTCCTCTCTCTCCCGGTCATGTGACTTCGCTCGGCTGTCGGATATATAGTGGATCAGTGTAATTGAATTTCATCTCTTCAGTGTTGATCTACTATACAATCGTTTTAGAGACAGTGTATTAAAAAATGTCTACAATTTGGGGAATGTTTTATTTAGTATTATGGACATGGACCAAGACTCTGTGTTTTTTGACAAATGCTTGTTATGCCTAGAGGCACACATTGTTTTGCCTATGCAATTCTGTACTGCATGCTTTGCTAGAACACTTCAATTTAAAGATAATAAATTGTTGCCTTCTGAGCCCTATGTCTCTCAGGATGATGCTATTCAGGCAATGCCACAGCTTTCTCCTCAAACAACCCAAGCCTCTATGGCATCACATACAGTTCCCTGCAGTTCCTCTTAGCCATCTGGAGGATGTATGTTTATGGAAGATGTATGTTTATCAAGGTCTTCAAAGGCAACTTGCAGTTTGCATTGCCACAGTAGCAAGTGCAGCATCTTATTGGTGCAACGTCTTGTCTGAATCAATTTTAGTAGAGACTCCATTGGAGGAGATACAAGATAGGTATACTGGCTCTTTAAATAGCCAATTCCTTTATTTCTGATGCTAACATGCAAGTTATTAGACTGGGAGTCAAGATGTCTGACTTCACTGTCCTAGCCCACAGGACATTGTGGCTAAAATCTTTGTCAGCTGATGTTACCTCTAGGTCCAAGCTTCTGGTGCTACCTTACAAGGAGAAGACCTTGTTCGGACCTGGTCTGGCATAAATAATTTCTGATCTTACGGGTGGAAAAGGGTCTTTTCTACCCCTAGACAAGAAGAACAGACTCAAAGGAAGTCAAAGTAATTTTCGATCCTTTTGTAACTTCAAAGGTCGAAAGTCTTCCTCTCCCTCTTCCAAGCAGGAGCAGTCTAAGTCTTCTTTGAAGCCCAATCAGTTTTGGAATAAGGGGAAGCAATTAAAGAAACCCTCAGCTGAGTCTAAGTCAGCATGAAGAGTCGGCCCTCGGTCCGGATCAAGTGGGGGGCAGACTTTCCCTGTTTTTTCAAGCATGGAGACGAGATGTCCCAGATCATTGGGCTATGGACATAGTATCTCAGGGTTACAAAATAGAATTCAAAACTTTTTCTCCCTGGGGCAAATTCCACCTCTCAAGACTATCTGCAGACCAGGTAAAAAAAGAGGCATTCTTGAACTGCATTCAGGATCTTTCCTCCCTGGGAGTGATTGTTCCAGTTCCAGTAAGGGAACAGGGTCTAGGATTCTATTCAAATCTGTTTATGGGTCCCAAAAAAGAGGGAACTTTTCAACCTATTTTAGACCTAAAGTGCCTCTACAATTTTCTCAGGGTACCGTCCTTCAAAATGGAAACCATTTTTTCCATTCCTCCTTTGGTCTAAGAGGGTCAGTTCATGACGACCATAGACCTGAAGGACGCATAGCTTCATGTTCCCATCCACAGGGATCATCACAAATTCCTGAGAATTGCCTTTTTAGATAAACACTTTCAGTTTGTAGCTCTTCTGTTTGCCCTTGCCACTGCACCCAGAATGCTCTCAAAGGTTCTGGGGGCTCTCTTGGCAGTGATCAGGTCTCAGGGAATTACAGTGACGCCATACCTGGACGACATAATGGTTCAGGTGCCATCTTTTCAACAAGGAAACTATCATACAGAGATCTTGTTGTCTTTTCTACGTTCCCACGGTTGGAAAGTGAATCTAGAAAAGAGTTCTCTTGTTCCTGCTACAAGGGTGGTTTTCTTAGGGACCATAATAGATTCCCTATCTATGAATTTTTTTCTGACTGAGGTCAGAAAATCCAAAATTCAATCCATTTGCCTCTCTCTTCAGTCTACTGTCTCAGAGGATAAATCTATACCAGTTGACAAGAGACTCTCTCTCGTGGTGGCTTTCTCAGGACCATCTGTCTCAGGGCACATGCTTCCGGAGACCTTCCTGGGTGATTGTGACCACAGACACCAGCCTGCTAGGCTGGGAAGCAGTCTGGGACTCGTTAAAGGTGCAGGGACTATGAACTCGGGAGGAGTCTGCTCTCCCCATAAACATCTTGGAGTTGAGAGCGATTTACAATGCTCTGATGACTTAGCCTGGTTTATCAGGTTTCAGTCGGACAACATCACCAGGGAGGAACTCAGAGTTCCTTAGCCATGAAGGAGGTCGCACGGATTATTCATGGGGCGGAAGCTCATACTTTTAGTCTATCTGCCATCCACATTCCTGGAGTGGACAACTGGGAAGATTTCCTGAAAGACAGACATTTCATCTCAGGGAGTGGGCTCTCCATCCGGAGGTGTTCTCCAGGTTAACCCTCAAATTTGGTGTGCCGGAGTTGGATCTGATGGCATCTTGGCAGAACTTCCAAGGTACAGTTCAAGGTCAAGAGATCCTCAGGCCACTCAGATAGATGCTCTGGCGGTTCCTTGGGATTTCGGTCTAACATACCTGTTTCCTCCGGTTGCACTCCTTCCACGAGTTATTGCTTGTATCAAACAAGAGAGAGCATTGGTAATTATAATAGTTCCTGCATGGTCTCACAGGATCTGGTATGCAGACCTAGTGAAGATGTCTTCTTGGCTGCCTTGGAGGTTGCCTCTGAGGAAGGACCTTCTATCTCAGGTAACATTCCTCCATCCAAATCTTGTTTCTCTGAAGCTGACAGTTTGGAGATTGAACGTTTAGTTCTGTCTAAGCGTGGATTTTCTGAGTCAGTCATTGAGACAATGATCCAAGCTCGCAAACCTGTTACTCGAAAAATTTACCATAATGTATGGTGTAAATACATTTATTGGTATGAATCTAAGGGCTACTCTTGGAGTAGGGTCAGGATTCCTAGAATTTTGTCTTTTCTCCAGGAAGGTCTGGAGAAAGGGTTGTCAGTCAGTTATCTGAAAGGTCAGATTTCTGCATTATCTATTTTGTTACACAAGCATCTGCGGATGTGCCAGATGTTCAAACTTTTTGTCAGGCCCTGGTCAGAATCAGGCCTGTGTTTAAACCTGTTGCTCCTCCTTGGAGCCCTAATCTTGTTCTTAAAGTTTGGCAGCAGGCTCTGTTTGAGCCAATGTATTCCATAGATATTAAGTTGCTATCTTGGAAGGTTTTGTTTCTTATTGCTATTGCTATCTCTTCTGCTTGGAGAGTTTCTGAACTCTCCGCTTTGCAGTGTGATTCGTCTTATCTTATCTTTCACATGGATAAGGCGGTTCTTCATACTAAATTGGGGGTTTTGCCTAAAGTGGTTTCACATAGAAATATTAATCAGGAAATTGTTGTTCCTTCTCTCTGTCCCAGTCCTTCTTCTCATAAAGAACGTCTGTTGCTCTAAAATTCTAGCTACAGGCGACTAGGGATTTTCGCCAGTCTTCTGCCCTGTTTGTCTCTCTGGAAAGCGTAAGGGTCAGAAGGCTACTTCTACTTCTTTTTTCCTCTGCTTAAGAAGTATGATTCATTTTGCTTATGAGACTGCTGGACAGCAGCCCCCTGAGAGAATTACAGCTCATTTCACTAGGGCTGTCTCCTCTTCTTGGGCTTTCAAAGATGAAGCCTCTGTGGAACAGCTTTGCAATGCTGCAGCTTGGTCCTCTCTGCATACTTTTTCAAAATTTTACAAATGTGATACTTTTTTTTCAATCTCTACTAAATAACCAGGATAAATGTACCCTTACTTACACACTTTTTACTTTTCTGAAATAATAGTTGACTTCTCATGCTCATCTTCTCTAATTACTTTATTGACACGAGGAAATAATTTTAATTTAGGAGTTCCAGTTTGTAAAATGTTTTCCTATCAAGTTCAACATTTCATTTGGTTGTTTGTGCATCAGCAATTTTTTCTTCTTCGGCTTGTTTTTTCTCTTCATAACGCTGTCGTTACTTTTGTAAATTCAGATACACTAAGTATACATGAACATGATGTTTTTTGTACAGAATGTCCTTTTGGATCCTATACACGTTTTAGTGCCACAGAAGGATGAGGAATAGGGAGAACACTTTATAGGACTTCTTACTAAACATCAATACAAATTTTACAAAATGTGTGCATTTATCATAGTGTTGTCTAAATCCACATGCAAAAGAATTGTGTAGATTCCCTATATGCCTCACTTTATACAAAGTTAGAGACTATGGGCTAGATTACAAGTGGAGTGCTAAATTATTGAACTCCTGCAAATGGCAAATTTGCCTGTTTGCGGGAAAGCGATAATTAACCAGCCATTATAAGTGGCTGGTTATTGCTACCATGGGCTTTCAGCAGCAATTAGCACTCCAAAAATTAACCAGAGATTAGATCCCTGGTTAATTTTTTTTAACAGTGCCTCAAATGCCCTCTAAATAGAGGGCATTATCTTTTTAAACAAAAAAAAAATAGCATTTGGTTTTTAAATTAAAAACAACAGCACTATGCAGTTTTTGGGTTCTAAAGTTGAAGGGAGTGGGTTATTAGGAAAAAAAAGGTACTGAAAAGTGGCTTTACATTGCGGTCTATGGGAACTGTTTGTTCCCGTAGACCGCAATGTAAATATATATGTATTTGATTATATGCATATATATTTATGTGTTAATATGTGAAAAAGAAGGGGTACTAATGACACTACTATGAGTTCAGGAATACCCTCTATAATAACCTATATATCAGCTTGTGAATACTGGGCTGAAGGTTTTAAAGTAATTGGGTGCGGGTGCTGTGTACAGAACAATGGACCAGACTATATCAGTGTGAAACTGATGATAAAGTACACCTGAATAGCAAACACTTTCCTGAATGCTTGAATTTAAAGAGCAAGGTAGTTTGTCTTATTATGACAATTATAACATTATCTGGTTATGATAGAGGCATAGGCTGGTATATTTAGACTGAGTTAAATTCGGTCACACTGCGGATGTTTGTGTGTGTACCGCTACTACTTATACACAGTCTTAAGCCTATACGCTAACGGAATCATTATAATTTCGGAGTCAGAGAGCCTTTAATCTAGCATTTTGTTGTGGTCTTAAGTTCAGTATACAGACTAATATTTATGATAGCTTGCTGTGCAACTCTATTAGTGTTAAATATATATGTGATACAATTAACCAACGATATAAGAGCATTGCTATCTTTATAATTATAACTTATGTTATATTAAGAGAGGTTTGATTGTATGCAGTATCACTAAAGATATTATATCTCACAATCATTCCATAGCAGGAAGTCCCAAACAGCAGAGCAAACCGCAGTAAACCAGCTAGTTCAATAATGGTGTATTACTTCTAACTATGTAAAATGACTTACGCTTAACAATGAAAAAGTGAATAATGACATGGTTATGTATACATATCACACATATTAATGTTAAATATTCAGTAGCATCACATTATTTTTGACCAACAAAAGCTCAAGTATTACCAATACACGGAGATGGACTATGGATTAAAACCTACATCCTAGGTCCAATTGTACTTCCTATTCCAATTATTTTTTCAGGTCTCTCTCCTCAGGATATAATTGTATACTAACCAGACTTAATTCATTTGTATTTTTAAATGTGTGTATCAGTGTGGTGTTTTTAATATATTATTTGATTAAAGGTTAAATTTTATAGTTAATTTTTTTGCTCTTTCCATAAAAAACAATACACATCAAAAATAAGACAAACTACCTTGCTCTTTAAATTCAAGTATTCAGGAAAGTGTTTGCTATTCAGGTGTACCTTATCATCAGTTTCACACTGATGTGTTAATATGCGTATATACATATTAACACATAAATATATATGTATATAATCATACATTCTTGAGCTTAGCTTGGCTAAAATTTTAGAGTTAGGACCAGTCTTTTGTGGGACACCTTGTAAGTGGTGACTGGCTGAGCAGAATATGGCCATATTGTTTGACTAAGATCCCATCTTTATTTAAAACATTTAAAAAAATTATGAAATATTAAGAAGGCAATTTTTGCAGCATTAAGGAAAAAAATGGAAAAAAATTAAAATATGCGATATAATTTGTGGTCTCATGTGTCTTGAGGTGCGCCAATACCTTCTCTTATTATTATATACATTTTGGTCACTTTGGCAGCACTCTACAATATGTGCATTTAAAAACATATGCTTTTATTAGATGTGCTTAACCATTATTTCTTACTGTATAATCATATACATATATATTTAAAAATGAAGCCCATCGCTGCGCTACTTACCCCCTTCGCTGTACAAGGTTCTGATGGCGTCTGTGATGGCATCAGAATGAGGCTCCCATAGGAGCCTATGGAAGCACACTTTTGTGAGCACAATGCTTCCTAGAAATGCGAATGTGATTTTTTTTTTGTAATCTGGACTTAAATAATTTAGAGAAAAGAACATGTTATCTTTTTTTAAATATATTTGTGTGTTTTGTAAAATAAACAAATGTATTGCTGCGATAAAAAAATTATATATTTTTTTTAGCAAGTATTACACTTAGTTAAAGAAAATGTAGATCAATGTATATACCAGCAATAGTTAAAAATATATATTTATTTTCTTTATTTAAGGTGTTGATACTTTCTTCAGTTTAAATTCTATTTGTTTAACTGTGGGGCTTTCTTCTTCATCAGAAAAGATGTGCTGTGGAATTCCTTCAGTGTTCTGTATTCACTGCCAGAAATATTAATGTTTTAAAAAGTTTAATTTCAATTTGTGAAAGTTGAGTTGAAGTTGCTAACTCACTACTAGACTTAGAGAGTTTGCCTATGAGAAGCAACTGTCTTACAGATCAGTAGAGGATTCATTGTTAAATCTCAATATCTACAACTTTTACCTTGAAACTATTAATTTACTGTAATTTAAACATCACGGTTGTCTAAGCAGAAAATATAAAATGTTGTCTGAACCTGTTTCTTTACTATTGTAATGATGACCAACTGCTCAGGACATGACACAAGCATTAGATGAAATAGTTGTGAGCAAATAAAGCAGTCTTAGTGTCTGATGTTCAAAGCATTGTCACAATAGCGCTATGTCATAAAGGTTTCCACATTGTAATAGAGATTGTAGCAGTAATGCTCTAAAGGAATCTAAGGGATTAAACTAGAAGGTAGTCATACCAAAATGTGTTTTGCTACACATCACTGTGGGATGCAATGGAATGTTAAAGTCAGTATTGCGATGTCCACTGAGGATGTACAGTAATGTAAATGAGCCCTTTAGACAGTATTGCATAACAATACAGTTTACATGTTATAGTGTTTATAAATCCAGGTGGTTTAGAAATATATCTGACACAGAGTTGTTTAAATCCAAAGATATGAAGCAAATTTATTAAACTGAGTACTGTTAAATGGGGGACCGTTATCTGTTTTAACAATTTTAGGAATTCCCAATAAAGAGAAAACTTTGTCTAAAACCGGAATAACAGTGACTGAAGATGTTGAGCTGATAACTTCTACTACCGGGTATCTTGAATATTCGTCTATAACCAACATCAAATAATCTCTAGTAGGTAATTATCAGGTTCCTTGGAAGTTTGAATCACAATTGCAGAGTTTAATAAAATTATATATGTTTCACAACTGGAGTACAGGCTATTATATCAGCATAGATTGTATTAACTCAGAGTGATATTTATAAAGATTTGGAGGAAGTCTTTATATGAATATATAATGTAGTTATACCATATAAGTAATGATACTCTGTAAGAGAAAATAGTGTTAGCAATAACTTTCAACATTTGCATAGATGGTTCCCATATAGGAGAGATAACTTCAGAGAATAAACCACTGCTGAGTGAGAGACATGAGATAGACAGAGCTGCAGGTGCTGACAGGGGCATGACCTGCTGCGAGGCACAACTCACTGTTTAATGTTATGCAGCGTGAAAACCGAACACAGTCCTGAGTGAGTAGTGAGAAGGGTGTGACACGCTGAGCTATGAACAGCTGTGTGTGACGTCAGAGAAAGTCCGTGGCGGCCCGGTATGGAATGAATGATAAAGTCGTTGTAACGTTAACTTAAGGCAGACGTCTGTAACAGTTAGAAGTTATTGCAGAGACAAAGTCAATTTAAGAATGTTCAGGTGACATTTGTAATGGCCTTTAAATTAACGGCTCCAAAGAAATGAACAAGTTTTACAAGTACCGTAGCTGGAGTGAGTAGAATCCTTTTGTTGGTAACAATATAGCAAGTCCTGGAGAGATGATACGATGAGACAGGATGTATAAGTTCTTGAATAAGGATCCGTTCAGACTGTAATGTAGCAAGTTGTTAACAATCCTTTGTGGGACCAAACTGCAGCTGGTATTTGTAATCCAGGATTTGAAATAACAAGTGTAAATATTCTTCTACTATATAATATCTTATAGCAAACAGTGCACTGAGCTTAGATATACAATTCTCAACAACTAAGCACTTGTTTGGGGAGTGGTGATGCCTTAAGTACAGGTGAGGGAGGTGAGTTGGAGCAAAAGGTAAAAGCAGGACTGGAATCCATACTGTAATGGGCGATAAAAATCTATTCTCACATTACACCATGGTGCTTCAGGCAATGCAGACATTTTTAAAGGTTCTTTGTGAGCTTCTGGAGTTGTGGCTTGACACACAATACAATTTCTCACCAACTTTTCTGCTTGTTGATATATTGATGGAAACCACACTTATTCTCGCAATAAACTTTTCATTTTAACTATTCCTTGGTGACCTTCATGTGCTAAGGATAATACTTGCTGTTGTAAACATGTCAGAACGACTAGTCGATTACCTCGCAAGATAATACTGTTGTCATTATTCACTGAGAGTTCTTTGCTAAATCTTGCAAATGACTTCAACTCTTTTGCATGTATTTTGTCAGAATCAGCTGTGTACCATTTTCCATTCCAAACTAATACAGCGAGTTTTTGCAGTATAGGATCAGCTAATGTTGCTTGGTGTATTTCTTCTAAACTCAATGCTTTAGGTATAGCATGATTAGTAACAAAATTGATATATTCCTCTGCATCCATGGAACTTGGTGAACTTGTGAATGAATCTGTTGATATAGGATGTCGAGACATATAGTCTGCTGGGTTCTCTTTTCCAGATTTGTAAACCACAGTAAAATTATATGGTTGTAGTCTTAAACTCCATCTTTCTATTCTAGCGGGCGGTTTGGATTTTGGATTATTCCAGATCAACTGTAAAGGCTTATGATCTGTGATCAGTGTGAATGGACAACCATATAAATATAAATGAAAGTATTCACAACTCCAAACTATTGCCAGAGCTTCACGTTCTGTTTGAGAATAACGTTTTTCCACATCATTTAAAGAACGGCTACCATAAGCAATTATATAATGCTTGCCTTTGTCTCTCTGCGCCAGAATAGCACCTAAACCAACAGGGCTAGCATCTACTAAAAGAACATTTTGCCGTTGAGGGTTAAAATAGGACATTGTCTTGTCACTTGTCAAACTCTGTTTCAGTTGTTGAAAAGCTTGTTGTTCAGTTTCAGTCCAACGCCATGGCACACTTTTCTTTGTTAACTCTCTTAAAGGTGTTGCAATAGTAGAGAAATTAGGGATAAATTGAGCACAGTAGTTTACCATCCCTAGGAAACTTCTGACTTCACTGGCGTCTATTGGAGGATTTGCATTCTGAATTGCTTCCACTTTCTTTGGGTATACTGATATGCCTTCAGCTGAAAAGACAAATCCATAAAATTCTAGTTTAGTTTTGTTAAATTCACACTTACTACAATTTAAGGTAAGTCCTTTCTCATGAAGTCATTCAAAAACTGCTGTGAGATTTTTATCATGGTCCTCTTGAGTAGCTCCAAACACAATGATATCATCGCTGAAGTTTTTAACTCCTGGAATTCCAGATAATGTTTGCTGTATTGCATTTTGAAATACTTCAGCAGCAGAAGAAACACCAAAACTTAGGCGCTTGTATCTCCACAATGCTGTGTGTGTTGAGAATGTAGTTATATATCTGCTTGTTGGATCCAATCCAGTTGATGATAGCCTGATTTTAAATCAAGTTTGGAGAAAAAACGTTTGCCTGGTTGAGATCATGAATTATATCATCTAATTTTGGAGTAACGTGGCGCTCCCTGATAATGGCAGTGTTGGCTTGCCTCATGTCTATGCAAATTCTTGCACTATTTGGGTCTTTGGGTTTTGGCATTGATACTATTGGGGAGACCCATGGAGTTGGCCCCTGCACTCTTTCGATGATTCCTTGTGTTTCAAGGTTCCTGAGTTCAGCATCAACCTTGTGCCTTAGATGAAATGGAATTCTTCTATGTGGTTGTATTACAGGTTTTATATGTGGATTAATATGCAGCTGTACTTGAAAATCTTTCAATCTACCAATGCCATTAAACAAATGGGAATACTGCTCTACTAACCGATCTACTACAGATCCTGTGTCCTTTCTAGGTGAAATTGCATTCATAAGCTTTATAAGTCCCAAACTGGATGAAGTTTCAAAACTCAGAAGAGAAGAATTTTGACCCTTTACAACATAAAACATAGTTGCTGTTTTGTTGTGTTTAAATGCACATGTGGCTGTAAATTTACCAATGACATTAAGGGGTTTAGTTGATCCATATGCATATATATTTATTATACTCTGTAATAACTGTGGTTGTGGTTTTAACATGTGAAATGTTTGTTCACCCACTAAATTGACAGCAGATCCTGAATCAATCAATGCAGTGATTTTAGTGTCATTAATGAGTACATCAACTTGTGGCTGAGTTAGGTTACACATGTTGTTTACTACAAATACATATTTGTCATCATTGTTTGAATATTGTCCTTTTTGATCAGGAGATCTGACTAGATTTATTTTCCACTGTTCTGATGTATGTGGCTCAGTATGTGATTGAGGTATTTGATACAGTTTTGTTCTACATTACTTTGCAAAGTGAATAAATTTTCCACATGCCCTGCATTGCTTATTCCTTGCAGGACAAGTCCCATTATGTGGATAGAAACCCCCACAGTTCCTGCATAACACACATGAGGTCTGGTTCCTTCTTGTGGGCTGTACTGTTGAACTGTCTTTTTGAACTCTATTTGTAATAAACTGATCTTCAGTAGATCTATTTTCTATGCTTGCAGCTTGCCTGTCAGCAATTTCTAATGTTCTGCCATAATCAAACAAATCTTTTAAAGATAGTTCAGATTGTCTCAGTGCATATTTCCTAAGTTTTGAAGAAGTGCAGCTTTGTATTATCTGTGCTTTAATCTCATTTCAACATTAGAAAACTCACAATTCTTTGCTAGTAAACGTAACCTGGTTTGAAATGCATCTAAAAGTTCATCACCCTGTTGTGTTGCCTGTCTGAATGTGTATGTGTGAACCGAAACTGAAATTCTTTTGTTACTGTACAATAGTGAAACTTTTACATGAATAATAAACCTATATCAGCTGGAGGATTTTGTGTATATTGTACATGTGACACTATATATATATATATATATATATATATATATATATATATATATATATATATATATAATTCCAAGTAATAGATCCGCACTCGCTGGACTTTCAAAAAACAATAGTTTGTCATTGGCTCACCCATGTGTTTAGATAGAAACCAGTCGTTCATTGCTGCTCCTTCAACAAATGATACAAAGAGAATGAAACAAATTAAATAATAGAAGTAAATTAGAAAGTGGTTTAAAATTGTATTCTCTATCTGAATCATGAAAGAAAGTTTTTGGGTTTCATGTCCCTTTAATATGTGTATAAACACAAATAAAAACACAATTATATATATATATATATATATATATATATATATATATATATATATATATATATATATATTCCTATACATATATATTTATTTATTGCTGCGCTAGGTGGTTTGCTGGGTCTGTCGGCATTGAAACTAGGTTCCTATTGGAGCCTATGGAAGCAATCTCCTCCCAGTGGAATCAAACAAATACAGAAATCAAAAACTAATAGAGGATTGAGCTACAAGCAGGGGGTCAATATGGAAATCAATAAGTTATTAAACTGCAACAAACATACAATAGATTACTGATAAAAACTTTAATAAGGTCTCTCTGTAATCTATACGGCCCAAATAAACATGATAAAGAATTCTGGAACAACATGGAAAAAAAAAAATATTCCCATTACGGGGACAAAACTTGTTAATCACGGGAGATTTTAATATGGCCCCGAACCCCACCATTGATAGATTCAGGCAGATAAATATGCAAGTATATAGACAAGAAGCCAAAGTATTGAGAAACGTTTTAAAAGTATTAGATGTGCAAGATGTATGGAGGATGCAACATCCAGATGAGCGTAATTATACCTGTGAATCTAGAGCATTTAAAAAATTTTCCCGAATAGATTTATTTTTGTTTGACAAATCTATACTCAAATGTGATGTAGAATCCTCAATTAATGAGATCCTCTTATCAGATCATGCCATTGTAGGATTAAAAATAAAATTTAGAAAGTTATCATATAAAAATAATTTCTGCTTTCCAAAATACATGAGTAATAATAGCAGTTTTTATAACTGGTTAACTATGACCTGGAAATATTTTATAAGAGATAATCGTACATTTGCTGAAAAGCCTGAGATGTTATGGGAAACAGGGAAGGCTGTAATCCACTGAGAGAAGATAGCATATATGTCCAAGTTAAAAACAAAACAAAACTAAGGCCCGTGAATTACAGTTAGCTAACCAATTAAAGAACGCATATAATTTCTATCTAAGCAACTCACAGATATCAACATGGGATGATTATAAGAAGGCAAAGGCTGAAAGGGATTTTTTTTAAAAAACAGAATTGGGCATCGGAAGAATTGAAAAATAAATCTCTGTTTCAAGGCCCACATGGTATTTCTGCGGGGTATCTGGCAAATTTGGGAAAAGTAAAAAAAAACAGGAACATAATCTCTAGTATAAGGGAAGGAGATAAACACTATACCCAGGCATCTGAAGTTAGACAGGCATTTTTTAGATTCTATCAAAAACTCTATACTAGTGAAGTAATTGATGAAAGTGCAAAAATAGAATTCTGGCAAAAAATTAAAATACCAGAAATCTCAAGTGAATCACTTAACAAAATCAATCAAATATAACGGAAAGTGAAATTTCCATTGCCATCAATAAATTGAAAAACAATAAAGCACCGGGGCCGGATGGGTTACCGGCTGAATTTTATAAATGTATTAGATCAAATATAATAGATACATTAGAGAAACTATTTAAAGGGCCATAATACCCAAATGTTTAAACACTTGAAAGTGATGCAGCATAGCTGTAAAAAGCTGACTAGAAAATATCACCTGAGCATCTCTATGTAAAAAAGAAAGATATTTTACCTCAAAAAATCCTCAGTAGCCACCTCCCATTGTAAAGGATTTCTAAGCAGCATATTAGTGTGTCTGTCCCGGGACAACTGAAGGGATGAGCATCGTGAACTCTCATATTATTTCACCAATCAGGTAAAGGAAGCTTACTATGAAATCTCATGAGAGTTAAGTAAAATCTCATGAGATCACAGTAAGAGTTCATGACCTCAGCACTGCTGATGCTGATTGGCTGCTGTTCATTTCTTCATTTTTTAATTTTTTTTACCTGCAGCTGGGAGCAGCTGAGTATAACTTTTTACACAGAACTAACTCTACTGAGCTGAGGAGATTGTGAGGTAAAATATCTTCCTTTTTTACATAGAGATGCTCAGGTGATATTTTCCTGTCAGCTTTTTACAGTTATACTGCATCAGTTTCAAGTGATTTAGCATATGAGTATTATGTCCCTTTAATGAATATTACGTTAACAATAATAAACAGTCAAATTATTTCACTGATTCGATTGTCACACTCATTCACAAGAAAGGTAAAAATTGAGATGAACTTGGATCATACAGACCAATCTCTCTGTTGAATGTAGACTACAAGCTGTTGATGGCAATAAATGCAGAGAGACTTAAAAAAAACCCTTGGAGAAGTAATACATCAGGATCAGGCAGGATTCATGCCGGGCAGAAATGTAGTAAGAAACATCAGGCGCATACTGGTAACATTAGATCATTATTACAATAAAAATCTGGGACTTAGGAAACAACGCGAAGGAGACCTGGCCCTCTTGGCAATAGACACAGAAAAAGCTTTTGACGCTATTACATGGGACCACTTATTCACAGCATTAGATAAATTTGGTTTACAAGGAAACTTACTTAATCTAACTAAATTAATTTACAATAAACCTAGGTCGCAACTTCTAGTAAACTCGGAACTATCCCATTATATAACACTACAGAAAGGGACAAGGCAAGGCTGTCCATTGTCGCCACTTTTATTTAATATCTCACTCGAGCCATTGGCAATTTTGTTGAGGCAGGAATTAATAGGTGCTAGAATTGTTAAACATAATATAAAAATGTCATTATACGCCGACGATATAATCCTGTTTTTATACCAAAATGTTTAAATATAATAGTAAATATAGTGGTCTATAGTAAATTCTCTGGCTACAAAATGAATATGAAAAAAATCAGAATTACTCTGGATACAAAAAAACAGTCAGAGTTTCTCTAAACATGGATTCCAAGAGGTAGATCAGTTAAAGTACCTAGGATTGTACATAGATAAGAACCCAAGGATTGGTATAAATTAAATTATGAAAATGTCTTTGAGAAACTGCCGCAGGACCTAGCAAAATGGAGTAGATATAACCTATCATTATCAGCAAAGATAATGGTAATTAAAACAATTGTATTCCCTAAAATTCTGTTCTTACTACAGAATCTACCATTATTTATAGTTAAGGCAGATCTTCAAAAATACAATAAATCAATAGCACAATTTCTATGGAACAATGCTAAACCTCACCTGGCACTGAATAGATTGGTGCAGCGTAGACGAGAAGGGGGCCTTGCTCTTCCGTGCCTTAAAGAGTATAATCTGGTGGCAATGGTTAAATTTGCAGTGGATTGGCTTGTGGAGTTAGACTATGTTACATATTACAAGCTGGAGTCAGAACTAATAACCCCATTTTATCTTAAGGCAATCCTGCACATGGATAAAAAAATATTGCCCAGTAATGTTAACGGACTAATAACTATTAAGGATATCATAATTGCTTGGCAGAAATACTGCACCAGCCTGAACGAGCAATTTCATACCTCCAATTACTGCCCTATTGTGGGCACACCTGATTTCAGCCCGGGCATATATGATCCGACCTTTAAAGTTTGGAGAGAGAGAGGATTAATAAACTGGTCCCAGCTGAAGCAAGAGGGTTCAGTATTTATACAAGCATTTGCAGATTTGGCACAAAAATACCAGTTATCGTCAAAAAAATTCTATGCATACCTTCAGAGCAGGAGCTACTTCCATAAACTATGTCAATCAGCTGATATAGATAGGGGATGGCAGGAAATAGAGTTAGGTCTCAAATTGTATAAAGCCGGAAAGAGATCTATCTCAGTCTGGTATAACCTGCTACGTGCAAAATCAGGGGCAATACATCTTGAAAATACTAAAATCTATGCAAATAAATCTTTTCCACAGATACAGATACAGGATGTTAAAAAATGTATTTCCAACTTGGAAGCGGCTATGGCAGTTAGTAGCTGGAGGGAATCACAATTTAAATTATTGAATAATTATTATCTAACCCCAGATAGAATAAATAAATGGGTAAAGATAGAACTTAAGTGCAAATGCTATAAATGTAGAGCTGAAAAAGTGGATATTTTACATTTGCTGAAATTGAGGAGAGTTGGGAGCCCTCCTCAATAAGGATACACAGATAGCACTCCTGAGTTCTGACACGTGGGTTATACCCAAGGAGTATTAGTAATCACAGAAAACTGCAGTCAAATATAATAATATATGACACAAATGGGTCAAGATACATGTGAAAGAATACACATTAAAATATAACTTTTATTCGTTCGCTAGGTTAAAAGTAAACACACACAACACACAATTTAAAACTACGGATAGGGGGGATGAATACGCGTGTCAACCAGACATTAATTGTTAATGGTATAGCATAGTGAGTGTCATTGTCATATACATTAACAATATATACAAGAGAGGGTAAGTGGTTAAATGTATAATGACTAGAATTCACTGAGAATATTTCTCATGCTATATAATATAATGACTGATAAGTAGCTAATACTCCTGGGTAAGTAGAAGTGTAATACAGCAATAGTGGGTATATCTATATAGTATATTAGCCAAGAGGTATAATAGGTTGGGTACTAAATAGTACCTATAAAATATATGCAAATTATTAATACTGCTAAACACTGTGATTTGAACCACTAAGTGTGTGGTTTTATATCAGTAGCAACAGGGTAAATAGTATATTTAAGTACCATACGCTGACAGATATACCACAATAATGGTTAATAATAGGGTTTATAATAGTAAATTCGAGCACATCAATACTGAAATACTGTTCCTATCTGTAGTATCATTCAAATAGCAATCAAAGTTAGTTGGAGTAAAAAGTACTACAGGATTAGGGATATTCAGTATATTTGTAGATAGGTATGAATACTATAATTGTGTTGTTTACACAGGGACGCTATTAGTAGACCACTAGGTTAATATAAGGCAACCAAAAAGGACTAAGTAAGAATTGTGGGTATTATAACGTTGTACTTGAAATACCGGTGACCACTATGTCCAATCTCAGATTAGATTAAGAGTAGACTCTGATTGTGGGGTAACAGATCGTCAGTGTTAATATAGAGACAGGATTAGTACCACTTGAATGCACACAACAAAATATTTTATCGCGTATATAATAAGTATGCAGTTTATGAGTTGAGAAAATACATTCAGGGTTATATAGGATTTGCAATAAGGTATATATTATTGCGTTTAAGTAAGTTGGTTTAAATCAAATTATTGCACGTTACACAGTCATCTTGGAATAAAACATTGCTACTGTTAGCAACAAGGATTTAATTACTACCCGCTCTAAACATCAGCTGCATTAGTTTGAACACTCAATTTACAAAAGCGATCAATGCAGGCCCTTTGTATTGAGATATAGCTTATATTAATCAGCTCAACACTGAACAGTGTTAACTCTGTGTCGGTATTTAAACAAGTGGTTACAATGTGAGACATCACTTGTAATATATAGCGAATCAACACTGTGTGATTATATGCTGCATATTAACCCCATTAATAGTAATGTAACAACATTAAACTATTGGTGGAGGTGGGTAGTGTAAACACCGGTAAAATTACAGGTTGTCATTAGGACCGGGTCTATTCGCAGCGTGCTGCATAACATTTGAACCTCTAGTTAGAATAGGTATCAGATATACCCAAATGGCTGAGCTAATAGAACTATAGCTAGGTGTTAGGAGTAATAAGAGCTGGGACACGCTAAACGTTCCCCACTAGGCGCTTCCTAAAACACAGGAGCTCACTGGGCTCCTCACCAATTCCCTAACATGTTTCGCCGCTTATCGGCTTTGTCAAAGGGTGCACGCACGGTGCGCGAGGATGGGTTTATATGCCGTCAATGTCTTCATGTACCGCCTCCTGGATGACGTCACGAAGTACTGTCTGTAAAAAATGCTGGGTCTTAAGCGGTGTCAGATGTGCTTCAACATACTATGGGATGTTTTCCACATGGGGATCTGTGTTAATTCTATAAAGGTACTTTGTCTTAGAATGAATTAATTATAAAAATGAATAGGAGTGTGTGTTTAATAAAGATGAATACGTGACATAATTCTGGTGATAAACTTATAAGTAAAAAATGAGTGGCATGAACTAAAGTAACAAAATTCCTGCGGTATATTGAACTACAAGTGGGATAAAAAATTACTAAATAAAAAAGGAGGAGATTAAACGTGATCAGCAGTTTAAATAGAGTAGGTGATATTTATTGCGAAATTAAACGTGCATGTATTATGAGTGCAGTGATTGTAATGAAAAAATGTATCAATATATACATGTAAAAATTGGTGACTCTGTATTAAGTGCGTTATTGACCTGACTAAACAACAGATAAATAATGATGAGGGTGAATAATAATGGTAGCAAAAATACGTGACTAGTTGTTAGGTTAAAGGGCCTCAATTTAAAAGAGGAAATCTGCCTGAATTAAAAAATGTGTAGGAGAAAGCATATAAAATTCAGTGCTTGTCTATGGTGAGTGAGAAGTGTCGACAAGTAACTTATATGAATGGGATAATTCCCATATACCCATGGCGTATGAGAATGGAATGAACAGTATTTATTATCTGTAGATGTTAACCAGTTGTCATATAGATGCCAAAAAGCACATACAAGGGAGTCGTGACGAATTAACATTAAAAGGATAGCGGTATGTGACACTGTTATATCTAGGTTAAAGGAATGCAACAAAGCTGTTATTTTCATTGAGTCCAAATGGTTGGATAGTGTTCAATAGATAAATCCATCTACTTTCTGCTTTCAAAAGGGCCTGTTCTACATTGCCCCCACGTATTCCTAAATCAATTTTCTGTATCCCCCAACATTGAAGATCAGATTGTCTCGATTTGTGAATTTTTAGAAAATGCCTGGCAACAGAGGTGATGGTTTTGCCAGCTTTACTGTCATTAGCTGCGTTTTTAATATTTCTAAGATGCTCTTGCGGTCTAATTCTGATTTTCCTGGTCGTCATATCAACGTAAAATTTTGAGCATTTGCATTGGAGTACATAAATAACTCCTTCTGTTGTACAGTTGATATGAGATCTGATTTGATGGATTTTGCCAAAACGATCTACAATTTGATTTGTTTTCTTCATGAAGCTACATGTACTGCACGTACCACATTTGTATGAACCATGTCTTAGTTGAGTTCTAGTTCTAGTGCCTTTCAAGTGGCTAGGGCTAATCATTTCTTTTAAGTTTGGTGCCCTGCGGTACCCTACTTGAATTTTATCTCCCACAATTTTACCTAGGGATTGGTCAGATTTTAAGATATGCCATGATTCTTTAAGAATGTTTATCACATCGGCTGTTTTTGTATTGTAGGTAGTGATGAATCTGACTGTTTCTTGTTCGTTATTAGTTGAATGTTTAGGTTTCAATAATTCTTGTCTAGGGGTACACTTTGCTCGGTATTCTGCTTTCTTTATTGATATCCTACTATAACCTCTTTGTAGGAGTCTGATTCTCAATTCCTTTGCTCTGGTTTCAAATTTCTCAATAGTTGAGCAGTTCCTCTTCATTCTAAGGAATTCTCCAATTGGAAGAGATTTCACCATGTTTGGAGCATGTGCGCTGGTACTATGCAGTATACTGTTGGTAGCCATTTTTTTCCTAAATACATCTGTACTGAGGGTACCATCTGAGTTCTTAGTAATTGTCAGATCTAAGAATGATATTGAGTTTTTACTCGCTTCATGAGTTAGTTTTATATTGAGATCGTTTGAATTCAGTTTCAGTAAAAATATATCGAGTTCATCCTTAATGCCTTCCCATAGGAACAGCACGTCATCTATGTAATGTAGCCATAGAGGTATCTAATCAATATATTTATCATTTGTGTCGGAAAAAACAACATGTTGCTCCCACCAGCCTAGGAAAAGGTTGGCGTAAGTTGGGGCGCAAGCAGTGCCCATGGCAGTTCCCCTTATTTGGAGATAGAACACATGATCAAAAGTGAAAAAATTGTGGTTTAGAACAAAATTTAAAAGGTTTAGGATGAATTCATTGTGTTCTATCTCTTCTTCTGAGACCATTTCCAGAAAACTTCTAACTGCTCTGAGTCCCAGTTGGTGATAAATGCTCGTATACAAGGACTCCACGTCTGCCGTTACTAGCCAGATGTCATTACTGACGTGAATGTTGTCTAATTGTTTTAGGACATCGGTAGTGTCCTTCACAAATGATGGCAGTTGTGTGAGATATTGCCTCAATCTGAAGTCAATAAATTGGCTCGCTTTTTCAGTCAAGCAATTAATCCCAGACACTACTGGGCGACCCGGTGGGTGGTGTGGGTCTTTGTGGATCTTTGGTATCAGATAAAATGTAGAGACAGTTGGATTTGTTACTTTCAAGAATTTGTACTCTTTTGGAGGTAACAGCCCATTATCGGCTAGATTTGGAGTTTTGTCGGTAACGACCCGAAAAACTAACGCCGGCTTTTTTCTGGCCGCACCATAAAAATAACTCTGGTATTGAGAGTCCACATAAAGGCTGCGTTAGGCTCCAAAAAAGGAGCGTAGAGCATTTTTAACGCAGCTTCAACTCTCGATACCAGAGTTGCTTACGGGCGCGGCCAGCCTCAAAAACGTGCTCGTGCACGATTCTCCCATAGGAAACAATGGGGCTGTTTGAGCTGAAAAAAAAACTAACACCTGCAAAAAAGCCGCGTTCAGCTCCTAACGCAGCCCCATTGTTTGCTATGCGGTAACCCTTCCTACTTCTGCACCTAACACTCTAACATGTACCCCGAGTCTAAACACCCCTAACATTACAATTATTAACCCCTAATCTGCCGCCCCCGCTATCGCCGACCCCTGAATATTATTATTAACCCCTAATCTGCCGCTCCGTAAACCGCCGCTACTTACATTATCCCTATGTACCCCTAATCTGCTGCCCTAACATCGCCGACCACTATATTATATTTATTAACCCCTAATCTGCCCCCAACAACGTCGCCTCCACCTGCCTACACTTATTAACCCCTAATCTGCCGACCGGACCTGAGCGCTACAATAATAAAGTTATTAACCCCTAATCCGCCTCACTAACCCTATAATAAATAGTATTAGCCCCTAATCTGCCCTCCCTAACATCGCCGACACCTAACTTCAATTATTAACCCCTAATCTGCCGACTGGAGCTCACCGCTATTCTAATAAATGTATTAACCCCTAAAGCTAAGTCTAACCCTAACACTAACATCCCCCTAAGTTAAATATAATTGTAATCTAACGAAATTAATTAACTCTTATTAAATAAATTATTCCTAATTAAAGCTAAATACTTACCTGTAAAATAAATCCTAATATAGCTACAATATAAATTATAATTATATTATAGCTATTTTAGGATTAATATTTATTTCACAGGTAACTTTGTATTTATTTTAACCAGGTACAATAGCTAAAATAGTTAAAATAATTACAAATTTACCTGTAAAAGAAACCCTAACCTAAGTTACAATTAAACCTAACACTATACTATCAATAAATTCATTAAATAAACTACCTACAATTAACCTAACACTACACTATCAATAAATTAATTAAATACAATTCCTACAAATAAATACAATTAAATAAACTTGCTAAAGTACAAAAAATAAAAAAGAACTAAGTTACAAAAAATAAAAAAATATTTACAAACATAAGAAAAATATTACAACAATTTTAAACTAATTACACCTACTCTAAGCCCCCTAATAAAATAACAAAGCCCCCCAAAATAAAAAAATGCCCTACCCTATTATAAATAACTAAAGTTCAAAGCTCTTTTACTTTACCAGCCCTGAACAGGGCCCTTTGCGGGGCATGCCCCAAGAAGTTCAGCTCTTTTGCCTGTAAAAAAAAAAAAACATACAATACCCAAGCCCCCCAACATTACAACCCACCACCCACATACCCCTAATCTAACCCAAACCCCCCTTAAATAAACCTAACACTAAGCCCCTGAAGATCTTCCTACCTTATCTTCACCATACCAGGTTCACCGATCCGTCCTGAAGAGCTCCTCCGATGTCCTGATCTAAGCCCAAGCGGGGGGCTGAAGAGGTCCATGATCCGGATGAAGTCTTCATCCAAGCGGGAGCTGAAGAGGTCCATGATCCGGAAGAAGTCTTCTATCAACGGCATCTTCTTTCTTCCGGATCCATCTTGCAGACCTCCGACGCGGAACATCCTGCTGGCCCGACGGACTAACGACGAATGACGGTTCCTTTAAGGGACGTCATCCAAGATGGCGTCCCTCGAATTCCGATTGGCTGATAGGATTCTATCAGCCAATCGGAATTAAGGTAGGAATATTCTGATTGGCTGATGGAATCAGCCAATCAGATTCAAGTTCAATCCGATTGGCTGATTCAATCAGCCAATCAGATTGAACTCGCAATCTATTGGCTGTTCCGATCAGCCAATAGAATGCGAGCTCAATCTGATTGGCTGATTGGATCAGCCAATCGGATTGAACTTGATTCTGATTGGCTGATGGAATCAGCCAATCAGAATATTCCTACCTTAATTCCGATTGGCTGATAGAATCCTATCAGCCAATCGGAATTCGAGGGACGCCATCTTGGATGACGTCCCTTAAAGGAACCGTCATTCGTCGTTAGTCCGTCGGGCCAGCAGGATGTTCCGCATCGGAGGTCTGCAAGATGGATCCGGAAGAAAGAAGATTGAAGATGCCGTTGATAGAAGACTTCATCCGGATCATGGACCTCTTCAGCTCCCGCTTGGATGAAGCCTTCATCCGGATCATGGACCTCTTCAGCCCCCCGCTTGGGCTTGGATCAGGACATCGGAGGAGCTCTTCAGGACGGATCGGTGAACCTGGTATGGTGAAGATAAGGTAGGAAGATCTTCAGGGGCTTAGTGTTAGGTTTTTTTAAGGGGGGTTTGGGTTAGATTAGGGGTATGTGGGTGGTGGGTTGTAATGTTGGGGGGCTTGGGTATTGTATGTTTTTTTTTACAGGCAAAAGAGCTGAACTTCTTGGGGCATGCCCCGCAAAGGGCCCTGTTCAGGGCTGGTAAGGTAAAAGAGCTTTGAACTTTAGTTATTTAGAATAGGGTAGGGCATTTTTTTATTTTGGGGGGCTTTGTTATTTTATTAGGGGGCTTAGAGTAGGTGTAATTAGTTTAAAATTGTTGTAATATTTTTCTTATGTTTGTAAATATTTTTTTATTTTTTGTAACTTAGTTCTTTTTTATTTTTTGTACTTTAGCAAGTTTATTTAATTGTATTTATTTGTAGGAATTGTATTTAATTAATTTATTGATAGTGTAGTGTTAGGTTAATTGTAGGTAATTGTAGGTAGTTTATTTAATTAATTTATTGATAGTATAGTGTTAGGTTTAATTGTAACTTAGGTTAGGATTTCTTTTACAGGTAAATTTGTAATTATTTTAACTATTTTAGCTATTGTACCTGGTTAAAATAAATACAAAGTTACCTGTAAAATAAATATTAATCCTAAAATAGCTATAATATAATTATAATTTATATTGTAGCTATATTAGGATTTATTTTACAGGTAAGTATTTAGCTTTAATTAGGAATAATTTATTTAATAAGAGTTAATTAATTTCGTTAGATTACAATTATATTTAACTTAGGGGGGTGTTAGGGTTAGGGTTAGACTTAGCTTTAGGGGTTAATCCATTTATTACAATAGCGGTGAGCTCCGGTCGGCAGATTAGGGGTTAATAATTGAAGTTAGGTGTCGGCGATGTTAGGGAGGGCAGATTAGGGGTTAATACTATTTATCATAGGGTTAGTGAGGCGGATTAGGGGTTAATAACTTTATTATAGTAGCGCTCAGGTCCGGTCGGCAGATTAGGGGTTAATAAGTGTAGGCAGGTGGAGGTGACGTCGAGGGGGGCAGATTAGGGGTTAATAAATATAATACAGGGGTCGGCGGTGTTAGGTGCAGCAGATTAGGGGTACATAAGGATAACGTAGGTGGCGGCGCTTTGCGGTCGGCAGATTAGGGGTTAATAAGTGTAGGTAGGTGGAGGCGACGTTGTGGGGGGCAGGTTAGGGGTTAATAAATATAATATAGGGGTCGGCGGTGTTAGGGGCAGCAGATTAGGGGTACATAAGGATAACGTAGGTGGCAGTAGGCAGATTAGGGGTTAAAAAAAAATATTTGAGTGTCGGCGATGTGGGGGGACCTCGGTTTAGGGGTACATAGGTAGTTTATGGGTGTTAGTGTACTTTAGAGCACAGTAGTTAAGAGCTTTATAAACCGGCGTTAGCCCAGAAAGCTCTTAACTACTGACTTTTTTCCTGCGGCTGGAGTTTTGTCGTTAGATGTCTAACGCTCACTTCAGAAACGACTCTAAATACCGGAGTTAGAAAAATCCCATTGAAAAGATAGGATACGCAATTGACGTAAGGAGATCTGCGGTATGGAAAAGTCGCGGCTGAAAAGTGAGCGTTAGACCCTATTTTGAGTGACTCCAAATACCGGCGGTAGCCTAAAACCAGCGTTAGGAGCCTCTAACGCTGGTTTTCACGGCTAACGCCAAACTCCAAATCTAGGCCTATGTTTGGCTGAAACAATGATATTAGCATATTCCTGTAAGTACTCATGTGATGGATTGTAGTTTAATTTTTGGTAACATTTATTGTCTCTTAGCTGTTTTTGAGCTTCTTCTCTGTATTTGTTAATTGGCCAAATTACCACATTACCACCCTTGTCTGAATTGCGTATTATAACGTCGCCCCATTGTTTCATGTCTTGAAGTGCCTGGGATTCAGTTTTAGATAAATTGGAATTAGTCCAATTCTCTTTTAGGTTTGTAATTTTGTTACAGACCACATTATTAAAGACTTCTAATTGTGGGCAGTTATTGATTTTGGGCATGAATTGAGATTTATTTTTTATTTTATCTCACCAGTTAGGATCCTTGATGGGCTCATTATCATTAAGTAATTCTTCCAAATTAACGAGGGAAATGCGTTCATCTTCTGATAAATTTGATATATCTCCATCAATGCACTGATTCTGAGTACTTGAGTACATTTTTTCAATGCTATTTTTCTAACATATAGTTGGACATCCTTAATCATCTCAAATTTATCACCTTTTGATGTTGGGCAGAATGACATTCCTTTTGAAAGTACACTGGTATGATCCAATGTTAATAATTTATGAGACAAGTTGATTACCCTCATTGTTTCATCCTCAGCTCTTAAAAAAGGGCTTGGGTCCCTTTTGTATGGTTTCCAGTTTCTGCGATCTACCTTTTTCTGAGTTTCGGATTTCTTCTTCATTTGTTTTTTTGGTTTTCCTCCTACCTCTTCTTGTGTGTTTAATTCTGAAGAGGTACTTTGGTCTAAAAAATCCTTCCTTTTTCGTCGAGTCATAGGGTTGTTACTACTACTAGCTATTGTAGATTTTGAGGGTTCTGAGTCTGATTCCAGTGTTTCTGTATCTCCCCCTTCAGTGTCTGTGGCACTGCCCAAAGATTAGACAATTTTGGGGTAAAATTAATTTCTGGCTCAATAAGTACTTACAGGTCAGATTTTCTCTTGCGACAGTTAATGTTTTTTTTCTCTGTAATGAGGTTGTATTAAAAGAAGACAAATTACTTAAAAATTTGGCTATATTGGTAGCGCGTAATATTATATTTAAAAATTGGAAATCCACAAGACCCCCAAGCTTAAAAGAATTTATAAATAATATGAAGACACAAATGACAATGGAGTTGTTTAATATTAAGATTTGTACTGAAAGTAAACTTACAGCCTTCTTCTCCAAATGGTTAAAGATAATTAGAGAATGTCCATTAATGGCACAAATTCAATTCATATCACCAATTCAAAATTCCCCCGAGTTCATTTTACTCATACTAAAAAACACCTTGCCGCAACAGTGGGACAAGGCAGGACTGTAAGGATCTAGGGATACCTTGATTGGGGTTTCCAGGGTGGGGGGTCGGAGAGAGAGACACTGCTGGGGGGGAGAGAGGGGGTGTTTTTTTTTTTGTGTATCAAGTTTAGCACTCTGTGTCTCAAGAGATTATTGGTGTATACTATTGGAGTATAAAATTAGAGATTAAGTTCAACTTTGCACTGAAAAATTGGTAAAATAATGGAAGCAGAAGATGTATTTGGTTTGTTTTTTATGTATATTTTTTTTTTCATTGGGCTGTGTCCCTTGATAAGGAAAAGGGCGAATTGCTTTCCCTTTTCCTTTGTCTGCCTCACATGTTATTTATGTTATTGTAATAATGTGTGTAACAAATAAAATATTTAAAAAAAAAAAAAACTTTAATAAGGATAAAAAGCATATATAGATAGCCTATAACACCAGGGATGTTTGCCTATACAAATAGCCAGCATAAAAAAAAAAAATACAAGAAAATAACTTTGTCCAATAAAACCAATTGATTATAATGAATTAGGGTAGCCTAATAAAAAATCCACCTTTTTGGTATATACTAAAGAGCTGATTTCCCTTTTAAGGGCAATGCCCATCCAAATTCCACTTTAGGGGCAATGGGTAGATCAGTTTATTTTGGGGGGTTGGGTGGGTGGGGGCTTTTACAGTTAGGGGTTAATTTGTATTTTTTTTTTCATTTAAAAGAGCTGTTAAATGTAGGGCAATGTCCTACAAAAGGCCCTTAGATTTTTTTATTTTTTGTAATATTAGATTTTTTATTTTAATTTAATATTAGGGTTTTTTTATGTAAAATTATTTTTTTCTCGTGAAAAGATAGGATGTTTTACTTTTGGTAATTTTTATAAATTTTTAAAGGTAGTATTTTTTATTTTATTTAATTGTAGTTAATTGGGGTTAATTAGGAGCTTAATGATTAGATTGATACTTGTGGGGGGGGGTTGGTGGTTAAGAGGTTAATAGGTTAATTGGGTAGTTTGCATTGTGGGGGTTGGTGGTTTAGGAGTTAATAGGTTAATTAGGTAGTTTTCATTGTGGGCGTTGGCTTTTTAGGGGTTAATAGTGCTAATAGGTAAATTGCATTGTGGAGTGTTGGTGGTTTAGGAGTTAATAGGTTAATTAGGTAGTTTGCATTATGGGGGTTGGAGGATTAGGGATTAATAATTTAAATAGGTAGATTGCATTGTGGGAGGATGGCAGTTTAGAGGTTTGGAGGTTAATACATTGTATTATTAGTTGCGATGTGGGGGGATGGCGGATATAGGGATTTTGACGTGTCGGTTCATTTTTTGGAGGTGGGTTATATTTTTATGTGCTATTTTTTTGTTGTTCACTTAGGCGCCGGCAGTTCATAAACTGTCGTAAGTCACTGGCAACTCCAGAAATGTATATTTCCGCACATTTCTGAATCTCGCCAGCTTATCAGACTTACGGCCGTATATGTGATTCACCCGATGTGCAAGGCGAATTTACAGCGGCTTGGGTTTCAGCAGTTGCGCTGAAACCTATGCCGTATATGTAATCCTGCCAAATGTATTTAACAAAAAAAGTCTAGTAACCATGTCTGTGCAATTTTGATTAAGGGAGCCTTCCTTTTGTGTTGCATCTTCACTATTTAAATGATTTGTTTTTACATTTTCCAATTTTGTTGGCCTTCGACAACAGCATTAAAAATTGAAGTGCACAAATCATTGTTAACATTTAACAAGCTCATTATGTTAATTCATTATTGTTTACTTTAGCATACATAAAAGGCTCATTATACTAAATGTTAAAGAGGTACCTAAAAAAGATACAGAGCTTAAGCGTCTGCTGTTCTAGTGTAACGCATAAACAGAATCACTTTAAGATGTCCTCATACATCATAACACCTAGTGAATTACATGTTCCCTTTCAGGCACAAGCACTGGAATTAATATTTCTTTCCTGCTGTTGGTCACAAGCATAATGCAGGACACTAATGAAACAGAACAGCTTTCAGCTCATGCGTTCAATTAGATGTGTCTTTTTATAATACATGCTTCCTGTACCAAAGTCTCTGAGGAACATCACACAAGAACAACAAATGTTTAGATCTCACACTTAAAATGTCACACCTTACAATTGCCATTTTTTGAATTTGTGATATTTTTTTTTATTTTTTATTTGAAGGGTTATATGATTCAAATTTAATCCAGAATAATATATTCTTATATGATTTTGGAACAAGTTCAAACATGTTTCCTTTTTTATTCTTTATTGTTTGATTTTTATTGTATGGTTTTATTGTTAAAAGCATACAGATTTTATATAGATAGATAGATAGATAGATAGATAGATAGATAGATAGATAGATAGATAGATATTACAGCTTAATGAGAAATAACAAACACATTTTTTTTTTTAGATAGAACATATTTTTAACAACCTTCTAATTTACTTCTGTTATCAGTTGTGCTTCATTCTCTTGTATCCCTTATTGACTCATGAGCCTACCTAGGTATGATTTTCAACAAATGATACCAAGAGAACTAGGCTAATTAATTAACCGATATATATGTGTATATGCCCCTCTCTGCCAAAGCGATATATATAGCCTCTGGTGGTGGGGGTATGGTGGTTAGTAGGTTAAGTGCAGTGTGGGGTCCAGTGGTAGGGAGTTAAGTGAGGTGGGTCCATAATGATGGGTTTAAGTGCGGTGGGAGAGTCTGGCGGTTGGAGTTTAAGTGTGGTGGAGGTCTGGCTGTTAGGTGAGATGTGGAGTCCATAAATTATGGTGCAGGGGGCTATCAGGAGGTTAAGTGTGTGTGAATTAATCCATTAGGGGGTTAAGTGCTGCGGGGGTCCAGGATTTAGGGTGCTACGTATGGTTGGAGTTCTGGCAGTAAGGAGGTTATGTGTGATGGGGTCCAGAGCTTAGAGGGTTAAGTGCTGTGAGGGGGTCGGGCTGTTAAGGGTAAGTGTGGTGGGGGGTCTGGAAGTTAGGGTTTTAAGTGGGTGGGGGGTCCTGCAGTTGGAGATTAAGTGCAGTGGACATTCCGGTGGTTAGGGGGTTTAATGTGTTGCAGGGTCTGGTGGGTAGGGGGTTAAGTGTGGTTGGAGGGTCCAGTATTTAGGAAGTAAAGTGTGGGGGACATTTAGGGGTTAAGTGCTGTGGGAGGATCTAATTGTTAGGGGGTTACGTTGGGTGAAGGTGTAAGGTTTGGTTGTCAATTGGGGTAGGGGATCTGGCTATTAGGTGGTTAGGTGCAGGCAGTCTGGTGCTTAGGCGGTTAAGGGAATGTTAGTTGTATGGGTTTAGGAATCTTCATGGGGCATTTTTATTTGTTTTGAACAAAGTTTGTTTACAAACTTTGTCCAAAAACAAATGAAGTGCCTAATGAGGCCAAGATTATAAGTGGACCAATACTTATTTATCGCTAACTGTGCTCTGGGTAAAGCATTAGCGTTCCCAGGTTAGAGTTAGTATTAAAAGTTTATTTGTGGCTTTCCTGGCAATATCTAGTATGTTTTAAATAACTGTTGCTGAGTGACACATGAGATAGAGTAAATCCAATCCCTTTACTGTTCCCCCATGTGGGGAGTTACAATCACAAAATCTTGATAGTGAGGGACGCTTGAATTTGTTTCCCCAGTAATAGTGGGGTTTATTACCTTTTTGTATGTCTGCCTCAGGGATTTTTATTTGCTATACTGATAGATAGAGTGCTCTCTCACAGGGTCATTGTCACGTTTTGTAATATTAACTACCGCTATCTTTGTTTTATTTTATGTCATTTTACTTTACTAATAAAAGTTACGTCTTTATAATGGGGTTTTTCTATATGAAGGTAAATTGTGTTATAACCCTCAGGTACTTTATAGTGTGAGTGGTTTGACTTGGTGTCTCCCTAGGTGGGGTGTTTAAAGATGCTTTCTTTTTTATATCTCTTTTTGTACATATATACACATGTATACATACACACATACACATATTTAGACAAAGTATAATTTTACTTTGGAGCCCTTTCCGATCAAACACCTTGCCATATATCATATCCCCTTTTTTTTTACCATTTTAAAACATTATTTTTTTCAATATAAAAGTTATATTTTTATTAAAAAAATTATTTATCTAAGTTTAATACATTATTTTAATGTGTTTTACATGTGTTTCCTGAAACTTTTTGTTAACCGTTACATGCTAATTCTTCTAGCCCAGTTTGAGCTTTCACTTGAGCGCAACCCATAACTTTCAGCTTGTAATATCAGCATTATTAGTGATAAACCTTTACTGTTAAAATATTTTACCATGGATTTGCAATATAAATTTGTTTGCTAATTTTAGTGCAATCTGGTCATATTGCTATTGTGTCCCACACCACTTGTAATCCGGGACTGAATGTTTCTCCCATACAAATGTCTAAAAATAATTAGGGGCTCTGTACACAACATGACCACCTAGAATAATTACTGGAAACTGTATATCCCAAAAAAGTATATAAACATTTAAATTATTTTGCTAACAACCTATTAATATTTTGATTATATTTTAATTAGCAGGAAAAACTGATAATTATTGTATTATTTTGACAGATCACAGTAAAACTTTCTAGCAAAGGTCCTTACCATACCATAATTATGACTAACAATTTAGAGAATTTTATAATACATGGATTACATTGTCTAAAAGTGCTTTTAATTTGTTCCTGCAATGATGTATTACTTATATTTACCCTTTGAATTCTTAATCTTTCCATTTCTCATTTGCTACACCTTAGACACCATAAGTAAGTGGTGATTTTCCAATAAAATAGGACCACGGGAAGAAGAAAAATAAAGAACAGTTGAGTATAAATGTGTGGCTTGGAAGGAAAACACGCAGTAAAAGCAAGATATAAACAGTAATAGTAAGCAGTGCTTACTATTACTGTTTATATCTTGCTTTTACTGCATGTTTAAGCAATAAGTGGATTAGAGAATGAGAAAAAAAATAGCTGAAAACAGTGAGAACCCCCCCCGCAAAAAACAACAAACATTTTAACTTACTTTAAAAAACCTAAATGAAAATGTGTAGGGCAGACAGAGAGCATCTCTAAAAGGGTCCTGTACTATGAACCTTAATGACCAAACGAGAAAAATAATTTGGAATAATTTCTTTATAAACAAAACATTGTTATAGTAGATAAATAAAACATTTAGGGCTAGATTATTAGTGGAGCAGTAGTTTCGCGTTCAAGCGTTTAAACCACTAAAAGTAATTTTTTTGCGCTTAAAGATTTGTGCTTTTATTACGAGTTGAAAGTAAAAGTTAGCACTCTCATGTTCGCAAAGTCGCAAAAACAAATACACTTTGAGAAGTCATGAACACAAAATTGTATTCCCCCAAAGACTTTAATGGAGCTGAAAAAGTTGGAAAAAAACACTCACAACTTGCGAAAAAACACGATCACAGCTATCTAAAAGTGCAACATAAGAAAATACTATTGCATATTTTATAATCCAATGTCTGCACATAGCAGAATATGTTCTCTTCATTCTAAAGAGATATTTTAATATATATATATGATGAATCTTTGCACAAATATATATTAAACATATATATATATATATATATATATATATATATATATTGTATATATGATTATATATATGTACAGCTATATACGGATATATAGGAATATCTATACACATTATTACTATTAAATATGATTATTGCATAAATATGCTTTTACATGTTTTCATCTACTTGACTGCAAAGGGGCTCCAATGCACTTATATAAGTCTATGAGGCCTATTTATTATTATTATCATTTATTTGTATAGCGCCGCCAAATTCCATAGCGCTGGATCATATGTCTGTCAGACATGATCCGACAGTTCGGATCAGGTCCGACAGACATCGCTGAATGCGGAGAGCAATACGTATTCAGCATTGCACCAGCAGCTCTTGTGAGCTGCTGGAACAATGCCGCCCCCTGCAGACTCCTGGCCCATCGGCCTCCAGCAGGGGGGTGTCAATCAACCCGATCATACTCGATCGGGTTGAATTCCGGCGATTCCTGTCCGCCTCATCAGAGCAAGCGGACAGGGTTATGGAGCAGCGGTCTTTAGACCGCTGCTTCAAAACTGGTGTTTCTGGCAAGCCTGCAGGCTCGCCAGAGACACGGGCCCTCAAGCTTCATTCGGAGCTTGATAGATAGGCCCCTATATATGTGTACATATGTATTTATGTGTTTATATATGTATATTTGTCTGTAAATACATAAAAACACATATAAATACATAAATATATATGTACACACATATAAACATATATAAAAATACATGCATATATATTTAGACATGAATATCTATGTATTTCTATGTTAAAGCCCTTTACAGTCCTTTTTTTTTTTTCTAACCTGAAACCTCATTTCTTTGAGCCCTTATAACTTTTTTATGCATTTTTAAAAAATTTAATAGATAGTGTTTTTATGAGTGATAAGGGTCTATTTAACAAAGGTCTGTCGGACCTGATCCAACAGTGCGGATCAGGTCCGACAGACCTCGCTGAATGCGGAGAGCAATACGCTCTCCATATGTAACGCCACCCCCTGCAGATT
This sequence comes from Bombina bombina, assembly GCF_027579735.1. Lineage (NCBI taxonomy): Eukaryota > Metazoa > Chordata > Amphibia > Anura > Bombinatoridae > Bombina > Bombina bombina. The sequence continues at coordinate 502,748,351 of NC_069499.1, forward strand.
TGTGGCCAATCGGTCGCCAGCAGGGGGTGTCAATCAACCTGATCGTATTCGACCGGGTTGAATTGCAGCGATGTCTGTCCGCCTCCTCAGAGCAGGCGGACAGGTTATGAAGCAGCGGTCTTTAGATCACTGCTTGATAACTGGTGTTTCTGGCGAGCCTGCAGGCTCGCTAGAAACACGGGCCCTCAAGCTCCATCCGGAGCTTGATAAATGGGCCCCTAAGTGTAACAATTTATTGTTGATGTGTTGTATACAACTTTTTATTCGAGTGTAACAGTTAATCAGAGCTCTTAGGTTGCAATAATCATTCTAGCATAAATCACAATTGTGCTCACGCATTTGCATTTACTTTAAATTTGAAATACAAGCAGAATTTAAATTGCGTGCAAACAGCCTCTAAAACCTTAAATCACAAACGTTATCGCGCCACTCACAATCTTGTCCTTAGCAGTTGTGGCTCTGCTGCAGAAAAAACCTTTTAATTTATTTTACAAATATTTAAATAAACAAAATAGTATTGTACATTATAATTATAATATGCATGACAGTAGATGATTTTGCTGCCCAGTGAGAGCATCTGGGTCACACGTTACAGATTTTTTTTCTAACAATACTATTCAGTCATTTATAATGGATGATCCTCCAGTTGATAAATATAGCTGCACTTTGCTATTATGAACGTTCATCTTTTCTTTTTTTTGTTTGTTTGTTAATAAATGTTTGAATAATATCCCATTATTATTACATTGTGTCAGGATAAGACAATGTGTGTCTTCAGATAATAGGATAAAGAGCAATATTACAATGATAAAAGAATAGGAAGATTTCAACTGAACATTGCTGCATTTTATGTGTTTCTTTTTTTAGTGGGGGAATTTAAAGAGATATGAAATTGATGCACGAAGTAAAAAATTAGATTGGCAAGAACAAGTTAACTTTACATTATTAATGATTAATGTGAAAAATGGATAATGTACTTTTAATTATGCAGAACAAATGAAAATGAGGTTTGGAAATTGAGATTCTTACTGTGGATTTTTTAAATTTTGGTTGTTAGAGTGAGTTTTTGAAAATGTGGTCTGTACAGTGAGTTTTGCAACTTTGGAATAAATTTAAAACCTCATCACTTAAGGGTTTCACAATTTACAGTGTGAGAAATGTGAAAATAGTTGTGGCCACAAACAAACTGCAAACACATAAAGGATGTACACTACACTGTACCTTAAGTAGTTGTCATTAAAAATGTCCCATTATGATAAATAGACACAGATGTATAATCATTTTAACGTTTATTTAAATGTTTGTAGCACTGGCATATTTTAAAATTATACTCCAAAGGGAGTGTTGTGAGTTCCACCACCACTAAAAACAAGGCAAAAATGCTGTGTCCATTCAGTTCTGTATTATGCCATACTCCCTCCCTTACAGTTAACATTAACTAGGCCTCTGCTAGAAACATGGAATGTAAGGATATCTCAGGATAGTCCCAATAATGCTACTGATCATGATTTCATTAAGCATATTTTTTACCCTAATTTTTTATGTGCTTGGTAATCGTCTGCAGTTCTTATTTTGTGGTTTTATAATCCATAAGCGACATTTGTGTGAAGTATTTTGTTGCCTTCACTAATAAAGTATATGATCAGTCTATAGCAGTGGTTTTCAAACCTGTCCTCAGACCTCCCTACAGACCACATTTTGAGGATATCTGAACTGGAGCACAGGTGAAATAATCAGCTGATTAGTAAACATGGTTATTTTACCTGCACTCATCCAAAGTAATCCTGAAAACCTGACCTGTTGGGGAGCTCTGAGGCCAGGTTTGAAAGCCACTGGTCTATAGGTATCTGACATATGCACAATGAACTACATTTCATTTGCAATGCTAACTGCACCACATTTTAACCAATTTTAATTTTTAACAAAAACACACATCTACTATATTTCAGTGTAAAGTTTATTTCAATACAAATGAGAATTTATTTATTGCATGACAAAAAATATAAATTGGACCACTTCCTTAAATCCCATTGGTCTAGAAAAATATTGCCTACCTCAGTGTTTTTCAACCATGATCCTAAAGTACCCCCAACAATCCATGTTTTCATTATAGCTGAACCAGTGCACAGGTGAAGTAATCAGCTGATCAGTTACACCATGGTTACTAACCTGTTCTTACCCATAAGCTGAATATTTCACCTGTGCTCTGGTTCAGCTATAATGAAAGCCTGGACTGTTGGGGGTACTTGAGGACTGGGGTTGAGAAACACTGATCTACCTAATGGGGTCACAGAGGAGTAATGTCATTGAGTCAACTTGACTGTGCACAATGAGAAATCTATTCCGCAATGTCAGAAAAGAATTTCCGACATCTAAAAAAAGGTTTAAAGGAAGAAAAAAATGATTAGGTAAATTTAAAAAACTAAAAGCTAAGAAAATAATTGGAATAATTTGGCGATCAATAATTTAACAGTATGAAAAATATTTTGTGAACCGTTTGAGGTCATAAAATCCAGTTTCAGACATTTATCAACATATTAATATTTTTTCTGAGGACCCATCACGTCCCTTTCATGTGGGGTTTGTGTCCCTCTCATCCTGAAAAAAATGGAAAAAATGTACACGGCAAAGATGAACGTTCAACAGGTAAGAACCTTTTTTAAAATATCCGTTGTCAAATTATGTATAAATCTTTTTTGGCTGAAAAAAATGTTTAACATATTTCAGACACTCTGGATTATGGCAATATTTTTCAGGACACATTTGTACCAGATTTCACTATTCTGATCTGATTCCTCAGATAACCTGATATTTAATTTTCTATTTGCAATAAAAAATGATAAACATTAACAAATAAAATATAAATGTATTCCCAAATAGACATAGATGTATGTTTTTATTAATGAAAGCAGATTTTTGATAATTAAACATTTGTTTAAAAAATTATATTAACATAGATAAAAACATATCTGAGCAGAAAGAAATAACAAAGGATGAAGGTATGCAAAATATTACCTGCTAACAACTTTATCCTGTAACCTATGAACTACTTACTGTTAACTATTTACAAAACTAACCTAATAACTAATAACTATTTCTTATTAACTATTTACAAATCAAACCTATTAACTATTAACTATTTTTTATTATCTATTTACAAATCTAACCTAATAACTATTAACTATTTTTTATTAGCTATTTACAAATCTAACCTAATAACTATTAACTATTTCTTATTATCTATTTACAAATCTAACCTAATAACTATTAACTATTTCTTATTATCTATTTACAAATCTAACCTAATAACTATAAACTATTTCTTATTATCTATGAACTACTTACTTTTAAATATTTACCAATATCTATGAACTACAACGTAATCTATACTATCTATTTCCTTCTAATTACAAATAATTTAGGGTACTTTACATTACCAGACTGTCACTGCCAGCAAATTGTGCTATAGATTTTTTATTTTTTGTCTGTTATTGTACTGTAAAGTACTGTTGAAGCTGAAATTACCCCATCTCCACTTTCTGGGAGTTTCAAGGGGGGCGAAGCATCAATCTATGAGTTTCACTTGGAGTGGATGCCAGAGATTTGGTGCAGACCACCGCCAATCCCACTGCATCCACTTATGGATTGACGCTTCTCCACCGTTTGAATCCCCCAGGTGGCAAATGTGGAGATAGGGGAATTTCTTCTACTACAGTACTTTGGCAATAATGGAACAAAACTCTATTGTGCCAGAGTGTTGCTCCATTATTGGAAAGTATAGCTATGCATGAGGTTATTATTAACCCTTTCAAAGAAAGTCAGAACTACAGTGTATAATAAGATGCAATATTATTTGCAAACATCATAAAATGTATCATTTCAGATAATCCTTCAGATTTAACTTTGAGAAATTGTACAAATTATTTGACAAAAAAGAAACATTTTGATAAGGCACAAGTCTTTAAAATGAATACATATATGACTTTAACCCATTGTTGTGAAAAAGGATAAGATCCTGAACATTCAAGCTGAGCCTTCAGAATCTGATGCGTGTACAGAAACCAAGTTTTACAGATATGCGAGAAATATTTGTCGAGCATTAACTGCACTAGGTGTAAAATGTTTGCACGTCAGGTTGTGTTCGTATTATGAGGTGAAAGAAAATTGTTTTCACTCACAAGCTAACCTGACGCTCCTAAAAACCTATTCCCCCACAGAAGTCAAAGGAGCAAAAAAAGTGGGAAAAACCTAACACCCTATTTGCGCACAAACACAATCTCATATTCTCAAGTGCTCTAACCCGACATGAAAATATGAATATTTCACATTCCAATGTTCTTCACATAGAAGAATATCTTCTATTTATTCATAAATACTTATTTCTACATATAGTAAACTCCCAGTTAACCAGCACCCATGGGGCTTGGTGGATTCCAGATAAGTGTAGTACCTGGATGCTTGAGAGTTACTATTAAAATAGGCCTAACTAGTTCTATAACCCATACTATAAACGTTTTGTTTACTTGATATTAATATTTAAATACAGTAAATAAAAGCAAATGATTATTTAATATTAATGCCGCCTCCGTTCAGTCCCAGGCACCCAGTGGCAGCGTGATATCTTATTCTCAGACTGCCTTGTGCTCACAACTGTCAAGAGCAGTTATGTAGGGTCTGGTGGCATGAAAAGGTCCTGCATTCACCTTTAAGAGCACACTATGGAGAAAGGAAGCTGTGGAGCAAAGTTAGTGTTAATTTTAATGTACAGTATCTTCATTTTTTTTTTCTGGTTACTTGAAAGTGCCAGTTAGCTGAGAGTTTACTGTATATATGATGGTATTTTGCTACAATATATATCTATACATATATACTGTATATATATATATATATATATATATATATATATATATATATATATATATATATATATTTCTTTCATGTAATTAGCAAGAGTCCATGAGCTAGTGACGTATGGGATATACATTCCTACCAGGAGGGGCAAAGTTTCCCAAACCTCAAAATGCCTACAAATACACCCCTCACCACACCCACAATTCAGTTTTACAAACTTTGCCTCCTATGGAGGTGGTGAAGTAAGTTTGTGCTAGATTCTACGTTGATATGCGCTCCGCAGCAGGTTGGAGCCCGGTTTTCCTCTCAGCGTGCAGTGAATGTCAGAGGGATGTGAGGAGAGTATTGCCTATTTGAATGCAATGATCTCCTTCTACGGGGTCTATTTCATAGGTTCTCTGTTATCGGTCGCAGAGATTCATCTCTTACCTCCCTTTTCAGATCGACGATATACTCTTATATATACCATTACCTCTACTGATTCTCGTTTCAGTACTGGTTTGGCTTTCTACTACATGTAGATGAGTGTCCTGGGGTATGTAAGTCTTATTTTCTGTGACACTCTAAGCTATGGTTGGGCACTTTTATATAAAGTTCTAAATATATGTGTTCAAACATTTATTTGCCTTGACTCAGGATGTTCAACATTCCTTATTTCAGACCGTCAGTTTCATATTTGGGATCATGCATATGAATTAATCAATTTTTTTCTTACCTTAAAATTTGACTTTTTCCCTGTGGGCTATTAGGCTCGCGGGGGCTGAAAATGCTTCATTTTATTGCGTCATTCTTGCCGCGGACTTTTTTGGCGCAAACATTTTTTCTGTTTCCGGCGTCATACGTGTCGCCGGAAGTTGCGTCATTTTTTTGATGTTTTTTTGCGCCAAAAGTGTTGTCGTTCCGGATGTGGCGTCATTTTTGGCGCCAAAAGCATTTAGGCGCCAAATAATGTGGGCGTCTTTTTTGGCGCTAAAAAATATGGGCGTCACTATTGTCTCCACATTATTTAAGTCTCATTATTTATTGCTTCTGGTTGCTAGAAGCTTGTTCACTGGCATTTTTTCCCATTCCTGAAACTGTCATTTAAGGAATTTGATCAATTTTGTTTTATATGTTGTTTTTTCTATTACATATTGCAAGATGTCTCCGTTTGTCCCTGAGTCAGAAGCAACTTCTGGAAAAATGCTTAGCTGAGTTTCAGTTCTACCAAAGCTAAGTTCATTTATTTTAAATGTTATAAATGTTTATCTTTAGCTATGGTTTGTAATAAGTTATTATGATATACTTTTACATGCAGATTCCATTAGTATTTATGCTTTATACATTTCCATTCTTAAGTGCAAGAAATGTTTAGAAGATTTATAAGAAATATTTTTTCTGATTAAGGCTATGTCTGACTTTGTGCTTTCTAATACGATTTTAGGTCTTTTTCACTTCTTTTTTAATTATTGAAGTTTCAAATGACCAACAACATACTGATTTATCCTTCTCTGATGATGTTTTTTTCTCTTTCAGAAATTCTCTTCATCAGATATTGACACTAACAAATCTACTTTTTTATATAATTTTTTTATTATTAAAGTACATTTGTTCTTTGTTGAAGAGGTGTTGATTATTTTGGATATTAAGGTAACTAGTTCTTTAAGACTAGCTGACACTATTTCTGCCTTTTTATTTCTTCTGTGATTTCAGAGGTTTTCTTTCCAATTCCCCATACTAGGGAATGGAATAGGCTGAGAATTTTCTTTTATTTTTAAACTATATTCTTTGTCAGCAGTTAAATTCAATTTGGAGGGTTCTCCAATTTATTGGAGCTCTCTCTACTCCTACTAATTATGCTATTGTTTTTATAGCAAAATAGTATTTATTTTCCTTTATATAGTTGTATCTTATTTTTGGAAAATTATTTAGTTTCAGGTACTTTTCTTGGTCCTGTGATATTGCAATTGCTTCATTTTTTTCTGTTTAGTTTAAGATCAAGTATCAGATCATGATTTATTTTAGCATTGTTAAGGGACAACATTTACTAGACTAGGTGCCGTTGCATTTGTCTTGTTGTTTTGCATTTTGCAAGTCCTCTGTTTTGACTGGTCCTTTAAACTGGACTATCATGCTAATGATTTCATTTGTGTCTTCATTTTATTGAATATATTCGCAAATGAGGGTTAATCTATGTCTTTAGCTATTTTAGCTAGAAGAATTCTGTGATTTAAAAAAAAAAAAAAAAAAAAAAAAAAAGAAAATACATATTTCTTTTGTTCTAAGATAATCAATTATAATTGGATTCAATTCTTAACTGTTACTATGGGCTTCAAGATTGAGTTCTAAGACTAAAACTTTAAGCTTATACTAGTTTGGTTGTTCTTATTAAGGAACGAATCCTGAGTTCTTTCCCAAGTAACATGTTTTTAATTGGGGTTCGAAATTAGCTTCCTAATGTTGCGATGCACGTGCCGTATTCCAGCTTGGCTGGTAAGGGGCAGGTTAAGACTTCTTTGAAATTTATTTGGTTCTATTTTGTCCAAATTTCTTTGATTTTATTCCAGTAAGGCTAACACTTTCTTTCAGTGTGTTTCTGTCCTATATATTTTGGATACTGTTGAGGCATGGCTGGGTACCCATGGGGTTCAAGCGCTGCTCAGACCTGGAATCTTCTGGGGTTTTTATTCCAGTTCCTTTTCTAGGAACTGGGTTTTGGAGTTTTATGCAAACTATTTTGCCTTTTTGTGGTCATTGATAGCATTATTTGTTTTCTTTAGATACAATAAATGCGTATTCTTCATTTTTCTGTTTTCATTCAGATTATTTCCTGAGGATGCGGATTCTCATATGTTTCACTTGCTCTTCAGGACATAGTTAGAGGATCTTTTTTCAAAAGCACTTGATTCCTCACGCAAGGGTCACCTTTTTTTAGGTTTCCAGATGGTTTATGTCACTATCTTTGTCTCTATCAGACAAGGGACAATTTGTATTGGGTTCCGTCTGTTGGTACCTTTAGTCTCTATTATTTCCTTCAGTTGCTATATATGCATAGAAGTTTTAACAGCATTGGATTCAATTCCCTTTGCTCATTTTCAATGGAAAGATCCTTTCCAGCTTTTTATGAGTGTTGTTTCTTCAAGAACATGGTTGGAGGATCAATTAACCAAAAAGTTTGTTGATTCCTCAGACAAGAGTAACCTTTTTTAGATTTCTGGATAGATTCAGTGTCCATGACTCTGTCTCTGTTGGACAGGAGACGTCTGAAATTGGTTTCAGCTTATCGAAACCTTCAGTCTCAATCATTCCCTTCGGTAGCCTTATGCATGGAAATTCTAGGTTCTTATGACTGCTGCATTGGACGTGTTCCCCTTTGCTCATTTTCACATGCGACCTCTTCAGCTCTGTATGCTGAACCAGTTGTGCCGGGATTATACAAAGATATCTCATTTAATATCTTTAAAACTGATTGTTCGACACCCTCTGACGTGGTACAGACCACCATCGTTTAGTTCAGGGGGCTTCTTTTTTTTTCTTCTTCCAACCTGGACTGTGATCTCAACAGATGCAAGTCTGACAGGTTGGGGAGCTGTATGGGGGTTTCTGACAGCACAAGGGGTTTGGGAAATCTCAGGAGGTGAGATTACCAATCAATATTTTGGAACTCCGTGCAATTTTCAGAAGCTCTTCAGTCATGGCCTCTTCTAAAGAGAGAATCGTTCATTTGTTTTCAGACAGACAATGTCACAACTGTGGCATATATCAATCATCAAGGAGGGACTCACAGTCCTCTGGCTATGAAAGAAGTATCTCGAATTCTGGTATGGGCGGAATCCAGCTCCTGTCTAATCTCTGCGGTTCATATCCCAGGTATTGACAATTGGAAAGCGGATTATCTCAGTCGCCAAACGTTACATTCGGGCGAGTGGTCTCTTCACCCAGAGGTGTTTCTTCAGATTGTTCAAATGTGGGGACTTCCAGAAATAGATCTGATGGCTTCTCATCTAAACAAGAAACTTCCCAGGTATCTGTCCAGATCCAGGGATCCTCAGGCGGAAGCAGTGGATGCATTGTCACTTCCTTGGAAGTATCATCCTGCCTATATCTTTCAGCCTCTAGTTCTTTTTCCAAGAGTAATCTCCAAGATTCTGAAGGAATGCTCGTTTTTTCTGCTGGTGGCTCCAGCATGGTCTCACAGGTTTTGGTATACGGATCTTGTCCGCATGGCTTCTTGCCAACCGTGGATTCTTCCGTTAAGACCAGACCTTCTGTCACAAGGTCCTTTTTTACCATCAGGATCTCAAATCCTTAAATTTAAAGGTATGGAGATTGAACGCTTGATTCTTAGTCAAAGAGGTTTCTCTGACTCTGTGATTAATACTATGTTACAGGCTCGTAGATCTGTATCTAGGAAGATATATTATCGAGTCTGGAAGACTTACATTTCTTGGTGTCTTTCTCATCATTTTTCCTGGCATTCATTTAGAATTCCGAGAATTTTTCAGTTTCTTCAGGATGGTTTGGATAAAGGTTTGTCTGCAAGTTCCTTGAAAGGACAAATCTCTGCTCTTTCTGTTCTTTTTCACAGAAGGATTGCTATTCTTCCTGATATTCATTGTTTTGTACAAGCTTTGGTTCGTATAAAACCTGTTATTAAGTCAATTTCTCCTCCTTGGAGTTTGAATTTGGTTCTGGGGGCTCTTCAAGCTCTTCCGTTTGAACCTATGCATTCACTGGACATTAAATTACTTTCTTGGAAAGTTTTGTTTTCTTTTGGCCATCTCTTCTGCTAGAAGAGTTTCTGAATTATCTGCTCTTTCTTGTGAATCTCCTTTTATGATTTTCCATCAGGATAAGGCGGTGTTGCGAACTTCTTTTAAATTTTTACCTAAGGTTGTGAATTCTAACAACATTAGTAGAGAAATTGTGGTTCCTTCATTATGTCCTAATCCTAAGAATTCTAAGGAGAGATCATTGCATTCTTTGGATGTAGTTATTGCTTTGAAATATTATGTTGAAGCTACTAAGAATTTCCGAAAGACTTCTAGTCTATTTGTTATCTTTTCCGGTTCTAGGAAAGGTCAGAAGGCCTCTGCCATTTCTTTGGCATCTTGGTTGAAATCTTTAATTCATCATGCTTATGTCGAGTCGGGTAAATCTCCGCCTCAAAGGATTACAGCTCATTCTACTAGGTCAGTTTCTACTTCCTGGGCGTTTAGGAATGAAGCTTCGATTGATCAGATTTGCAAAGCAGCAACTTGGTCTTCTTTGCATACTTTTACTAAATTCTACCATTTTGATGTGCATTCTTCTTCTGAAGCAGTTTTTGGTAGAAAAATACTTCAGGCAGCTGTTTCAGTTCGATTCTTCTGCTTATAATTTCAGTTTTCTTCATTATAAGATTTAAACTTTATTTTGGGTGTGGATTATTTTTCAGCGGAATTGGCTGTCTTTATTTTATCCCTCCCTCTCTAGTGACTCTTGCGTGGAAGATCCACATCTTGGGTAGTCATTATCCCATACATCACTAGCTCATTGACTCTTGCTAATTACATGAAAGAAAACATAATTTATGTAAGAACTTACCTGATAAATTCATTTCTTTCATATTAGCAAGAGTCCATGAGGCCCACTAGCTCATGGACTCTTGCTAATATGAAAGAAATGAATTTATCAGGTAAGTTCTTACATAAATTATGTTTTATATATACAGTCACCTGCATTTCTGTCAGATAATGCACCACTTCGCCCAGAAAATTGTTGCAATTACAAATGTTTCGGCATGCTCATGCTTATTTATTTTGTTTGTATTGGTATGACAAAAAAGTGGAGAAAAAAAAGCTAAATCTGACATATTCCACACAAAACTCCAAAAACTGACCGGACAAAATTATTGGCACCTTCTGAAAATTTTAAGAAATAATAGCTCCTTTAATTTGTAATTAAACTCACCTGTATCAATTAACAAGTGCTGACAATATAGATATCACACCGGCAACCAGTTAAATGGTGAAAAGAGCAGCAAAGAATTGAGAACAAAAATTGTGGATAAGCATGGACAATCTCAAGGTTAGAAGTCCATCTCCATAGATCTTAATGTTCCTGCATCCACTATGGGCAATATTGTTAAGAAGCTAACAGTCCATGGCACTGTAGCTTATCTCCCTGGACCTGGACAAAAGAGAAAAATTGATCAAAGATTGCAACAAAGGATTATTTGAATGGTGGATAAAGAACCTTGATTAACTTCCAGACAAATTAAAGCTGACCTTCAGGCACAGGGTAACAATGTGTCAGCTCCCACTACATATTGCCATCTGAATGAAAAGGGACGCCATAGTAGGAGACCCAGGAGGACCCCACTGCTGATACAGAAACATAAAAAAGCCAGACTGGAGTTTGCCACAACTTACCTAACGATGCTAAAATCCTTTTGGTGGAAGGTGCTGTGAACAGACTAAACAAAATTACAGCTTTTTGGTAAAGCCAATCATCCTACTGTTTGAAGAAAAAGAAATGAGGCTTTTAAAGAAAAGAATACAGTCCTTACAGTCAAACATGGTGGCCGTTCACTGATGTTTTGGGGTTGCTTTAATGGTTCAGGCACTGGATGTCTTGACTGTGTGCATGGCATTATCAAATCTGAAAACTAACAACAAATTCTGAATTTTAATGTAGGGCCCAGTGTCAGAAAGTTGGGTCTGGGTCTCCGTCAGAGGTCATGGGTCTTACAGCAAGACAATGACCTAAAGCACACATCAAAAAGCACCCAGAAATGGTATAAGACAAAGCACTGGAGAGTACTGAACTGACCAGCAATGAGTCCAGATCTCAATCCCATAGAGCAGCTGTGGAGAGATCTCTAAACAGTCATTGGGAAAAGGAAGCCTTCCAATCTGAGAGACCTGGAGCAGTTGGCGAAAGAAGAGTGGTTCAAAATTCCAGTAGAGTGGTATAAGAAACGTATTGATGGTTACAGGAAGCGATTGATTTCAGTTATTTTTTTCAAGGGGAGAGCTACCAAATATTAAATTGAGGCTGCCAAAAATTTTGTTTAGTCCATTTTTAAAGTTTTGTGTGGAATGTGTCAGATTTGGCTTTTTTTTTCTCCACTTTTTTGTGTCATACCAATACAAACAAAATAAATAAACATGAGAATGCCTAAACATTTGTAATTGCAACGATTTTCTGGGAGAAATGGTGCATTATCTGACAGAAATGCAGGGGTGCCAATATTTTGGGCCATGACTATATATATGTATATAGGTATAGATATTTAGATGTTTATATGAATATGTATTACAAATACTAAGAACATATTCTGCTATGTGAAGGACATGTATTTTTTTTACAGTAAATACATACTATAACACTTTATTAAATAGGAATATTGCATAAATATGTTTTTACATTTTTTAATCTTAACTGCAGAGGGCTCCAAAGCACTTATCTATATATAAAAGTCTATCGGCTAGATTATGAGTTCTGCTTTTTTACGCCCGCTGCTATTACGAGTCTTGAAGGTTTAGGGTCACCGCACACTTCTTTGGCCTTACCGGCAAAACAACTTACGTAAACTTCATAAAGTCTTTTTTCTATGGAACTTCCATAGCGCCGGTATTACGAGTCTGTCCTGGGAGGCCAAAAAGTGAGCAGTACACCCTACCCCGTCAAGATCCGTAACGCATTCTAAAGTCAGTAGTTAAGAGTTTTATGGTACCAATTAACCCCTAAACCGAGGCCCTCCCACATCCAAACACTATAATAACATTTTTAACCCCTAATCTGCTGCTCCGGACACCGCCGCCATCTACATTATATTTATGAACCCTAATCTGCTGCCCCCAACATCGCCAACACCTACATTATATTTATTAACCCCTAATCTGCCACCCCAAATGTCGCCGCAACCTACCTACACTTATTAATCCCTAATCTGCCGCCCCCAATGTTGCCACCACTATAATAAACATATTAACCCCTAAACCGCTGCACTCCCCCTTGCAAACGTTAGTTAAATATTATTAACCCCTAATCTGCCATCCCTAACATCGACGCCACCTACCTACATTTATTAACCCCTAATCTGCCGCTCCCAACGTTGCTGCCACTATATTAAAGTTATTAACCCCTAAATCTAAGTCTAACCCTATCACCCCCTAATTTCAATATAAATTTAAATAAATCTAAAGAAAATTACTATCATTAACTACATTATTCCTATTTAAAACTAAATACTTACCTATAAAATAAACCCTAAACTAGCTACAATATAACTAATAGTTACATTGTAGCTAGCTTAGGATTTATTTTATTTTACAGGCAAGTTTGTATTTATTTTAACTAGGTAAAATAGTTATTAAATAGTTATTAACTATTTAATTACTACTTAGCTAAAATAAATACCAAAGTACCTGTAAAATAAAACCTAACCTAAGTTACACAAACACCTAACACTACACTTTAATTAAATAAATTAACTAAATTAACAACAATTAAATCGATTAAATTAAATTAGCCCAAGTACAAAAAAAACAAAACATTAAATTACATATTTAAACTAATTACACCTAATCTAATAGCCATATCAAAATAAAAAAGCCCCCCCCAAATAAAAAAAAAACCTAGCCTAAACTAAACTACCAATAGAACTTAAAAGGGCCTTTTGCGGGGCATTGCCCCAAAGAAATCAGCTCTTTTACCTGTAAAAAAAAAATACAAACAACCCCCCCAACACACAACCAACTCCACAAATAAAATACTATCTAAAAAAATCTAAGCTCCCCATTGCTCTGAAAAGGGCATTTGGATGGGCATTGCCCTTAAAAGAGCAGTTAGCTCTTTTTCAAGCCTAAACCCTAACCTAAAAATAAAACCCACCCAATACACCCTTAAAAAACACTAACCCGCTGAAGATCGACTTACCGGGAGAAGTCTTCATCCAAGCAGGGCCAAAGTCCTCAATGAAGCCGGGAGAAGTCTTCATCCAAGCCGGGCGAAGTGGTCCTCCAGATGGGCAGAAGTCTTCATCCAGATGGCATCTTCTATCTAAATCCATCTGGCGTGGAGCGGGTCCATCTTCAAGACATTCTATCAGCCAATCGGAATCTAAGGGACGCCATCTTGGATGACGTCACTTAAAGGTACCTTCATTCGTCTTTAGTCATCGGATGAAGAGGATGCTCCACGTCGGATGTCTTGAAGATGGACCCGCTCCGCGCCGGATGGATGAAGATAGAAGATGCCGTCTGGATGAAGACTTCTGCCTGTCTGGAGGACCACTTTGCCCGGCTTGGATGAAGACTTCTCCTGGCTTTGTTGAGGACTTCGGCCCGGCTTGGATGAAGACTTCTCCCGGTAAGTCGATCTTCAGGGGGTTAGTGTTAGGTTTTTTTAAGGGTGTATTGAGTGGGTTTTAGTTTTTTTTAGATAGTATTTTATTTGGGGGGTTGGTTGTGTGGGTGGTAAGTTTTACTGTTGGGGGGTTGTTTGTATTTTTTTTTCAAGTAAAAGAGCTGATTGCCCCAAAGTAATGCCCCACAAAAGACCCTTATAAGAGCTATTGGTAGTTTAGTTTAGGCTAGGGTTTTTTTTTATTTTGGGGGGGGGGGCTTTTTTATTTTGATAGGGCTATTAGATTAGGTGTAATTAGTTTATATATATGTAATTTGTTTTTTTATTTTATGTAATTTAGTGGGGGGGTTGTACTTTAGCTAATTTAATTTAATTTAATTGATTTAATTGTTGTTAATTTAGTTAATTTATTTAATTATAGTGTAGTGTTAGATATTTGTGTAACTTAGGTAAGGTTTTATTTTACAGGTAAGTTTGCATTTATTTTAGCTAGTTAGTTATTAAATAGTTAATAACTATTTAGTAACTATTATACCTAGTTAAAATAAATGCAAACTTGCCTGTAAAATAAAAATAAATCCTAAGCTAACTACAATACAATATTTTATAGGTAAGTATTTAGTTTTAAATGGGAATAACGTAGTTAATGATAGTAATTTTCTTTAGATTTATTTAAATTATATTTAAGTTAGGGGGTGTTAGGGTTAGGGTTAGACTTAGGTTTAGGGGTTAATACATTTAGTATAGTGGCGGTGACATTGGGGCGGCAGATTAGGGGTTAATAATATTTAACTAATGTTTGCGAGGCGGGAGTGCGGCGGTTTAGGGGTTAATATGTTTATTATAGTGGTGGCGATGTTGGGGCTACAGATTAGGGGTTAATAAGTGTAGGTAGGTGGCGGTGACACTGGGGGCGGCAGATTAGGGGTTAATAAATATAATATAGGTGTCGGCGATGTTGGGGGCAGCAGATTAGGGGTTCATAAGTATAATGTAGGTGGCGGTGGTGTCCGGAGCAGCAGATTAGGGGTTAATAAGAATAATGTAGGTGTCAGCGATGTCGGGGGCGGCAGATTAGGGGTTAATAAGTGTAAGATTAGGAGTGTTTAGACTCGGGGTTCATGTTAGGGTGTTAGGTGTATACATAACTTATTTCCCCATAGGAATCAATGGGGCTGCGTTACGGAGCTTTACGCTGTTTTTTTGCAGGTGTTAGACTTTTTCTCAGCCGGCTCTCCCCGTTATTCCTATGGGGAAATCGTGCACGAGCACATACTACCAGCTCACCGCTGACTTAAGCAGTGCTGGTATTGGAGTGAGGTAATTAGCAAAATTTTGCTCAATGCTCACTTCTTGACTTTTAACGACGGGTTTGTAAAAACTCGTAATACCAGAGCTGTAGGGAAGTGAGCGGTGAGGGAAAACTGCTCGTTAGCACCGCATAGCCTCTAATGGAAAACTCGTAATCTAGCCGTATATTTGTGCACATATGTTTGTATGTGTTTATATGTCTGTAAATACATATATACACATATAAATACATACATGCATACATATGTACACATAATATATGTATCTGTCTATCTATCTATCTAGTTGTGAGTTGTGAATCTGCCCTCCTGAGGTCAACCAACTGGTGAGTTTGTTAGACAATATATATCATTCCAAAAAACAGCAACAGACCAGGATTTGCATCAACAAAATAAAGCCAAATTTATTTGACGTTTCAGGGATATATTTCTCCTTCTTCAGAACAATAATTACACACAAGTGCGGTGCTTAAGTACAAACATATAACAATGCCTCCTACTTTCTGTGAAGAAAACACCAAACACTTACATCATATCCAGTGTTCATAAGTGTGTTCTCCTACTTAGGCCGGAAGTACTTCTCATGTACATCCGGTTTTGTGCACACAAACATCACCTCATAGGTGTCTTAACCCAATTGAACCGGGAGTACTTATCCTGCACTTCCGGTTTAATACAAACAACTCTTATGGCATAGTAGCCCATATTGGGTGATTCATAAAATAAACTCCATAAATGTGAAATAATATCATTATCATGTGAACATAAACAAACTTATATATCTCCGTATTATACAGCTTACAAACAAACGCCTAGATTTAGAGTTTGGCGTTAGCCATCAAAAGCAGCGTTAAGGGGTCCTAACGCTGCTTTTGGCCGCCCGCTGGTATTTAGAGTCACGCAGGAAAGTGTCTACCGCTCACTTCCCTACCGCGATTCAGGCTACCACAGATCCCCTTATGCCAATTGCGTATCCTATCTTTTCAATGGGATCTGCCTAACGCTAGTATTTGGAGTCTTGGGAGAAGTGAGTGGTAGACCCTACCGACAAGACTCCTAACGCCAAAAAAAGTCAGTAGTTAAGAGCTTTATGGGCTAACGCCGGAATATAAAGTTCTTAACTACTGTGCTCTAAAGTACACTAACACCCATAAACTACCTATGTACCCCTAAACCGAGGCCCCCCCACATTGCTGCCACTCTAATAAAAAGTTTTAACCTCTAATCTGCCGACCGGACACCGCCGCCACCTACATTATCCCTATGAACCCCTAATCTATTGCCCCTAACATGGCCGACCCCTATATTATATTTATTAACCCCTAATCTGCCCCCCCAACATCACCGCTACCTAACTACACTTATTAACCCATAATCTGCTGACCGTTTATTTTATGTTTATTTTATTGTATTTTATTTTAGGTAATTGTAGGTAATTTATTTAATTAATTTAATGATAGTGTAGTGTTAGGTTTAATTGTAACTTAGGTTAGGATTTAGTTTACAGGTAATTTTGTATTTATTTTAACTAGGTAGCTATTAAAGAGGTATTAACTATTTAATAGCTATTGTACCTAGTTAAAATAAATACAAAGTTGCCTGTAAAATAAATATAAATCCTAAAATAGCTACAATGTAATAATTACATTGTAGCTATATTAGGGTTTATTTTATAGGTAAGTATTTAGTTTTAAATTGGAATATTTTAGTTAATTTTAGGAATATTATTTCATTTAATATAAATTATATTTATGTTAGGGGGTGTTAGGGTTAGAGTTAGGTTTAGGGGTTAATCACTTTATTATAGTAGCGGCGACGGTGCGGGCGGGAGATTAGGGGTTAATAATTGTAGGTAGGTGGCGGCGATATTAGGGAGGGCAGATTAGGGGTTAATACTATTTATTCTAGGGTTTGCGAGGTGGGAGTGCTGCGGTTTAGGGGTTAATACATTTATTGTGGCGGCGAGGTCCGGTCGGCAGATTAGGGGTTAATAAGTGTAGGTAAGGTAGCGGCGACGTTGGGGGGGCAGATTAGGGGATAATAAATATAATATATGGGTCGGCGGTGTTAGGGGCAGCAGATTAGGGGTTCATAAGTATAATGTAGGTTGCGGCGGTGTATGGAGCGGCAGATTAGGGGTTAATAGTATAATGCAGGTGTCAGCGATAGCGGGGGCGGCAGATTAGAGGTTAATAAGTGTAAGATTAGGGGTGTTTAGACTCGGGGTTCATGTTAGGGTGTTAGGTGCAGACTTAGAAAGTGTTTCCCCATAGGAAACAATGGGGCTGCGTTAGGAGCTGAACGCTGCTTTTTTGCAGGTGTTAGGTTTTTTTTCAGCCCAAAATGTCCCATTATTTCCTATGGGGATATCGTGCACGGCCACGTTTTGCCAGCTTACCGCTACCGTAAGCAACGCTGGTATTGAGGGTTGAAGTGGAGCTAAGTTAGGCTCAACGCTCCCTTTTTTGAGCCTAACGTAGCCCCTCAGACAACTCTAAATACCAGCATTGTTGGAAGGGTGCGTTGGCAAAAAAAGCAGCATTAGCTACGCGGCTTGTAACCGACAAAACTCTAAATCTAGCCGATAGAGACCTGAGGATATCTCTGTTACATCTGGTACGTTCTCAGCTGGATACTACGTCACTTCTGGTTTCGTCAATACTGAAACTAGATTATTAAGCGTAACATTCGGCAGAGGACACAACTGACTTATTTTCATAACAGAAATAAAAATGCATATATACACCTGTATCATATGTAAGTGGACACATCTAAACATATAATATACTCAAGCTACCGGAATGGTTTGGCAATCATAAAATGAATGTGATACAGCGACATCTGTGAAATACCACACATTATTTGAACAAACGTCTCCTATACTATATACAATATCTTATAAAGACAAAATTCAATTCAGAGTATGGATTCATAGGTATCCTGATTACAGATTATGGAGAACACCAAAGTAAAGTTACTCAACACTCCAGCTCATAGTCCCACAGGACTATTGCACCTTATCTGCCCATTGGTTTTAACAGGATATCCATGAGGATGGCATTCTTAAACTTTCTGATTACGACAGTGAAAGTGCCTTGAGTCATCCTTTATGACATGGTATAAACTAAAAATGTGCAGCATATATATGCTGTAGATGTCATAAACCTCAGCATCCGTGAGTTCACACACCCTTCATGTGTGGGCATGGCGACTGGCACCTATGATTGTGTTGAGAAAAGTAATACATGAGAAAGTGAACAACCAAACTCGGGATCCATATTTAATTATATATTTAAAAAAAAAAAGTAACAGCACAACTCTATTTAGAAGTCACACAGTAAGAAACTGCCAAACTCACAAAAATAGTAGAAATAGGAAGAAAGTGGTCTCCAGTTCATGCAAAAATCCTTTTATTCAGTTACATGGGATAGGATCCAAACAAACACGTTTCAGGGTAACATCCCTTAATCATGCGATTCAATGGTCATCAATTTTCGTTACCTTTATAGCAGTATACCTGTATTAACCCTTAAAGGGACATAAAACAGGTTAAGATCTGTGCATATCCTAAAAGGGCTAATTAAAGGGACACTGAACCCCTTTTTTTTTCTTTCATGATTCAGATAGAGCATGCAATTTTAAGCAACTTTCTAAATTACTCCTATTATAAATTTTTCTTCGTTCTCTTGCTATCTTTATTTACAAAGCAGGAATGTGATGCATAGGATCCAGCGCATTTTTAGTTGCGAACCTAGGTTATGCTTGCTTATTGGTGGGTAGATGTAAGCCTTCAATAAGCAAGCACTATCCATGGTGCTGAACTTAAAATGGGCTAGCTGCTAAGATTTACATTACTGCTTTTAAAATAAAGATAGCAAGAGAACGAAGAAAAATTAATAGGAGTAAATTAGGAAGTTGTTTAAAATGTCAAGCTCTATCTGAATCATTAAAGAAAAAAATTAGGTTCAGTGTCCCTTTAATTAAAAATAGTTTGCATAAAAAATTGTTTATAAATTGCAGACAAGTATTTTAAAATCATTTTAAAAAATAAGCAAAATGAATTACATAGCTCAGCTGCCTGGAGCAGCCAACTCCACCCCTCTTACCAGTGTTTAGACACAGGCATTGTATTTCAACTGAATTCACATCTTATAGTCATGCTCCAGCAGATAATCCCTATGCACTTTTGCATTTTACCAAAAGAACAATAGATATAGATACAGCCCTGAAAGGAAATGTGTAGGGGGAGTTAGAGCTTTACAATTCAGAAACTAAAAAGAAAGGATTAATGGCAAGGCACTGCAGTATACATTTGCAGGTAAAGTAATTAAAGTACATATTATTATATTTTCTCTATCCCAACTAGTTTTATTTACCTTTAATGGGACCAATGTTACTAGTTTAAACATTGCCATCTACTGGACAAAAATTAAAAACACCAACGGCTAGATTACGAGTTTTGCGGTATGAGTGAAAAAGCAGCGTTAAGGCTCATAACACTGCTTTTTCACTACTGCTGCTATTACGAGTCTTGCAGGTTTAGGGGCACCGCACACATTTTTGGCCTTAAAGCAAATTAACTTACGCAATTTGCGCAAAGTCTTTTTTTCAACGGGACTTCCATAGCGCCGATATTACAAGCTTTTTCTGGGAGGCCAAAAAGTGAGTGGTACAGCCTATCCCGCAAGATTCGTAACACAATCTAAAGTCAGTAGTTATGAGTTTTACGCTACAAAGCTGTAGCATAAAACTCATAACTAAATTGTTAAAAAATACACTAACACCCATAAACTACCTATTAAGCCCTAAACCGAGCCCTCCTACATCGCAAACACTAAAATAAAATGATTAACCCCTAATCTGCTTACTATCATTACCTAAATAATTCATATTTAAAACTAAATACTTACCTATAAAATAGACCCTAAGCTAGCTACAATATAATTAATAGTTACATTGTAGCTAGCTTAGGGTTTATTTTTATTTTACAGGCAAGTTTGTATTTATTTTAACTAGGTAGACTAGTTAGTAAATAGTTATTAACTATTTACTAGCTACCTTGTTAAAATAAAGACAAATGTACCTGTAAAATAAAACCTAACCAGTCTTACACTAACACCTAACCTTACACTACAATTAAATAAATTACCTAAATTAAATACAATTACCTAATTTAGGTAATGATAGTAATTTTTATTTAGATTTATTTTAATTATATTTAAGTTAGGGGGTGTTAGGGTTAGGGTTAGACATAGGTTTAGGGGTTAATAAATTTAGAATAGTGGCGGCGACGTTGGGGGCAGCAGATTATGGGTTAATAAATGTAGGTAGTGGCAGTTTAGGTGTTAATAATATTTAACTAGTGTTTGTGATGCGGGAGTGCGGCGGTTTAGTGGTTAATATATTTATTATAGTGGCGGCAACGTCCGGAGCGGCAGATTAGGGGTTAATAACTATAATGTAGGTTTTGGCGATGTCGGGGCAGCAGATTAGAGGTTAATAAGTGTAAGATTAGGGGTGTTTAGACTCGGGTTCATGTTAGAGTGTTAGGTGTAAACATAAATTTTGTTTCCACATAGCAATAAATGGGGTTGCATTACTGAGCTTTACGCTGCGTTTTTGCAGGTGTTAGACTCTTTTTCAGCCGGCTCTCCCCTTTGATGTCTATGGGGAAATCATGCACGAGCACGTAAAACCTGCTCACTGCAGCTTTCAGCAGCACTTGTATTGGAGTGTGGTATGGAGCACAATTTTGCTCTATGCTCACTTCTTGCCTGCTAACTCCGGGTTTTTATAAACCTGTAATAACAGCGCTGTAGGGAAGTGAGCAGTGACAATAACGTGCAAGTTAGCACCGCACCCCTCATAATGCAAAACTCATAATCTAGCCTCAAAAGTTTAGAACAACTAGAATTACATTATAGAAGCTAACTATACATCGATTGATAAAATGTTTATAAACTTAAATGGAAAGAGATTCTCATTTGAAAAAAAGAAAAGAGAACAGAAACAATTACCAGTATAAACAAATCAATTGTTAATATGAAAGTATAGAGGGAAAACATTTAATAGAAAACTGCTTAGTTTATTTCCCTATTCATGCCATTTGGTTCTAGTGTATCTAGATGGAAGATTCACTAGATTTCACGCTGATTTACTAATAGCTCCCTATTACCTCCCCTTCTGGGGATTTTAATTTGTTTTATTATCTGATATCTTAGTTGGTCGATTTGGTGCCCTGAACTTAAAAAATGGCAAGCAACTGGGGCAGTAACAACCTTACATCTAATATTGCTTTTGTGCTCACTAAGGAAATCTCTAATACGTCTAGTGGTCTCGCCCACATACTCACACCCACATAGGCAGTTAATCATGTATACCACGTACTGCGTATAGCAAGTGAAGTGATCATGATAGAAATATTTATGTCCAGTGTGAGGATGCAAAAAGTATGGACTTTTAATTAAAAAACTGCAATTCACATAGCCCAGACATGGAAAACAACCCAAATTCTTCCTTATAATAAAAGATTGTTCTATAGATTTTCTTGGACCAGTGTCTGCTTTTACCATGCAGTCAGATGCTAAGGGTCAAAAGAATTGTCTCTGATGACCACACTGTTCTCTCTAGATTGGAGGAAATGGGCAACAAATTCTTAGAAAGAGACTAACCTAAATATTTGATTTGTGTATACACTGGTAATTGTTTCTTTTCTTTTTTTCAAATGAGAGCCTTTTTCCATTTAAGTTTATAAACATTGTATCAATCGATGAACAGTTAGCTTACATAATGTAATTCTGGTTGTTCTAAACTATTGGTGTTTTTAATGTTGTCCACTAGATGGTGATGTTTAAACTAGTTATATTGGTCCCATATAATGATCAAAAAGGCAAGAATGACCTGATAGGCCAAGTTGGTCATCTAGGACATATTGGCCTCTAGTTATCAAGCCGTCAACCGCAAATACGCTGGAATTCCGCTGCGTATTTGTGGCGAGGCTGATTCGCCTTAGTTATCAAGCCCTACTGCATGGCAAAAGTAGAATATAGTGACGTAACCTACGATCCTCCGGACTCAGTCCGACACAGATCGATGGTTACATTACTACAGATGTTCCGAACGCAAGTTCGGCACAATCTGACTACTTTTGGTAGTTATCAAACTACTACCAGGTACGCTCGCCACTATTCCGGGCCAGCGTACCTGGATTTCAATCCGCCACCCTGGAGGTGGCGGATCCCATAGGAATCAATGGAATCATAGCGAAAGCTCATGTTCGCTGCTGCCCAATATCCCATTGATTCCTATGGGAGATGTCTGAACCTAACACCCTAACATGTACCCCAAGTCTAAACACCCCTAATCTGCCCCCCTACACCGCCGCAACTAAATAAACTTATTAACCCCTAAACCGCCGCTCCTGGACCCCGCCACAACTATATTAAACATGTTAACCCCTAAACCGCCACTCCCGGACCCCGCCGCAACTATATTAAACATGTTAACCTCTAAACCGCTGCTCCCGGACCCCGCCGCCACCTATATTAAAGTTATTAACCCCTATCCTGCCCCCCCTATACCGCCGCCATATATATTAAAGTTATTAACCCTTATCCTGCCCCCCTATACTGCCGCCACCTATATTAAAATTATTAACCCCTAAACCTAAGTCTAACACTAACCCTAACACCCCGCTAACATAAATATTATTTTAATAAATCTAAATAATATTACTCGCATTAACTAAATTAATCCTATTTAAAACTAAATACTTACCTGTAAAATAAACCCTAAGATAGCTACAATATAACTAATAATTATATTGTAGCTATTTTAGGATTTATTTTTATTTTACAGGCAACTTTGTATTTATTTTAACTAGGTACAATAGTTATTAAATAGTTATTAACTATTTAATAACTACCTAGCTAAAATACTTACAAAATTACCTGTAAAATAAATCCTAACCTAAGTTACAATTAAAAAGTATGCAACAGGGGAGCGCTAAAATAACCCCCTGGCGGAGAATAAAAAAGCTTAAGGTGGGATTAAAGGTTATAAAATAGGAATATTTAATCACATAAAAAGTTTAAACATATAACGTAGTCAATATTAAAAACAATGATTATCGCAACAAAGCAGTTAGTTCATCTAAAAACTAACGCCTAGATTTAGAGTTTTGCGTTAGAAGGGGTGCATTAGCTACGCGTGTTTTTTTCCCCCCGCACCTTTTAAACAACGCTGGGATTTAGAGTTCTCAGAAGGGCTGCATTAGGCTCCAAAAAGGGAGAGTACAGGCATATTTACCACCACTGCAACTCTCAATACCAGCGTTGCTTACGGACGCGGCCAGCTTCAAAAACGTGTTTGTGCATGATTCCCCCATAGGAAACAATGGGGCAGTTTGAGCTGGAAAAAACCTAACACCTGCAAAAAAGCAGTGTTTAGCTCCTAACGCAGCCCCATTGTTTCCTATGGGGAAACACTTCCTAAGTCTGCACCTAACACCCTAACATGTACCCCGAGTCTAAACACCCCTAACCTTACACTTATTAACCCCTAATCTGCCGCCCCCGCTATTGCTGACCCCTGCATATTATTTTTAACCCCTAATCTGCCGCTTCGTACACCGCCGCAACCTACGTTATCCCTATGTACACCTAATCTGCTGCCCCTAACACCGCTGACCCCTATATTATATTTATTAACCCCTAATCTGCCGCCCCCAACGTCGCCGCCACCTACCTACAATTATTAACCCCCTAATCTGCCGACCGGACCTCACCGCTACTATAATAAATATATTAACCCCTAATCCGCCTCACTCCCGACTCAAAAACCCTATAATAAATAGTATTAACCCCTAATCTGCCCTCCCTAACATCGCTGACACCTAACTTCAAGTATTAAACCCTAATCTGCCGACCGGACCTCACCGCTACTCTAATAAATGTATTAACCCTTAAAGCTAAGTCTACCCCTAACCCTAACACCACCCTAAGTTAAATATAATTTAAATCTAACAAAATAAAATAAATCTTATTAAATAAATTATTCCTATTTAAAGCTAAATACTTACCTGTAAAATAATATAGCTACAATATAAATGATAATTATATTGTAGCTATTTTAGGATTGATATTTATTTTACATTCAGCTTTGTATTTATTTTAACCAGGTACAATAGCTATTAAATAGTTAATAACTATTTAATAGTTACCTAGTTAAAATAATTACAAAATCACCTGTAAAATAAATCCTAACCTAAGTTACAATTAAACCTAACACTACACTATCAATAAATTAATTAACTAAACTACCTACAATTACCTACAATTAAATCAACTAAACTAAATTACCAAAAAAACAAACACTAAATTTCAAAAAATAAAAAAAGATTACAAGAATTATAAACTAATTACACCTACTCTAAGCCCCCTAAAAAAATAACAAAGCCCCCCAAAATTAAAAAATGCCCTACCCTATTCTAAAATAAAAATTTTACAGCTCTTTTCCCTTACCAGCCCTTAAAAGGGTCTTTTGCGGGGCATGCCCCAAAGAAAACAGCTCTTTTGCCTGTAAAAAACATACAATACCCCCCAACATTACAACCCACCACCCACATACCCCTAATCTAACCCAAACCCCCCTTAAAAAACCTAACACTAAGCCCCTGAAGATCTTCCTACCTAATCTTCACCACGCTGGGTATCACCGATCCGTCCAGAAGAGGGTCCGAAGTCTTCATCCTATCCGGCAAGAAGAGGTCCAGAAGAGGGTCCGAAGTCTTCATCCTATCCGTCAAGAAGAGGGCATCTGGACTGGTAGACATCTTCATCCAGGCAGCATCTTCTATCTTCTTCCATCCGGCGCGGAGCAGGACCATCTTGAAGCAGCCGACGAGGATCCATCCTCTTCTAATGACGTCCTAAGTTCGAATGAAGGTTCCTTTAAATGACGTCATCCAAGATGGTGTCCCACAAATTCCGATTGGCTGATAGGATTCTATCAGCCAATCGGAATTAAGGTAGGAAAAATCTGATTGGCTGATTGAATCAGCCAATCGGATTCAAGTTCAATCGGATTGGCTGATCCAATCAGCCAATCAGATTGAGCTCGCATTCTATTGGCTGATCGGAACAGCCAATAGAATGCGAGCTCAATCTGATCCAATGTGATCCGATAAAATTAATGTCCCAAAGTAATATCCAATTTGTATCCAAAGTTAATGTGTCCAATAGAATTAATGTGTCCAATAAAAAATCCAATAAAAAATTAAAACTGTGAAATGAAAATGTGAAAACGTGAAAATATATAAAAAAATATATAAAATGAAATAATGTGGCCAAAAAACAAAAAATAAAAAAATAGGTGTACACCTAAAAATGGTGGTGAAAAAAGTGATACAAAGCATTAGGCAGGTGTACCCTTCAGGGGTGAATTATTGAGTCACTGTTGGCACAATATCTAATCCAAAAATATAAATACAAAATTCCTATCAAATGAATCCAAATATGAAGTTCCTATGTGTAACGATCCTATGTATAAAGATCCTATGAAAAACCCAAATATTGTATCCTATAGTCAGGTAGTATTAGATAATTTTAAGACGTTTAGTTTTCTTTAGTATGTTAATGCTGTTCTCTTCTGAGGTGATGTCCACAAGTTAAGTTCAAAACCCTAAAATAAAGTAAACATACATAGTGCAATAAAGCTACTAGCCATATGGAAGTATAGGTAATGTGCTTACCGATGAAATCTAAGCCGTGATATCAGTAGTTCAAATGTCTACACGTTTTGGTCCTCTCCTGGGACCTTTCTCAAGACTGATACCGGCTTTTGCATAAATGTACCTTAAATAGGGCTATCCAGCCAATGACCTGTACTGGAATATCGCGCCAAAACACTCTAAAGTTGGCGCCGCACAGTTGCGTATTAGACCCGGAAGAGATGCCTAATGAGATGGCGACTTCCGTCTACAAACTGACCCTGATTGACAACATCCGTGTGAGATGCGTAACCAGAAGTCACATTATATCCTGTATCGTTACTTCCGGATATGCGCGATCTTGTTTACACATTTTGGTTGCCGGATATTCTATTTATGATTTTATGACATGTGTAAGTGATGTTAAATAATATGAGACCTTATTAAATTTTGGCCTTAGTGGTGTACGCTATTAAAAGACGAGAATTGTGAACAAATAAATAAATAAATGAATAGTGATCACTGGTTTAGATTCCAAAAAATGGTAAGTACTGACATCTAATGCTCTTGAATTGTCACATTCCTGAGAGTTGGTACTTTTTACTATGAGATAATATGCAGAGGCTGGAATTGGGAAAATAAAATGCGGTAAATGGCGATATAGCCAATACGAACTAAACATGTTACATGGTAAAATTAAAATAAAAATCTGATGGAGTCGACTCGCAAAATATCTCAGATTGATAACATAAGCAGACATACTGTTTCATAATAAATATGGTGGCTGATCAAGTAGCTAAAATTGCTTCAAATAACAACATAAAGTCAACTACTGCTAAAAGTAGAATATTAGTGTGGGGAAATCGAACATTCTAAAACTGCTAGAATAATCCAAAAATGCTGGAAGATTAATACGACCAAGTAGGTATGTCTAAAAATCTAATAAGGCATCTTACATAATAAAGCTAAAATCCACAATAAAAGACTGGATAGAGTAATAGAGGCTTAAAGGAAGGTATATTCTGAAGGTGATGAGATAAACATATCATACTTTTACATAACAGATAAAATGATTAAGAGGCTGATCATAGTACTGGAATTAACAATAAAAGGTTTTCAAAAAAGGAGGACAATAAAAGACTCATAATAAGAAACTCCCAATTAATATCCAAAATTAAACCAATATGTATGCAAAAGCACTATGTATAGTGATGTTTAAAGATGTTTTGAAAGATGGATTGCTATACATAATATTGGTAGTATCTCAGAAAGTCAAGTATTAAATAGAATGGAAATTTAGGACAGATTTGGTGAACAACATCCAGATCAAATAGAGCCATCTGATGTGTAATAGTAGATTGTCCTATAGAGGATGCCTCTGTGGGTTCTAATATGAAGAGTCGGTTTGCTGAGGAATTTTCATAACAGATGGAATATTTCCATACTGATATTGAAACCCTTGGGGAATAAGCAGTCTAGGTTAAAAATCCATTTGGATTCCATTTTCAGAAGATGCTTTTCAAAGTCCCCTCCTCTCCAATTCTTCATGGGTTTACATATACCAATATATTTGGGGCTCTCACTACTACTATTATGTGTTTCTTTAAAGTGCTTATATAGAGGAAAATCATCTTTCTTCCATTTGAGCTGGAGAAGATGTTCGCGTATCCTATCTTTCAGTTTCCTAGATGTCTGGCCTATATACTGAAGTCCGCACCCACACTCAATCAGGTATATTACACCTGTATCTTGACATCTTATGGTCTCTTTCATAACAAAAGTTTCTTTTGTGACCATAGATTTGAATGTGTGTGTTTTTTTGCCATGCTTGCAGGCCTTGCAAGAATAGCATGGAAAGAAACCCTTCAGTTACCAAAGACATCTCTTGGTTTGTTTTTGAAAGCCATAGGTTTACTGGGTGCAATAATTGTTTTTAAGTTCCTAGTCTTTCGATAGATGAATTTGGGTAATTCACTTAAATTCTTCCCAATGATACTGTCCTCTTTAAGAAACTGCCAATGCTTTTTTATGATGTTTTCTATTAGAAATCTGTTTTCGATGTATTTTGTAATGAAAGGTACTGTTATTGTTGTACCTTCATCGTGTTTTTTCTCTTTATATTCCAATAACGATTCTCTTTCCATTTCTTCAACCTCCTGAATCGTTTTATTAATAGTAATTACATCATAACCCCTATCTAAGAACCTCTCTTTGAGAATTTGCGACTGTTCTTTCCATTTATTGGTATCGGAACAGTTTTTTCTTATTCTCATGAGTTGGCCTTTTGGGATTTTTGACTTCCATCTGTGATGGTGACAACTCGTTTGGTGAATGTAATTACTACAGTCAACTGCTTTGAAGTAGGTTGAAGTTAAAACCTTTCCTTTGTCTATAGTGATATTCAAATCCAAAAAATGGATGTTAGTTCTACTCAATTTGTATGTGAACTTTGTTCACATACATTTATAGTGTATTGTAGGTCCTCAACGGATCCTTTCCACACTATTAGGATGTTGTTGATATATCACTTGTAGAGGACCAAGTCTGCGCCTGCCGGGCAGGAATCCCAGAAAATGTCTTCCCATATGCCCATGTAAAGGTTGGCATAACTAGGCGCAAACCTGGTCCAAATAGCCGTTCCACATATCTGATTGTAAAATTTCCCTCTGTTATGGAAATAATTATGTGTGAGTATGTAGAAGATACCATCCAGAATGAATTCTCTTTGATATGGACTCAATTCACCATCTCTATCCAAAAAATGTCTGACTGCTTCTATGCCCAAATCATGGGGAATACTCGTGTAAAGAGCAGTGACATCGCAAGTGGCTAGGATGTAATTATCCTTCCATTCTAAATTGTTGAGTGTATTTAGTACTGCGGTTGAGTCTTTTAGATAGGATGGGAGATCTTTCACATATTTTTGGAGTCTTTTATCAATATATTCGGACAAATTACAAGTTATAGATCGGAACAGCCAATAGAATGCAAGCTCAATCCGATTGGCTGATTGGATCAACCAATCGGATTGAAATTCAATCTGATTGGCTGATTGAATCAGTCAATCAGATTTTTCCTACCTTAATTCTGATTGGCTGATAGAATCCTATCAGCCAATCGGAATTCGAGGGACGCAATCTTGGATGAAGTCCCTTAAAGGAACCGTCATTCATCGTTCAGTCGTCAGTTGAAGAGGATGGCTCTGCTCCACTCCGGATGGATGAAGATTAAAGACGCCACCTGGATGAAGACTTCTGCTGGATGGAGGACCTCTTCTGCGCCACTTGGATGAAGATTTTGGCCCGGTTGGGTGAAGACGGCACAAGGTAGGGTGATCTTAAGGGGGTTAGTGTTAGGTTTTTTAAGGGGGGTTTGGGTGGGTTAGAGTAGGGGTATGAGGGTGGTGGGTTTTAATGTTGGGGGGTTGTATTTTTTTTTTACAGGTAAAAGAGCTGATTACTTTGGGGCAATGCCCCGCAAAAAGCCCTTTTAAGGGCTGGTAAAAGAGCTGGTTACTTTGTAATTTAGAATAGGGTAGGGCATATTTTTTATTTTGGGGGGCTTTATTATTTTATTAGGGGGTTAGATTAGGTGTAATTAGTTTAAACTTCTTGTAATTCTTTTTTATTTTCTGTAATTTAGTGTTTGTTTTTTGTACTATAGTTTAGTTTATTTAATTTAATTTAATTTTAGGTAATTGTAGTTAATTTTTTTAAAATTAATTAAATGATAGTGTAGTGTTAGGTTTAATTGTAACTTAGGTTAGGATTTATTTTACAGGTAATTTTGTAAGTATTTTAGCTAGGTAGTTATTAAATAGTTAATAACTATTTAATAACTATTGTACCTAGTTAAAATAAATACAAAGTTGCCTGTAAAATAAAAATAATTATACAATTATATTGTAGCTATCTTAGGGTTTATTTTACAGGTAAGTATTTATTTTTAAATAGGAATAATTTAGTTAATAATAGTAAGTTTTATTTAGATTTATTAAAATAATATTAAAGTTAGGGGGGGTGTTAGTGTTAGTGTTAGACTTAGGTTTAGGGATTAATAGGTATAATGTAGGTGGCAGCGGGGTCCGGAACGGCGGTTTAGGGGTTAATACATTTATTATAGTTGCGGTGGGGTCCAGGAGTGGCGTTTTAGGGGGTAATAACTTTATTTAGGTGCGTGGGGCTCCACGTGCGGCGGTTTAGGGGGTAAAACAGTGTAGTTTAGTGTGGGAGCTTAGTGACAGGCTATCAAGAAAGCTGTGGAGAAGCCGATAAGCAGCGAGATCGATGACTGTCAGTTAACAGTCCACTGCTCATCGCTCCGTACTTGGTGCGGGGTGATCGTAGGCGAGCTTAAGCGAGCGTATTTGGCTGGCGAATGCAGGTAAGTAGACGGCTTCATAACTAGAGGCCATTGGCTGTGATCTTTGTTTCCTTTCTAGTACACTAGACCTAAGTGAGCACCTTAGTGATGATTCTTGACCATATGCAGATGAAACATATTGAAAACATAGAAGCCCAATTATTTAATTAGAGGTGAGAGCTGTGGTTAAAAAATCTTGAAATGTTTTTGATAGCATGGTCTGCGCATATTACCCAGCAACTTGTAATAAAAATCTATTGAAAAGATAGGATGTGTAATTTTTCAAAAGTTTGCAATAATCTAACCAATGTTAAACCATGACAACAAGTGTGCGTAAACCTTGCACTGTCAATAGCGCACCACTTGTAATCTAGCCCCTAGTAGTTGTGGCTCTGTTGCAGAAAAAAAAAACATTTTTAATTTATTTTACATATACTATTGTATATTTTAATTATAAGGCATGACAGTATATGATTTTGCTGCTCAGTAACAGCATCTAGGTCACACGTTACAGATTTTTTCTAACACTCTTCAGTCATTTATAATCCACAGTTGATAAATATAGCTGCACTTTGCTATAATAAACTTTAATCTTTTTTTAAATAAATGTTTGCATAATATCAAAATATTTTTACATTGTGTCAAGATAAGACAATGTGCGTCTTCAGATAGTAGAATAAAGAGCAATATTACAATGATAAGAGAATATGAAGATTTCAACCTGAACTTTGTCACATTTTATGTGTATTTATTTAGTGTGGGAATCTAAAGAGATGTGGAATTGATGAATAAAGTCAAATTTCTCACTTCCATTCTGTTCTGCCAAATTAAAAGTATATTGTCCATTTTTCAAAATTATCATCAATTATGTAAAATTAATTTATTCTTGCCAATCTCATTTTTACTATTTTGTATTTTTTTTAGATGCTGGTACAATACAGCCAATAAGAGCCCAAAAGGCAAGAGCCAATAACACAAACAGGAATGTACTTGGCTGGCTTTTGTCAGTAAGGGACACTGAAGAGTTACAATGACATAAAGTGCACTTGCAACAAGCAGATCAGTATGTGAATGACACAAAAGCAAAAGCTGCTGTCCATCTGTCTGTCTTTAAAATAAAAATGAGTAGCCAGCTCTTGTAAAAAAGGTTAACAAAATTAATTGTGTGAAAAATCTAAAATAAACATTAATAATAATAATATTATTATTATTATTATTATTATTATTATTATTATTATTATATTTAAATATTTTTTTATCGAGCCATAGAATGGGCAGGAATGCCCTTATTTAAAAAAGACAGAAGATTATCAGTTCTTAATAGCACAGATGAATCCTTGAAAAAGTTTGCGTAAAGCCAGACGATGTTGATAAGATTGATTTTAAATCTATTTGTGTAAGTGTATACAATCACTTGCCTTGCAATAAATTGTTCTTATTTTTTTTTCAATCCGGTTGCGCTTGTTCTTGTGTTTTTACTTAATTTGTAGGATAATTCCTCTACCTTCTCTTCAAGTTAGTAAGACATTATGGGCCAGATTCTAAACTGAGCGCACAATTTCACCTTTGCTAAAGCGATATTTGCGCTCAACTTTAAATACCAGTGCACGCAAATGTGCACTGGTATTACAGGTGAGGTGCAAAACGACCTCACGTTCGCATTGCCTGGAAGCATTGCGCTCATGAGAGCATGCATCCATAGGCTCTAATGGGAGCATCATTCTCATGCCATGAGTCACTGCATGAGAGCTAGGGCAGCAAAGGGGGTAAATCATACATAAAGCATTTGGAATACCTTGGGTTGTCTACTTTTACAAATGGTGTGCCATAATGGAGATTATTTTTCCTCCTGGGCTGCCATACTGTCTCAAACACAACTTAGGTCTAGCAAACCAATCAGTCAAATTTCCATGTATGAAAACTGAAATGGGCAGGCCCTATATTTGACCATTTAATTTCCTGAAACCCCATAAAACCTGTATATGGGGGTATTGCTGAACAATTATATGGGTGATTTTTAGCAGTAAAACAAATAACGTTAATTATATGAACTGTGAAAGTGCAGTGTTTTTGTAAAAAGCACAAAAAACATGACCTCTAGATTTGGTCAGATTTTGTGACTAAGCAGCTTTTGGAATATGGCTATTTTATAGCAATACAACATAAAAGCATGGTGATATAAACAGTGAAAGTGCAGTGTTTGTTTGGAAAAGGCAAAAAAAAGACCACTAAATTTGGCCAGGTTTTCTGACTAAGTGGCTAAAAAAAAACTGAACATACCCCTTTTGGAATACCCTGGGTTATCTTCTATTGCAAAGAAGAAGGGGAAGAAAAGAGAGGCGCTTGTGTGTACCAGTATAGCAGTTTAAACTGCTTATATTCACCCACAACAGGGTACTCACATTTTAGTGGAGCACTCAGACAGTGCTATCAGGCACGGATTGGGTGATCAACAGCAACCCAGCTTGCTGAATTGTCCACCGTCTGTGCAGGAACACCTTGGCTCTAATATCCTAGAGCTGCAATAGACTTCCAACAAGGGAAGCTCCACAAGTCACAGGCAAGCAGCAAAAGGCACACAGAGACCTCCACAAAAAGCAGAGCCAGTCCCAGTGAGGATGATTGGTAGGAAGGTGGTAAAAGTATGACAATCAGTCAAGGTTCCAATGTAAGATAAAAATTAAATTTATTAAAACAATAAAAACAATAAACATAAGGTAGGGCATAAAGTAACCCTCCTTATTAACATGTAACGTGTTTCTCGGCACCAACGCTGTTTCATCAGGCATAAAAAACATACTGATCATAGCTCTTATATATACAACAACCTTAACAATCAATGCAATTAAAAATAAACATACACCTGGGAGTCTACCTCTAAGGGGTGGATTCTCAGCATTTTAACCCTTCGTTTATAGTATATATTTCACATTTGGAGTGAGTCTTTATATAAGATATAATTCTGTGATGTAGAGTTAATATACCACTTTTGTTGAAAATGTTATATTATTATTATTCCTATATTATAATTATCTTAGTTCAAATGTAGCCTCTAATATATCGAATGTAAACTCTCTTAGTGAGAATATGTGAATATGAATGATCACTGAAATATTAGCGAATGTGTATCAATGGTATTTATACCTAAATCATCTAAAGGGAATATTTGCAATTTATTTTCAAAATTAAAAAGTAAACTTACATACATACGTATCATTTAGTCCGTGATAATATCGTAATGGTTGCGAAAGTGACATCAGTGGAACTGCCACCAATAAAAACGTCTCTACATAATAAAAACAACAACAAGACGGTATATCATGTGACTACGTGATAACGTCACACTCTGAGAGAGGGGAACTATTACACAAATGTAGGCATGTATAATGGTCCTATACCATTGGTTTACACCGAAGCATTCATGTGGGTGTGAGAAAGTCCTACCCTACTATTGGAGAACCAATACGACATCAGAAAACAAGTGTTTAACACACTAGGAATGAAAAGTAAAAATATATCCGATCGTGGTCAAAAAGAATTACTATAATCCTCCCAATAAACAAATATGTATAGAAAAGTCGTCAGTAATGACAAAAATGATGTAACGTATCTAATGCACGCAACGTCTCACAAGATAGCACTAGAGGTCTGGAAATATCATATGTCAAGAGATAAGTGACATAGCTTACAGTGACTGTGTGTGATAAATTACAGTGTGTATTAGTGTAATAGAGATAAACATACGATGTTCAATGTGGTACAAATAATTGGAGATATAAATAATCAGGGACATACTGTATCTATTCAATGCAAACACATGATGATAAATGAGAAAGATAATATCAAAAGTCTATCAAATATGGTCCAACAGACTACTAGCCGTGAAACCTAATTTTAATTGTTGTGAGGAGGCTGCATAACAAGAAAAATAGCCAGGTAATAACTAAGTAATGTGTGTTCAAACACAGTACCCCCACAACAGTACAAATCATATGCTATCACCAATGGATATGTGAATGGTATAATTGAGAGTGGAGAGGCTATTGTCAACCCATATAACTTAATAGAAACAGGTAGTGCAATCCATATGTCGTTTCTATATAAATGGGAAATAAGTAAAAGATAATAAGTGAGTGAATGGAAAAATATATATTAGATGTGGTTCATGACCAAGTGAAATAAAAGGTCAATTCTAAGTTGCCCTAATAATAAATGAGGGATGTGAAGGAAAGTGTTGTGTATCTAGCACCATTATAATAACAGAACAACAGTCTAAGATTGTGTGAAATATATACACATAAACTCCAGTGTATAAAGCACCATTGTAATTAATTGAAAGCAGCAGAATCTATTACTTTCGTTGAGACCTTTAGGAAAGAGAAATTGGAACTTATAGATCCAAAAGGTTTCTCTTTGTCTTAGTTTAATGTATCTATTATATTGGTGGAATGATGGAATATGTTCAATGGGAGTGATGTAATAACTACAAGGTTCTCCAAGGTGTGTATGTACATAATGTCTAGGCACACTGTGATTAAGTAACTTCTTTTTCACATTTTGCTCCATCTCGTGCAAACTTTTCGAGTCGTGCGGCCTAGGTATTGTAGGCCACATTTGCAAGTCAATGCATATATTACAAAAGATGTATTGCAGGTAATGCGACTCTTAATCTTAAATACCTCTCCCGTAGCATTTGCAGTAACAGTAACTGTTTTTGGTATAATGTATTTGCACATAGAACATCTGGGGTGGCCACATATATGAATCCCTAAAGATATATTTTTGAATGACTGTCTCTTGATTTTTTTGGACATTACTATCTTACTTGATGCAAGCTTTTGTTTGAGGGTAGGTGCCCTCCTGAAAGTCAACGATGGTTGATTTTCTAATATCTGTTTAAGGACAGGGTCTTTCTGTAAGATGTGCCAATGTTTGGTCAGTGACTTTTTAATAGCTCTATGATTGGAGTTATATTGAGTTATAAACCTTGGTTGTGGGACATCTTCAGAATCTAATATAGTGGTCATATTTTTTGTTGTTGTTTTGCCTTTAAGCATTAAAGTTCTATTTAGATCTCTTGCTCTCTCTAGACTACTCTTAATGAGAGAGGAAGGATATCCCATTGCTAGAAATCGCTCCACTAGAATGGATGATTGTTCGTCATAAATCTGTAAAGTGCTATCATTTCTCATAATTCTATTAAATTGACTGAAAGGGATGTTTGTAGTAAAAGGGTACACTAGGATGGTCAGGCATCAAATAGTTATTTTCTCTTTTATTGAGAATCCCCTTTTCACTACCATCCTCCAAAATCCTCACAAGTGATTTGCTGAATTGCTCAGTGGGATCTGTATTAAGTCTACGGTAGAACTTTTCATCACACAATATCCTGATTGGCTCAGCAACGTAATCTTTATAGTCCTCAAGGACGATCCCGCCGCCTTTATTGGTTTGACAGATGACCAAATTTCTATTATTCATTAGAATTTTTATGGCTTGTTGTTCATTAGGCCATAGTTTGGATTTCCCAAATGTTTTGGACGGTATTTTTTCAAAGTCATTCATTACTATTTGTTGAAATAGATCAATATAAGTTACCTCCGGTTTCGGGGGATTAAAAGTTGATGGCAATTTTATTTTCTATTGCCAATGGTATGTCATCATGCAGGTAATTTTCTCTCCTGGGCTACCATACTGCTTTAAAGGCAACATACGCCCAGAAAATTTGTAAATTTCCTTGTAAATGGGCAGGCACAATATTTGAGTGATGTATGCATCTTTTTCCCATATGAAAATGCTGTATAGGCCTCTTAGCGAGACACCCTGTTTTCAGGGTAAAAAGTGGCTTTACATTATTCCACCAGGGAAATAGAAGTGCTGGCGAGTCAGGTAAGGGATTTTTTTAGAATCGGGCCCTATTGTCCTGTCTTAAAGGGACATGAAGGCAAAAAAAAATCTTTCATGATTCAGACAAAGGGATAGATATATCAAGCAGTGGATGCTGCAATCTACCACTGAAGTTTAAGGTCCACCTGAAACTTAAGTTAAGAAGCAGTGATCATAAGACCATTGCTCCTTAACTTATTCGCCACCCCATGCTAGCGGCCAATTGGCTGCAAATGTGCAGGGGGCGGCATTGCACAAGCATTTCACTAGAATGTAGAACATCATCTTGAATACGTCTCTTGGTTTGTTCAAAGATAGGGTCAATTACTTTCGGCTTGTATCCTCTATTGAGGAAATTGGTCCTCATATCAAGTAGTTGTGAGACCCCTTTCTCTACGCTGGAATTGTCCCTAATTGTGCGGATCATTTGAGACTTAACAATACCTTTTGTTAATAAAGGTGGGTGACAACTTTCTGCTCTAAGGAGAGAATTATGATCTGTGGGTTTCGTGTATAGTGTGGTTTCAAGTTTGACGCCCTTTTTAGATATTAACATATCCAGAAATTGTATAGAAGATGTACTGTAATTAATTTTGAATTTTACTGTGGTTGGTGTATTGTTAAACTGGGTGAACCACTTGTATAAGCTATTCTCATCGCCCCTCCACACTAGGAGAATATCATTGATGTATCTCCTGTAAAAAATTGCAACATCATTTGATGATATGGCACTTGTAACACAGGTTTATCACTGCTACTTATGAACACAATATTGTGCTTTAGGTTTGAGATGTTGAAGTATTTGTTATACATCGTGTGAGTTTTCAATACATGTAACGTCATACCGGAAGTTGTTTAGAATACTACTTACGGTTTGGCAATTTTCTCAATGTTTTCAATGGTTTGAATTTTGGCGCCTTACACACAGGGGAGGAGGTAATCACTGTTTCTTTTTTGCCCTATTTAAGAGTGTGATTCACATCATTTGTTTGTTCTAAAGAAGGGGAGATTCATCCCCGAAACGTCAATTAAACTTGGCACATTTGGAAAAATCCTGAGGCTTCACTGTTTGTTGTTCTATATCTACTTCAAGTGCTAGTTCAGGTGGTTGTCCCAGTAGGGCAGATTCATAGCTGATTTTCTATATTTGGCATTTGAAGAGTCCCCACTTGTGACTGTATTCAGAATACCTCTCCCAGCCTTTTGGTATCCTGACTTTGGATTGTGGAAGTCTGTTTCTTTACACTGGCTGTCAACTTGATATTTGGCACTTCACTTGTATTATTAGTACTATTTGGCCCTTACTGCTGTGATTTATATCCTTTAGGAGCATGCAAGAGATATCCCATGAACCTGAGACCACTGCAATAGGTGAAACTGAAACCAACATTCAGAAAACACAACAAGGCACTGTCTAATTCTCACAAGAAGATGCTGCACGGATCCTGTTTGCACCTATTCAACAGACTGTAAGTAAGACCCCAATTAATTTATACTATGCTTTACTTAAACTTATTTATTGGAAAAACCCTGTTTAAGCCAGATCCCACGAGGCTTTAACATACCTACATGTGGCAGAGATAACCCAGAGTTTAAAAGAAAGTGGTGTAAATCCTAAATAAATGCTCTTATGACTTGATGCTGCTTGTTATTGAGGAAGTTACATCACCACTCAATAAAGTGAAAGTGGAAACTAGAGAGTTTGAGGAGTTACATAAACACACTTTAAGTACTGACACCACAGAAGACTGGTTACAAAAACATTTTAAACATCTGTTAGACACCTATCGGAATGACCTGATCACTTTCAAAAATAGGAATCTAGATACAGTCAAAATTGACTATGAGAAAGGGAGAGTATATAGGTGGCTGACCAACACCCAGGAAGGGAGAACACAGAGGAAACAACATACCAGGTGTGTCAGACTTGATACCATTGACTCTAGTGGAGGTGACACATCAGATTCAGATAGAGGTATTTCCTTAGCAGGACCAAGCAACACTGACACTCAAACAGGATTAAGGTTCAATACCTTAGAAGGAAGGCAGACTTTTTAGGGGTGACTACCCATTCAGGAGTGAGAGCAACAGGCCCACCGTTAGGTATAAGAAGAATTTCACACAGACCCCCCAGGAGGGGCAGGTAAAATCTGACAACAACATAGTCTTTCATTTACGTTCACACAGGTTAACTGCAGGTGAAGAATCTCTTCTAAACAGGGGCTTGCCTTTTGTCCCTAGCCACAACCTGGGTGAACTTGACTTTATGATTGATATGTATAAAATATAAAGGAACTTAAAAATTAAAGAATATTTTCAATCTACTATTAGTACTCAACCACAACGTTTCAAAATCACTAAAACTTTTTTAACCCCACCTCTAAGTTTAAGGACCAATTGGATACCTTAATTAGGTTTGGATTTGAACAACGTTTCCTTGCTGAGAAAGTAAAAGATTTCTTGATGACTAAATATACAAAAATACCAATTGTGTACACGATTCCAAAAATCCACAAGTCCCTCAATGAGCCACCAGGCCTCCCTATAGTCCATACTCCAACCTTTGGCTCAATACTTAGATTATCTATTACAACTACCTGCCAAGGATGACAGATCATATCTACTTGACACTAATGACCTGTTGCATACACTTAAACAGACCAACATCATAAGGAATGATTTATTGGTCACAGTTAATGTGAATAATCTATACACCATCATCCCCCATGACATTGTCCTGACAGATATCAAAGAAAGTCCCAAAATGACTGACAAATATGTAGGTCCACCCATTGAATACATACTACAATTACTAGAATTTTGCTTGAAGAAAAACTATTTTAAATTTGAGAAATCCTTCTTTCTCCAAACATCTGGCATGGCTATGGGGTCCAATGTGGCCCCAGCATATGCCAATATTTTCATGGCAAGTTTTGAGAAAGAATACCTGTGGTCCCAAGATGTATGACCTGTAATTTTTTACAGGAGATACATCAATGATATTCTCCTAGTGTGGAGGTGCGATGAGAATAACCTACACAACTGGTTCACCCACAGTTAGATTCAATTCAGTACATGTTCTATACAATTTCTGGATTTGTTAATATCTATAAAGGACGTCAGACTTGAAAGCACACTATACACAGGCCTCCCTATAGTTTCAGTAAGAGAGTCCATACTCCAACCTTTGGCTCAATACTTAGATTATCTATTACAACTACCTGCCAAGGATGACAGATCATATCTACTTGACACTAATGACCTATTGCATACACTTAAACAGACCAACATCATAAAGAATGATTTATTGGTCACAGTTAATGTGAATAATCTATACACCATCATCCCCCATGACATTGTCCTGACAGCTATCAAAGAAAGTCCCAAAATGACTGACAAATATGTAGGTCCACCCATTGAATTCATTCTACAATTACTAGAATTTTGCTTGAAGAAAAACTATTTTAAATTTGAGAAATCATTCTTTCTCCAAACATCTGGCATGGCTATGGGGTCCAATGTGGCCCCAGCATATGCCAATATTTTCATGGCAAGTTTTGAGAAAGAATACCTGTGGTCCCAAGATGTATCTCCTGTAATTTTCTACAGGAGATACATCAATGATATTCTCCTAGTGTGGAGGTGCGATGAGAATAGCCTACACAACTGGTTCACCCACAGTTAGATTCAATACAGTACATGTTCTATACAATTTCTGGATTTGTTAATATCTGAAAAGGACGTCAGACTTGAAAGCACACTATACACAAAACCCACAGATCATAATTCTCTCCTTAGAGCAGAAAGTTGTCACCCACCCTCATTAACGAAAAGTATTGTTAAGTCTCAATTAGGAACAATTAGGAACAATTTCAGCATAGAGAAAGGGGTCTCACAACTACTTGGTATGAGGACTAAATTTCTCAATAGAGGATAAAAGCCAAAATTAATTGACCCTATCAGTGCCATTGTCATTGTACAAAATATATACATCAATAAGATATACCAGTTTAGTGACATAACTAACAACACAGACTACTATATACTAACTTTTTCAGTCTGCTTTTCACAGCCAGTATAATGATTTTAAATGTATACACAATTGTGAGAGCATAGGTGCTGTTTTTTGTAAGGTGCCCACCACCTTACAAAACCCACTATTTTTTGTAAGGTGCCTTAAAAAACACACTTTTACACATTCCATGTAGGAATTATCAGTACAGTTTGCTGTATGGTACACATAAAATTTGTTAATAATGTGTGCTGTTCACATATATTTTTTTTAATAATATGAGTGTTTTAATAACTTTACCTATGGTGCTTTACTTAGATATGCCCCACTTTCGGTTTCAGAAGTTAGTCATCCATAACTTGAACATTCTATGATGCCCCACTTTTGGTCTACACAAGTTATATCACTTCCGGTTACGCAAATGGTATACAGACCGGAATCTACAACATCATTTGATGATATGGCACTTGTAACACAGGTTTATCACTGCTAATTATGAACACAATATTGTGCTTTAGGTTTGAGATGTTGAAGTATTTGTTATACATCGTGTGAGTTTTCAATACATGTAACGTCATACCGGAAGTTGTTTAGAATACTACTTACGGTTTGGCAATTTTCTCATTATTTGCAATGGTTTGAATTTTGGCACCTTACACACAGGGGAGGAGGTAATCACCGTTTCTTTTTTGCCCTATTTAAGAGTGTGATTCACATAATTTGTTTGAAGAAGGGGAGATTCATCATCGAAACGTCAATTAAACATGGCACGTTTGGAAAAATCCTGAGGCTTCACTGTTTGTTGTTCTATATTTACTTTGAGTGCTAGCTCAGGTGGTTGTCCCAAGAGGGCAGATTATAAATGTTTTTTTTTATATATATATATATATATATATATATATATATATATATATATATATGTATATGTGTGTGTGTGTCCGTGTACATATGTATTTATGTAATTAAATGTGTATATATGTAAGCCTTTTGGAGCCCTTTGCAGTCAAGTAGCTGAAAACATGAAAAATCATATTTATGCAATATTCATATTTAATAAAGTGTTTAACTTTGTATTTAACTGCCCATTGTCCGTGAATCTGCAGAGTGCGGCATTCATCAATGTCTGTTGGACATGATCCGCTGAGCGGATCATGTCGACAGACCTATGATAAATCGGCCCCAGTAAGTGAATACGTTAAGCAAATAATAAAAACATAATACAAAAGAAGACGCTGCATTGAAGCAGCTCACTAACATTCCTCATATACATGTACAGATATTGCAATTAAAAACAAACACAGAAATACTAAAGTCAAAGTCACAGCACAGTCATTCAAATAGCTGCAACACTTTTAACTTTTTAAATGTAACTATCTTCTTGGCCACTCATGGGACATGTATCTGTATTATATATATTGTAACTGTAAAG
This sequence comes from Bombina bombina, assembly GCF_027579735.1. Classification (NCBI taxonomy): domain Eukaryota; kingdom Metazoa; phylum Chordata; class Amphibia; order Anura; family Bombinatoridae; genus Bombina; species Bombina bombina. The sequence continues at coordinate 502,790,242 of NC_069499.1, forward strand.
ATCATGGGGTAGATTTATCAAGCAGCGGATGCTGCTTTCTACAACCAAGATTTCAGACTTTGCGGGAAACCTAAGTTAAGAAGCAGCGGTCTTTAACTTGTCCACCAGCTTTTAGGTGGCAGACTGCAATCATCCCGATCAGATATGATTGGGATGATTGACACCCCCTGCTAGCGGCTGATTGGCCTCAAATGTACAGGGTCGGCATTGACACCCCCTGCTAGCGGCTGATTGGCCATGAATGTGCAGGGGGTGGCATTGCACAAGCATATCTTGTGAAATGCTTGTGCAATGTTAAATGCTGACAACGTATGCTGTCGGCATTTAGTGATGCAGGGTGGACATGATTTTCTATAGCGAATCATGTCCGCCCAGGGTTTAAAAAAATTGACCCACATTGCTCAACCTCTTTCCGCTTAGGAAATAGAAAATGTTACGAAAAATATACGTAGTAAAAATTCACATTTGATCAGACTTATACAGAAATTAACATATATAAAGCTATCTGAACTCATGACATAGGCAGTTATCAGCACGATTCTACTTTTCTCTGTTAGATGTGTAGTAGAAAATGTGCTGTTCACCCCACACTGCACACAAGATAGCTCCCATAACCCTCTCTGGGTAGGAGCAAGGAAGTTCATAGAAGGACTTACTGTCACTACATATTCAATAAACACCAGCGCTAGATCAAGACATAGCCCTATTGTCTCTGAATATAAGGTCAAAGAAAAGGACATATGATCTATCCACTAAGTTCTTTTGTAAACAGAGGCTAAGGCCAGAAGGATAAAATCCTACAAGGTCCATTGATATACTACCAGTAACTTGCCAATACTGCATTTAAACCACAGCCATATAAGAGGAATTGGTGAAAACACTGAAACCAATTTTCCATACCTAAGTGACATTATATGGTTTCTAATTTGGTGTAATAACTAAGCACGGATTGATTAAGTCGATATATATCTTTTTCTTTGTTAAAAAAGGTTGATTCATTCTGGTTCATATTGATCAAAAAACAGTCACACATGCTGATGTATATAACTATTCTTTTAATGTGGTACAAGGTAATGCCAATAGATTGTTGTGCAGGTTAATAACTAGCTTGATACCAGGAACTCTCAACCTTCCTTTCTTAACAAATTGACTTGATTTCAGTGATCTACAGTTAATTAACAATATACTGTTTTCCAAACTGGTTATATAATTAAGTACAAATTGTCAAATGGTATGTAGTTGCTTTGATTGTGCCTGTTAGGAAAGAGTGGCTTAGGCGGGCTCATATTGAAAAAGGAATCAGTGGCATGTTGTGTTCTGTATAACTGATTTACTATTGTAGTGCAAGGTAACAACAGATTGACCTGCAAGTTTAAATTAACTTGACACTATTGGCTTCTAATTATTAGGGCAAACATCTATATTTATTAATTACTTATGTGTACAACTTAACTGTCTTCATTGACACTTATAAAGCCTCAATACAAAAACTCACATACATAATTGCTTTTAGTGTGAATATATAAACCTTTATTGTTAATGGTACCCAGACTTAAAGGGACAGTCAAGTTAAAAAAAAACTTTCATTTTTCAAATAGGGCATGCAATTTTAAACAACTTTCCAATTTAATTTTATCAACAATTTTGCTTTGTTCTCTTGGTATTCTAGTTGAAAGCAAACCTAGGAAGGCACATATGATTATTTATAAGCCCTTGAAGGCCGCCTCTATTTTATTTACCTTCACAGCAGGGGAGAGCTAGCTCTTGTAGGCCATATAGATAGCATTGTGATCACGCCCGTGGCTAGTGGCAGACACTGCACTAATTGGCTAAAATGCAAGTTAGTAGATAATAACTAAAAGTCATGTGATTAGGGGCGGTCAGAAGATGCTTAGATACAAGTTAGTCACAGAAGTAAAAAGTGTATTAATATAACAGAGTTGGTTTTGCCAAACTGGGGAATGGGTAATAAAGTGATTATCTATCTTTTTAAACAACAAAAATTCTGGTGTTGACTGTCCCTTTAAATATACCTGCATGAAATATTCAAACTAGATGGACACAGATAACTGAATATATTCTAGCAATTTTTTTTTCACACTTAGTATAGATTGGACTAACATTTTTTTAGTCCCAAATTTATTATATACACAAAATATTCATGGTTGTTAACACCATTTTTTTTATTTTTATTTTTCACTTATGGAACGGTATATGGTTCCCAGAAAGGGGAACTCACCAGCCATGCCTCCAAAACACAAAGGCACTCATTTAACAATCTCCGTAGTGAGCTTCTTGGCACATGTTTCTGGTGAGCCTTCAGACTCGCCAGAAACAGCAGTTATGAAGCAGCGGTCACAAAGACCGCTGCTCCATAACCTGTCCACCTGCTCTGAGCAGGCGGACACACATCGCCGGAAATCAACCCGATCAAGTATGATTGGGTTGATTGACATCTCCCTGCTGGCGGCCCATTGGCCGCGAGTCTGCAGGGGGCGGCATTGCACCAGCAGCAAGAAAAATCTGATTGGCTGATCCAATCAGCCAATCGGATTGACCTCGCATTCTATTGGCTGTTCCGATCAGCCAATAGAATGTGAGGTCAATCCGATTGGCTGATTGGATCAGCCAATCGGATTGAACTTCAATCTGATTGGCTGATTGAATCAGCCAATCAGATTTTTCTTACCTTAATTTCCAATTGGCTGATAGAATCCTATCAGCCAATCGTAATTCGAGGGACGCCATCTTGGATGACGTCCCTTAAAGGAACCGTCATTCGTCGTTAGTCCGTCGGTTGAAGTGGATGGCTCCGCGTCGGCTGGCTGGAAGATGGCTCCGCTCTGGATGGATGAAGATAGAAGACCCCACTTGGATGAAGACTTCTACCGAATGGAGGACCTCTTCTTGCCCCGCTTGGATGAAGACTTCTACCGGATGGATCACATCTTGTTGCTCCGCTTGGATGAAGAATTCGGCTCGGCTGAGTGAAGACGACTCAAGGTAGGGAGATCTTCAGGGGGGTAGTGTTAGGTTTATTTAAGGGGGGTTTGGGAGGGTTAGAGTAGGGGTATGTGAGTGGTGGGTTTTAATGTTGGGGGGGTATTGTATTTTTATTTAAAGGTAAAAGAGCTGATTACTTTGGGGCAATGCCCCGCAAAAGGCCCTTTTAAGGGCTGGTAAAAGAGCTGGTTACTTTTTAATTTAGAATAGGGTAGGTCATTTTATTATTTTGGGGGGATTTTTTATTTTATTAGGGGGCTTAGATTAGGTGTAAGTAGTTTAAACTTCTTGTAAAAAAAATATTTTCTGTAATTTAGTGTTTGTTTTTTTTGTATTATAGATTAGTTTATTTAATTGTATTTTAGTTTAGCTAATTGTAGGTAATTTATTTAATTAATTTATTGATAGTGGGTTCATGTTAGGGTGTTAGGTGTAGACTTAGAGAATGTTTCCCCATAGGAAACAATGGGGCTGCGTTAAGAGCTGAACGCTGCTTTTTTGCAGGTGTTAGGTTTTTTTTCAACCAGCTTAGCCCCATTGTTTCCTATGGGGATATCGTGCACGAGCACGTTTTTCCAGCTTACCGCTGACTTATGCAACGCTGGTATTGATGGTTGAAGTGGAGCAAAATTATGCTCAATGCTCCCTTTTCTGAGGCTAACGCAGCCATTCAGACAACTCTAAATACCAGCGTTGTCTTAAGGGTGCCCTGGAAAAAAAAGTCTTGCTAGCACCACGGGTCTTTACTGACAAAACTCTAAATCTAGGCGCAAAGTTTTTAATTCCTCCCAGGAAGCTAAAGTATTTTGTAAAGATAATGGTATAGAGTAAAATTCTATTTAACATATGACCTCTATGTTAAAGTTGATGGAAATTGAGTTTTTAGATCTGAGAAAGATATAATCTTCTTTTATTCTTAATTTTTATTTCTTTATTTTTTATTATGTTTGGTGTCAATTTTTGATTATTGATTTGGCTACGGATGTCTTATGCAACAATATAGATATTGACACAATGTGTTTGGTCTCCTGATAGATGGGAATGGAGTCCTTAGATTTAGAATGATATATTGCTACCCCTGTCTTAACATTTTATATATTTTTTTATTTTATGTTTCTTTGGACATTATTGCTGTGACTATCTGATCATTAATCAGCAAACTAGTGATGTATGTAATAATATAGATATTGACAAGGGTACACCTCCCCCCCCCTTCCTATACCCCCAGCTGAGTTGTTACTGACATTAATAATAGATACAGAGTAATTGCAGAGTAACACCCTTAAAATTCTATCATGGAATGTGGGAGGCATTACATCTCCAATTAAGCGGAAAACCATAGTTAAACATTTAGGCTCATATAAACCAGATATAGTCATGCTACAAGAAACACACTTACAAGAACAAGAAGCCATTACACTTAAAAGCAAATGGGTTGGTGAAGTCATCTCCTCATAATGTGATACTAGGAAAAAAGGTGTAGTAATATTAATTAACAAACAGTTAACATACAACATAGTAAACAAAATAAAAGATCCAGATGGCAGATTTCAAATTATTAATATTGAAATAGACAAAATTCCTTTTATCCTATGTTATGTATATGGACCAAATGTGGTCGATGGCAAATTTTGGGATGTACTATCACTAAAATTATTAAAATATAGAGGAAAGAATCTAATAGTGGGAGGCGATCTTAAACTAACTTTTACAACTAACCTGCATAGGCTGAATAGTAAAATCGGGAACAAAAGGGATAGGAAATCAAATATTTTACAAAAGTTCTTCAATAAAACTGGGACTCTGGATATATGGAGGCTACAGAACCCTGATATGAAAGCATTTACTTGCATATCCAAAAGTCACCAAACATTCTCACGAATAGACATGTTTTTAGTTACCGACTTCCTGACAGGAAGGAAAATAAAGGCTGATATCAAAGATATAATACTCTCTTATCATGCAATTATTACATTAGAACTTAAACTTAAATAATGTCAACCTCCTATCACTAATGACTTATTGTTTACCTAATATCTGGTACAAAACAGTGCATTCCAAAATTGGCTAATACAAAGATAAAAGTGAAAGCGGTACTTGGTGAAGATATTAAGGCTTAATTTTGTGAGATAAAAAAAAAGTAAACAGCGGGAATTACAATTATCAAATTTGGTTAAAAATAGCTTCAATGCATACCTTGCACACCCCATAAAATAGTATTGGGATAAATATATAAACTTAAAAACTCAGAAAGATCTGTTTTTAAAACAGAATATGAAACAAGAGGATGCACAAATCAAAGCATTATATGGCGGTTTCAGAGGTAGATCTGCTAAATACTTAGCTCATATCACCAAGCAAAGAGCGGATAACAATATTGCTGCAATTAAGCAGGGATTTTCATTAAACAGATATACTTCCAACCCCGAAATTAAAAAGGTCTTTACAGAATTTTATAAAAACTTATATTCAGCAGGGAAACTTGATTTACAAGCAAAACATACTTTTTGGTTTAAAGTAAAGCTACCAATAATACCACAAGAAGTAATTAAAAATTTAAATAACCCAATTACAACAAAAGAAATTACAGCTGGAATAAAAAAATAAAATATTGGCTAAACAAATCACACCTGTGCTACAAAATGTATACAATGGTTAATATTTTCAGGGTTATACCTGTTCCCCAACATCTCACATATTCTTAAAAAGGTTAAAGATAATGAAAACCCTCCTTCATATAACCCAATATCCCTTCTTAATACTGATTATAAATTGCTAACTTTAATAATAGCCAACAGGTTAAAACCATATCTTAAAGAAATTATTCATGAAAATCAAGCCAGTTATATGCTAGGTAGGAATCCCGTTAAGAATTTTCAGAAAAAAGGTGCTGGTCTTGGAGTGTATATGGGATAAGATGAATAATAAAAAACAAGATAAGATGTTGGATTCGGCGATATTGACAGTTGATACTGAAAAAACGTTTGACTATATAAGTTGGGACCACTTATTTACGACACTAGATACATTTGGCTTTCAGGGCAACTTTATAAATTGAATATGTCTATTATATAATAAACCTATGTCGGCAATTATTGTCAATGGTTCTATGACAGACAGATTTAATCTACAGAGAGGGACCCGTCAGGGGTGCCCCCTCTCACCACTGCTTTTTAATAAATCATTAGAGCCTCTGGCAATTTTATTACGACATCTTCTACCCGGTATACAAATTGGCTGCCAAAAATTTGTACTTTAGCTATAAGCATATGATCTGCTGATATATTTAAGTGACTTAGAAAAAGTCCTACCCAATTTATTTAATGCCATACAGATATTCGGTGCCATTTCAGGTTACACTATTAACTTAGGGAAATCAGAACTGCTATGGCTGAAAAAATCAACCAGGCTAGCTAGGCACCTCCCCTAAATAAAATACTGGGAATCATATTGTCCAAGAATCCACAAGAATGGTATGATTTAAATTTCCATAGAATCTTTATAGAATGCAAAAAGAAACTGTCCGATTGGATGAATCTACCAATATCATTAACAGCACAAATAATGCTGATGAAAATTATTTTATTTCCTAAGTTACTTTATCTACTACAAAATATTCCCCTTTTATTACATACAGTGGGGCAAAAAAGTATTTAGTTAGCTATCAATTGTGCAAGTTCTCTGACTTAAGAAGATGAGAGAGGCCTGTAATTTATAGGTATACCTCAACTATGAGAGACAAAGGGGCCTAGTTATCAAGCCGTCAACCTCAAATACGCTGGAATTCCGCAGCGTATTTGTGGCGAGGCTGATTCGCCTTAGTTATCAAAGGCTACAGACCGGCAAAAGTAGAATTTTGTGACGTAAACTTCGATCCGCCGGACTCAGTCCGACACAGATCGATTCTTACGTCACTCCAGATGTTCCGCACACAAGTACGGCACAATCTGACTACTTTTGCTAGTTATCAAAAAACTAGCAGGCGGCGGATCCCATAGGAATCAATAGGACTCTGACCATAGCGAAAGTACAAGTTCGCTGCTGCCAGACATCCCATTGATTCCTATGGGAGATGTCTGCACCTAACACCCTAACATGTACCCCGAGTCTAAACACCACTAATCTGTCCCCCCTACACCGCCGCAACTAAATAAAGTTATTACCCCCTAAACCGCCGCTCCCGGAGCCCACCGCAACTATAATATATGTATTAACCCCTAAACCACCGCTCCCGGAGCCCACCGCAACTATAATATATGTATTAAACCCTAAGCCGCCGCTCCCGGAGCCCACCGCAACTATAATATATGTATTAACCCCTAAACCGCCGCTCCCGGACCCTGCCGCAACCTATATTAAATTTATTAACCCCTAATCTGCCCCCCCTACACCGTCGCCGCCTATAATACATTTATTAACCCCTATCCTGCCCCCCACTACACCGCTGCCACTGTAATAAATTTATTAACCCCTAAACCCAAGTCTAACACTAACCCTAACACCCCCCCTAACTTAAATATTAATTAAATAAATCTAAATAATATTTCTATTATGAACTAAATTAATCCTATTTAAAACTAAATACTTACCTTTAAAATAAACCCTAATAATAGCTACAATATAAATAATAATTATATTGTAGCTATCTTAGGAATTATTTTTATTTTACAGGCATTTTTCAATTTATTTTAACTAGGTACAATAGCTATTAAATAGTTATTAACTATTTAATAGCTTACCTAGCTAAAATAAAGAGAAATTAACCTGTAAAATAAAAACTAACCTAAGTTACAATTACAACCAACACTACACTATACTTTAATAAATGAATCCTATTTAAAACTAAATACTTACCTGTAAAATAAACCCTAAGATAGCTACAATATAATTAATAATTACATTGTAGCTATCTTAGGATTTATATTTATTTTACAGGTAACTTTGTATTTATTTTAGCTAGTTAGAATAGTTATTAAATAGTTATTAACTATTTAATAACTACCTAGCTAAAAGAAATACAAAATTACCTGTAAAATAAATCCTAACCTAAGTTACAATTAAACCTAACACTACACTATCATTAAATAAATTAAATAAATTAACTACAAATAACTACAATTAAATACAATTACATAAACTAACTAAAGTACAAAAAAAAAGCTAAGTTACAAAAAATAAAAAAATAGGTTACAAACATTTAAAAAAATATTACAACAATTTTAAGCTACTTACACCTAATCTAAGCCCCCTAATAAAATAACAAACCCCCCAAAATAAAAAAATGCCCTACCCTATTCTAAATTACAAAAGTTCAAAGCTCATTTACCTTACCAGCCCTTAAAAGGGCCATTTGTGGGGCATGCCCCAAAGAATTCAGCTCTTTTGCCTGTAAAAGAAAAATACAACCCCCCCAACATTAAAACCCACCAGCCACATACCCCTAATCTAACCCAAACCCCCCTTAAAATAACCTAACACTAATCCCCTGAAGATCATCCTACCTTGAGTTGTCTTCACTCAGCCGAGCAGCGATGTAACCGAAGAGGAGACCCGGAGCGGCAGAAGTTATCCTTCATTCGTCGGTAGTCCGTCGGGAAAGAAGGATGTTCCGCGTCGGCAGGATGAAGATTGAAGACCCCACTTGGAAATGACATCGCCCAGATAGAAGACTTCTTCAGCGCCTCTTGGAAGATGACATCGCCCGGATGGAAGACTTCTTCATTGCCCCTTGGAGGATCACTTCATCGGATGGAAGATTTCTTCAGCGCCGCTTGGAGGATAACTTCTGCCGCTCCGGGTCTCCCCTTCGGTTCCATCGCTGCTCGGCTGAGTGAAGACGACTAAAGGTAGGATGATCTTCAGGGGATTAGTGTTAGGTTATTTTAAGGGGGGTTTGGGTTAGATTAGGGGTATGTGGGTGGTGGGTTTTAATGTTGGGGGGGTTGTATTTTTCTTTTACAGGCAAAAGAGCTGAATTCTTTGGGGCATGCCCCACAAATGGCCCTTTTAAGGGCTGGTAAGGTAAAAGAGCTTTGAACTTGTTTAATTTAGAATAGGGTAGGGCATTTTTTATTTTGGGGGGTTTGTTATTTTATGAGGGGGCTTAGATTAGGTGTAAGTAGCTTAAAATTGTTGTAATATTTTTAAAATGTTTGTAACTTATTTTTTTTCTTTTTGTAACTTAGCTTTTTTTATTTTTTGTACTTTAGTTAGTTTATGTAATTGTATTTAATTGTAGTTATTTGTAGGTAATTTATTTAATTAATTTAATGATAGTGTAGTGTTAGGTTTAAAGTGAAGGTAAAGTTACCCTCATCACTATCTAGAATATGATTAAATGTTTAAAAATAATATGACTTTAATTCATCATATTTTATATAAATAGTTATAAATAAATATATTACCTTTATAATCCTAATTATATACATCCCCAAATTCAACCCGTAATTTATTTATTTATTTCTCCTTAACATCACATGTATTTTATAGCCAATTGATTTTTAGGCCGTTAGGCGGCCGTCATCCGACGTCATCCGCACCTTTATTCGCCGCCGCATGCGCACTTTAGTTTTTCTCCTTCTTATCAACCAAGCACGCTCCAGTTTCGCACATGCGTCCCACAGACTACCTCATCGTCTTGTTACAGTGTGCACAATCAGAGCCAGGAGCTGCATTTATTGATATTGTTGAAACGTTTCTTAAAAACATTGATCTATTAACTCTGGCCTAGATTTGGAGTTTTGTCGGTAACGACCCGAAAAACTAACGCCGGCTTTTTTCTGGCCGCACAATAAAAATAACTCTGGTATTGAGAGTCCACATAAAGGCTGCGTTAGGCTCCAAAAAAGGAGCGTAGAGCATATTTAACGCAGCTTCAACTCTCGATACCAGAGTTGCTTACGGACGCGGCCAGCCTCAAAAACGTGCTCGTGCACGATTCCCCCATAGGAAAAAATGGGGCTGTTTGAGCTGAAAAAAAACCAAACACCTGCAAAAAAGCCGCGTTCAGCTCCTAACGCAGCCCCATTGTTTGCTATGCGGTAACACTTCCTACGTCTGCACTTAACACTCTAACATGTACCCCGAGTCTAAACACCCCTAACCTTACACTTAACCCCTAATCTGCCGCCCCCGCTATCGCTGACCCCTGCATATTATTATTAACCCCTAATCTGCCGCTCCGTAAACCGCCGCTACTTACATTATCCCTATGTACCCCTAATCTGCTGCCCTAACATCGCCGACCCCTATATTACACTTATTAACCCCTAATCTGCCGAGCGGACCTGAGCGCTACTATAATAAAGTTATTAACACCTAATCCGCCTCACTAACCCTATCATAAATAGTATTAACCCCTAATCTGCCCTCCCTAACATCGCCGACACCTAACTTCAAACATTAACCCCTAATCTGCCGACTGGAGCTCACCGCTATTCTAATAAATGTATAAACCCCTAAAGCTAAGTCTAACCCTAACACTAACACCCCCCTAAATTAAATATAATTTAAATCTAACAAAATTAATTAACTCTTATTAAATAAATTATTCCTATTTAAAGCTAAATACTTACCTGTAAAATAAATCCTAATATAGCTACAATATAAATTATAATTATATTATAGCTATTTTAGGATTTATATTTATTTTACAGGTAACTTTGTATTTATTTTAACCAGGTACAATAGCTATTCAATAGTTAAGAACTATTTAATAGCTAAAATAGTTAAAATAATTACAAATTTACCTGTAAAAGAAATCCTAACCTAAGTTACAAATAAACCTAACACTAGACTATCAATAAATTAATTAAATAAACTACCTACAATTACCTACAATTAACCTAACACTACACTATCAATAAATTAATTAAATACAATTGCTACAAATAAATACAATTAAATAAACTAGCTAAAGTACAAAAAATAAAAAAGAACTAAGTTACAAAATATAAAAAAATATTTACAAACATAAGAAAAATATTACAACAATTTTAAACTAATTACACCTACTCTAAGCCCCCTAATAAAATAACAAAGCCCCCCAAAATAAAAAAAATGCCCTACCCTATTCTAAATTACTAAAGTTCAAAGCTCTTTTACCTTACCAGCCCTGAACAGGGCCCTTTGCGGGGCATGCCCCAAGAAATACAGCTCTTTTGCCTGTAAAAAAAAACATACAATACCCAAGCCCCCCAACATTACAACCCACCACCCACATACCCCTAATCTAACCCAAACCCTCCTTAAATAAACCTAACACTAAGCCCCTGAAGATCATCCTACCTTGTCTTCACCATACCAGGTTCACCGATCCATCCAGAAGAGCTCCTCCGATGTCCTGATCCAAGCCCAAGCGAGGGGCTGAAGAGGTCCATGATCCGGCTGAAGTCTTCATCCAAGCGGGGCAGAAGAGGTCTTCCATCCGATTGAAGTCTTCATCCAAGCGGCATCCATCCGGAGCGAAGCGGCAGCATCCTGAAGACCTCCACTGCGGAACATCCATCCTGGCCGACGACTGAACGACGAATGACGGTTCCGATCAGCCAATAGAATGCAAGCTCAATCTGATTGGCTGATTGGATGAGCCAATCGGATTGAACTTGATTCTGATTGGCTGATTCCATCAGCCAATCAGAATATTCCTACCTTAATTCCGATTGGCTGATAGAATCCTATCAGCCAATCTGAATTCGAGGGACGCCATCTTGGATGACGTCATTTAAAGGAACCGTCATTTTCAGTCGTCGGCCAGGATGGATGTTCCGCGGTGGAGGTCTTCAGGATGCTGCCGCTTCGCTCCGGATGGATGCCGCTTGGATGAAGACTTCAATCGGATGGAAGACCTCTTCTGCCCCACTTGGATGAAGACTTCAGCCGGATCATTGGGCTTGGATCAGGACATCGGAGGAGCTCTTCTGGACGGATCGGTGAACCTGGTATGGTGAAGACAAGGTAGGATGATCTTCAGGGGCTTAGTGTTAGGTTTATTTAAGGGGGGTTTGGGTTAGATTAAGGGTATGTGGGTGGTGGGTTGTAATGTTGGGGGGCTTGGGTATTGTATGTTTTTTTTTTACAGGCAAAAGAGCTGTATTTCTTGGGGCATGCCCCGCAAAGGGCCCTGTTCAGGGCTGGTAAGGCAAAAGAGCGTTGAACTTTAGTAATTTAGAATACGGTAGGGCATTTTTTTATTTTGGGGGGCTTTGTTATTTTATTAGGGGGCTTAGAGTAGGTGTAATTAGTTTAAAATTGTTGTAATATTTTTCTTATGTTTGTAAATATTTTTTATTTTTTGTAACTTAGTTCTTTTTTATTTTTTGTACTTTAGCTAGTTTATTTAATTGTATTTATTTGTAGCAATTGTATTTAATTAATTTATTGATAGTGTAGTGTTAGGTTAATTGTAGGTAATTGTAGGTAGTTTATTTAATTTATTTATTGATAGTCTAGTGTTAGGTTTATTTGTAACTTAGGTTAGGATTTCTTTTACAGGTAAATTTGTAATTATTTTAACTATTTTAGCTATTAAATAGTTCTTAACTATTGAATAGCTATTGTACCTGGTTAAAATAAATACAAAGTTACCTGTAAAATAAATATAAATCCTTAAATAGCTATAATATAATTATAATTTATATTGTAGCTATATTAGGATTTATTTTACAGGTAAGTATTTAGCTTTAAATAGGAATAATTTATTTAATAAGAGTTAATTAATTTCGGTAGATTTAAATTATATTTAAGTTAGGGGGGTGTTAGTATTAGGGTTAGACTTAGCTTTAGGGGTTAATACATTTATTAGAATAGCGGCGAGATTCGGTCGGCAGATTAGGGGTTAATAATTGAAGTTAGGTGTCGGCGATATTAGGGAGGGCAGATTAGGGGTTAATACTATTTATGATAGGGTTAGTGAGGCGGATTAGGGGTTAATAACTTTATTATATTAGCGCTCCGGTCGGCAGATTAGGGGTTAATAAGTGTAGGCAGGTGGAGGCGATGTTGAGGGGGGCAGATTAGGGGTTAATAAATATAATACAGGGGTCGCGGTGTTAGGGGCAGCATATTAGGGGTACATAAGTATAACGTAGGTGGCGGTCGGCAGATTAGGGGTTAAAAAAATTTTTTTCGAGTGTCGGCGATGTGGGGGGACCTCGGTTTAGGGGTACATAGGTAGTTTATGGGTGTTAGTGTACTTTAGAGCACAGTAGTTAAGAGCTTTATAAACCGGCGTTAGCCCAGAAAGCTCTTAACTACTGACTTTTTTCCTGCGGCTGGAGTTTTGTCGTTAGATGTCTAACGCTCACTTCAGAAACGACTCTAAATACCGGAGTTATAAAAATCCCATTGAAAAGATAGGATACGCAATTTACGTAAGGGGATCTGCGGTATGGAAAAGTTGCGGCTGAAAAGTGAGCGTTAGACCCTATTTTGATTGACTCCAAATACCGGCGGTAGCCTAAAACCAGCGTTAGGAGCCTCTAACGCTGGTTTTCAAGGCTACCGCCAAACTCCAAATCTAGGTCTCTGTTTGCCCAATTGTACTATAGATTTTATAGAACAATTGGGCAAATCGAGTTAATAGATCAATGTTTTTAAGAAACGTTTGAACGATAAGAATAGATACAGTTCCTGTCTGATAGTATAGTACTGAATGAATATATCTATTCATTCAATACTATACTACAAGGCAAATTAGCGCATGCGCATTGTAAAATAATAGAAGAGTAACGCATGCGCAATTTTTATCCTGGGTCGTGCACGCGCATTTGCGAGGGGTAGAGACTTCACAAAATGCAGCAGGAAGTAAAGGCTTGGGAGGAGTCGGGATACAAATGGTAGGGATTTTCAAATTAATTTTTAACATAAATATTTGAATATTCATAAAAAAAAAACTTAGCGACTATTATAAGTTGATACTGAGAAATGGTAAAATTAATCAAACAAATGTTAACTTTACCTTCACTTTAATTGTAACTTAGGTTAGGATTTATTTTACAGGTAATTTTGTATTTCTTTTAGCTAGGTAGTTATTAAATAGTTAATACCTATTTAATAACTATTCTAACTAGCTAAAATAAATACAAAGTTACCTGTAAAATAAATATAAATCCTAAGATAGCTACAATGTAATTCTTAATTATATTGTAGCTATCTTACGGCTAGATTTAGAGTTGGGCAGTAGCCGTCAAAACCAGCGTTAGAGGGTCCTAATGCTGGTTTTGGCCGCCCGCTGGTATTTGGAGTCAGTCAGGAAAGGGTCTAACGCTCACTTTCCAGCCGCGACTTTTCCATACCGAATATCCCCCTACGCCATTTGTGTATCCTATCTTTTCAATGGGATCTTTCTAACGCAGGTATTTAGAGTCTTGGCTGAAGTGAGCGTTAGAAATCTAACGACAAAACTCCAGCCGCAGAAAAAAGTCAGTAGTTAAGAGCTTTCTGGGCTATCGCCGGTTTATAAAGCTCTTAACTACTGTGCTATAAAGTACACTAACACCCATAAACTACCTATGTACCCCTAAACCGAGGTCCCCCCACATCGCCGCCACACTATTAAAATTTTTTAACCCCTAATCTGCCGCTCCGTACACCGCCGCAACCTACGTTATCCCTATATACCCCTAATCGGCTGCCCCTAACACCACTGACCCCTATATTACATTTATTAACCCCTAATCTGCCGCCCCCAACGTCGCCTCCACCTACCTACAATAATTAACCCCTAATCTGCCGACCGGATCTCACCGCTACTATTGTAGCTATTTTAGGATTAATATTTATTTTACAGGCAACTTTGTAATTATTTTAACCAGGTACAATATCTATTAAATAGTTATTAACTATTTAATAGTTACCTAGTTAAAATAATTACAAAATTACCTGTAAAATAAATCCTAACCTAAGTTACAATTAAACCTAACACTACACTATCAATAAATAAATTAAATAAAATACCTACAATTATCTACAATTAAACCTAACACTGCACTATCAATAAATTATTCATATAAAATACCTACAAATAAATACAATTAAATAAACTAACTAAAGTACAAAAAATAAAAAAAAGAACTAAGTTACAAAAAATAAAAAAATATTTACAAACATTAGAAAAATATTACAACAATTTTAAACTAATTACATCTACTCTAAGCCCCCTAATAAAATAACAAAGACCCCCTAAATAAAAAAATGCCCTACCCTATTCTAAAATTAAAATAGAAAAGCTCTTTTACCTTACCAGCCCTGAAAAGGGCCCTTTGCGGGGCATGCCCCAAAGAATTCAGCTCTTTTGCCTGTAAAAAAAAAAACATACAATACCCCCCCAACATTACAACACACCATCCACATACCCCTAATCTAACCCAAACTCCCCTTAAATAAACCTAACACTAAGCCCCTGAAGATCTCCCTACCTTGTCTTCACCACACCAGGTCCCGATCTGTCCAGAAGAGCCTCCGAAATCTTCATCCAAGCCAAAGCGGGGGCTGAAGAGTGACGTCCATCCTCCGGCTGAAGTCTTGATCCAACCGGCAAATGAAGAAGTCCATCTTCGGGAAGAAATCTTCATCCTATCCGGGCAGAAGGGGACATCCGGACCGGCAAACATCTTCATCCAAGCCGCATCTTTTATGTTGTTCCATCCGATGACGAGCGGCTGATCTTGAAGTCCTCCGGCGCGGAGCCATCCTCTTCGTTCGACGTCCAACTGAAGAATGAAGGTTCCTTTAATTGATGTCATCCAAGATGGCGTCCCTCGAATTCCGATTGGCTGATAGGATTCTATCAGCCAATCGGAATTAAGGTAGGAAAATTCTGATTGGCTGATGGAATCAGCCAATCAGATTCAAGTTCAATCCGATTGGCTGATCCAATCAGCCAATCAGATTGAGCTAGCATTCTATTGGCTGTTTCGATCAGCCAATAGAATGCAAGCTCAATCTGATTGGCTAATTGGATCAGCCAATCGGATTGAACTTGATTCTGATTGGCTGATTCCATCAGCCAATCAGAATTTTCCTACCTTAATTCCGATTGGCTGATAGAATCCTATCAGCCAATCGGAATTCGAGGGACGCCATCTTGGATGACTTCCCTTGAAGGAACCTTCATTCTTCAGTTGGACGTCGAACAAAGAGGATGGATCCGCACCGGAGGACTTCAAGATCAGCCGCTCGTCATCGGATAGAACAACATAGAAGATGCGGCTTGGATGAAGATGTTTGCCGGTCCAGATGTCCTCTTCTGGAAGAAATCTTCATCCTATCCGGGCAGAAGATGGACTTCTTCATTTGCCGGTTGGATCAAGACTTCAGCCGGAGGTCGGACGTCACTCTTCAGCCCCCGCTTGGGCTTGGATGAAGATTTTGGAGGCTCTTCTGGACAGATCGGGACCCGGTGTGGTGAAGACAAGGTAGGGAGATCTTCAGGGGCTTAGTGTTAGGTTTATTTAAGGGGTTTTGGGTTAGATTAGGGGTATGTGGGTGGTGGGTTGTAATGTTGGGGGGGATATTGTATGTTTTTTTTACAGGCAAAAGAGCTGAATTCTTTGGGGCATGCCCCGCAAAGGGCCATTTTCAGGGCTGGTAAAGTAAAAGAGCTTTTCTATTTTAATTTTAGAATAGGGTAGGGCATTTTTTATTTTGGGGGGCTTTGTTATTTTATTAGGGGGCTTAGAGTAGGTGTAATTAGTTTAAAATTGTTGTAATATTTTTCTAATGATTGTAAATATTTTTTTTATTTTTTGTAACTTAGTTCTTTTTTATTTTTTGTACTTTAGTTAGTTTATTTAATTGTATTTATTTGTAGGTATTGCATTTAATTAATTTATTGATAGTGTAGTGTTAGGTTTAATTTTAGATAATTGTAGGTATTTTATTTAATTTATTTATTGATAGTGTAGTGTTAGGTTTAATTGTAACTTAGGTTAGGATTTATTTTACAGGTAATTTTGTAATTATTTTAACTAGGTAACTATTAAATAGTTATTAACTATTTAATAGCTATTGTACCTGGTTAAAATAATTACAAAGTTGCCTGTAAAATAAATATTAATCCTAAAATAGCTACAAATATAATTATAATTTATATTGTAGCTATATTAGGGTTTATTTTATAGGTAAGTATTTAGCTTTAAATAGGAATAATTTATTTAATAAGAGTTAGGGTTAGTGTTAGTGTTAGGGTTAGACTTAGCTTTAGGGGTTAATACATTTATTAGAGTAGCGGCGAGCTCCGGTCGGCATATTAGGGGTTAATAAGTGTAGGTAGGTGGAGGCGACATTGGGGGCGGCAGATTAGGGGTTAATAAATATAATATAGGGGTCGGCGGTGTTAGGAGCAGCAGATTAGGTGTACATAGGTATAATGTAGGTTGCGGCAGTGTACGGAGCGGGAGATTAGGGGTTAATAATAATATGCAGGGGTCAGCGATAGCGGGGGCGGCAGATTAGGGGTTAATAAGTGTAAGGCTAGGGGTGTTTAGACTCGGGGTACATGTTAGGGTGTTAGGTGCAGACTTAGGAAGTGTTTCCCCATAGGAAACAATGGGGCTGCGTTAGGAGCTGAACGCTGCTTTTTTGCAGGTGTTTTTTTTCAGCTCAAACAGCCCCATTGTTTCCTATGGGGGAATCGTGCATGAGCACGTTTTTGAAGCTGGCCGCTTCCGTAAGCACCACTGGTATCGAGATTTGAAGTGGCGGTAAATATGCTCTACGCTCCCTTTTTTGGAGCCTAACGCAGCCCTTCTGTGAACTCTAAATACCAGCGGTATTTAAAAGGTGCGGGAGAAAAAAAGCATGCGTAGCTAACGCACCCCTTTGGCCGCAGAACTCTAAATCTAGCCGTTAGCGTTTATTTTACAGGTAAGTATTTAGTTTTAAATAGGAATAATTTATTTAAGTATAGTGTAGTGTTAGGTGTAATTATAACTTAGGTTAGTTTTTATTTTACAGGTTAATGTCTCTTTATTTTAGCTAGGTAGGTATTAAATAGTTAATAACTATTTAATAACTATTGTACCTAGTTAAAATAAATTGAAATTTGCCTGTAAAATAAAAATAAATCCTAAGATAGCTACAATATAATTATTATTTATATTGTAGCTATATTAGGGTTTATTTTAAAGGTAAGCATTTAGTTTAAATAGGATTAATTTAGTTAATAATAGAAATATTATTTAGATTTATTTAATTAATATTTAAGTTAGGGGGGTGTTAGGGTTAGTGTTAGACTTGGGTTTAGGGGTTAATAATTTTATTGCAGTGGCGGCGGTGTAGTGGGGGGCAGGATAGGGGGTTAATAAATTTATTATAGGTGGCAACGGTGTAGGGGGGGCAGGATAGGGGTTAATAAATTTAATATAGGTTGCGGCTGGGTCAGGGAGCGGCGGTTTAGGGGTTAAACTATTTATTTAGTTGCGGCGAGGTGCGGGATCAGCAGGATAGGGGTTAATAAATTTATTATAGAGGGCGACGGTATAGGGGGGGCAGGATAGGGGTTACTAGGTATAATGTAGGTGGCAGCCGTGTCCGGGAGCAGCGGTTTAGGGGTTAATACCTTTATAAGAGTTGCGGCGGGGTCTAGGAGTGGCGGTTTAGGGGTTAATACATTTATAAGAGTTGCGGCGGGGTCTAGTAGCGGCTGTTTAGGGGTTAGTAACTTTATTTAGCTGCGGGGGGCTCCGGGGGTGCCGGTATAGGGGGTAGAACAGTGTAGTTAGTGTGGGTGCTTAGTGACAGGCTAGCAAGAAAGCTGTAAAAAAGCCGAAGAGCAGCGAGATCGGATAAGTGATAACTCTCACAGTCCGCTGCTCATCGCCCCGTACTTGGTGCGCGGCTTTTTGACAGCTTTTTTGATAACTTAGGCAAATTTTTGCAGGTCCGCAGCGGCGATGTGAGGCGAGCTTAGGCGGGCGTATTGAGCCGGCGAAGACAGGTAAAATAGACACATTGATACCTACCCCCTAAAATGTGGAAACAAATCCAGACAATCACATTGTCTGATTTGGAAAGAATTTATTTGCATATTATGGTGGAAAATAAGTATTTGGTCACCTACAAACAAGCAAGATTTCTGGCTCTCACAGACCTGTATCTTCTTCTTTAAGATGCTCCTCTGTCCTCCACTCATTACCTGTATTAATGGCACCTGTTTGAACTTGTTATCAGTATAAAAGACACCTGTCCACACTCCAAACTCCACTATGGTGAAGACCAAAGAGCTGTCGAAGGACACCAGATACAAAATTGTAGACCTGCACCAGGCTGGGAAGACTGAATTGGCAATAGACAAGCAGCTTGGTGTGAAGAAATCAACTGTGGGAACAATAATTAGAAAATGGAAGACATACAAGACCACTGATAATCTCCCTCGATCTGGGGCTCCACGCAAGATCTCACCCCATGGGGTCAAAATGATCACAAGAATGGTGAGCAAACATCCCAGAACCACATGGGGGGACCTAGTGAATGACCTGCAGAGAGCTGGGAACAATGTAACTAAGGTTACCATCAGTAACACACTACGCCGCCAGGGACTCAGATCCTGCAGTGCCAGATGTGTCCCCCTTCTTAAGCCAGTACATGTCTGGGCCTGTCTGAAGCATGCTAGAGAGCATTTGGATGATCCAGAAGCGGATTGGGAGAATGTCATATGGTCAGATGAAACCAAAGTAGAACTGTTTGGTAGAAACACAACTCGTCGTGTTTGGAGGAGAGAGAATGCTGAGTTGCAACCAAAGAACACCATACCTACTGTGAAACATGGGGGTGGCAACATCATGCTTTGGGGCTGTTTCTCTGCAAAGGGAACAGGACGACTGATCCTTGTACATGAAAGAATGAATGGGGCCAGGTATTGTGATATTTTGAGTGCAAACCTCCTTCCATCAGCAAGGGCATTGAAGTTGAAATGCGGCTGGGTCTTTCAGCATGACAATGATCCCAAACACACCGCCCGGGCAATGAAGGAGTGGCTTCTTAAGAAGCATTTCAAGGTCCTGGAGTGGCCTAGCCAGTCTCCAGATCTCAAACCCATAGTAAACCTTTGGAGGGAGTTGAAAGTCAGTGTTGCCAAGCAACAGCCCCAAAACATCACTGCTCTAGAGGAGATCTGCATGCAGGAATGGGCCAACATACCAACAACAGTGTGTGACCACCTTGTGAAGACTTACAGAAAACGTTTGACCTCTGTCATTGCCAACAAAGGATATATAACAATGTATTGAGATGAACTTTTGATATTGACCAAATACTTATTTTCCACCATAATATGCAAATAAATTCTTTCCAAATCAGAAAATGTGATTGTCTGGATTTGTTTCCATATTTTGTCTCTCATAGTTGAGGTATACCTATGATGAAAATTACAGGCCTCTCTCATCTTCTTAAGTGGGAGAACTTGCACAATTGGTGGCTGACTAAATACTTTTTTGCCCCACTGTAAAGCTGATTTAGTCCTATTCAAACAAATTCGCTCAAGATTTATTTGGAATGGTAAAAGACCAAGAATTGCCTTAGATAGACTGCAACACTGTAAAATAGCTGTAGGTCTAGCTTTTCCTGATATTAAAGCTTATAATTTAGTGGCCCTAACTAAATATGCCATAGATTGGATAACTACACAAGAACGCGTTTCAATTTTTCAATGTGAAACCAATATAATATCCCCATTTTAACTGCAGGCAATACTACACTGCCCTATGAACAAACTCCCAAATAAAATAGCTAATATGATCTCCTTTAAAAATATAATCATAGCATGGCAAAAATTTTGCGAGGAAATTAATATTAATCCTCACTGTACTAAATTCCTTACTATTATAGGTAACCAGGAATTTATTCTAGGGTTTTCGCACGCAGTGTTTAAACAATGGAAGTATAAAGGTCTAATATACATTACACAACTTTTAATGGAGGACTTATCAATACATATATTAACATTGCCAGAAAATTTGATTTATCCAAGAGATATTTCTTTGCGTTTTTACAGATTAGACGCTATATTAACAATCTACAAACAGGATACAGACCAAATTGGTCACTGGGAGCCTTAGGAAATATAATTAAACTATATAAGACCGGCAGATGTTCAATTTCGATATTCTACAGTCAGAATGCAAAATACTTTCATGAAATTAAAAATAAATGTCAAAAAGAGTTCCCAAGACTGGACATAGGAGAGATCAAAGGGCCTTTAGATTAAGCAATACAAGTCGGGAGGGAATCACACTTAAAACTAATAAGTAAGTCATACATAACAAATGCTAGTCTAAATAAATGGTATGGAACTAAACAAACTTGCCCTAAATGTTGTTCAGATGAGGTAGATATCTTACATTATTTCTGGTCTTGTCCTAAAATTCTACAACTATGGACACAAGTTAATTATTGGCTTAAAAGGAAATTATTACTAAACTTTGACATTCAGGCAAATTACGTTTTTTTTTTTATTGAATTACTCAGAGGAATGCAAAGAGAACAAGCTGATTAACACAATAATACTAGTCATCAGGAATTTAATTCTCAAGAGCTGGAAAGCTCCTAAATGTATAGCTTGTAAGAAAGCTAACATCGCCTGACACCTATATTATATTTATTAATATATCCCCTAATCTGCCCCCCCAACCGTCGCCGCCACCTACCTACACTTATTAAATCCTAATCTGCCTACCGGACCTCGCCGCCACTATAATAAATGTATTTATTGTATTTTTATTTACAGGTAAAAGAGCTGATTACTTTGGGGCAATGCCCTGCAAAAGGCCCTTTTAAGGGCTGGTAAAAGAGCTGGTTACTTAATTTAGAATAGGGTAGGGCATTTTATTATTTTGGGGGCTTAGATTAGGTATAAGTAGTTTAAACTTCTTGTAATTTTTTTTTATTTTCTGTAATTTAGTGGGGGTTTTTTGTATTATAGATTAGTTTATGTAATTGTATTTTAGTTTAGCTAATTGTAGGTAATTTATTTAATTAATTTATTGATAGTGTAGTGTTAGGTTTAATTGTAACTTAGGTTAGGATTTATTTTACAGGTAATTTTGTAATTATTTTAACTAGGTAGCTATTAAATAGTTATTAACTATTTAATAGCTATTGTACCTAGTAAAAATAAATACAAACTTGCCTGTAAAATAAATATAAATCCTAAAATAGCTACAATGTAACTATTAGTTATATTGTAGCTATATTAGGTTTTATTTTATAGGTATTTAGTTTTAAATAGGAATAATTTAGTTAATGATAGTAAATTTAGTTCGTTTTAATGATATTTAAGTTAGGGGGTGTTAGGGTTAGGGTTAGACTTAGGTTTAGGGGTTAATACATTTATTATAGCAGCGGCGATGTTGCGGGCGGGAGATTAGGGGTTAATATTTGTAGGTAGGTGGCGGCGATGTTAGGGAGGGCAGATTAGGGGTTAATACAATTTATTATAGTGTTTGCGAGGCGGTAGTGCGGCGGTTTAGGGGTTAATATATTTATTATAGTGGAATTTGAAAAGAAACCAATGTCACTACTGTAGTGTGAGACCTAAATTCCTACAATTCTTCAATAGTTTGTCAGGATGCGGGTGCTGTGTATAAGAACGTTTTTGTAGCAAAGTATACACTTGTAGCACTCCTAGGTCTAGAGGTAAATTTAATCTAACTGAGTGACACAAATTATTCCATAAGGAATAAGTGAAAGGGGGAGAAAACAAATTACAAATTTAAAATATAACTTTTATTGGGTTGAATTTAAAATAGGAATGAACTTAAAATCACACTTAGGCACCGATTGTGTATGATTGGTGCAAACAAATTATTACAGGTTAAGATTGTTGCTCCTGGTACTTCTGTGTTAATTGTAGGCTGGAGTGGGAACTGCTATATACTTGTATCTTGGAGATGTGATGCACCACACGTTCTGTATAAGATGTTCACAAATCCAATATGAGAATTGAGTAAACAACGTTATATTTTTGTCAATGTCTCCAAAGTGATATGTCTTTATATGCAAAACTTAGTGTAAGTGGAACATCGGGTATATAATTTTTCTATGCTTATATTCAGCTAAAATTATCTACACCACTTATTACTTGAATTCTAAGTATATTTCAAGGTGGGACAAGTTTATATTAATAACGTTTTTCGTCAACAATTATAAACAGTATCACTGCTTATCCAAAGTAACTAAACTTCTGTACTAGCAATTACCTACTAAGGGATTAAAGTGTAAGCTATTCACTCCGGAATTCAAAAACTGTCATTCGTGAGCACTCTTATAGTGTATATAGGTGATTGAACTTTATTTTGATACAATTTCTAATTTCTTGAAACGATGTATATCGTTATTCAACTGGATAAACAATATAATGTTAAATTCCTCTGAGGTTGTGTGTAAACCGCTGATATTAGATATACTCAGACTCTGATTGCAAGGATTGCGTTCTTTATTATATGCACTTAAGCTGTATGTGCTGAGTGGCTCCGTGGATAACTCAATTTTGTTATGGTAAGTGTCACTGTTCTGTGCTTGCCAGAACATGCAATCTCTATTAAGGTGCCCTTAATTATTATATATTATTTATGAACGTAGTTGGGTTAAATTTGCTATGCTCTTCATGTATATATTTAGCGGCTCTTAGATCCAGTATGTAGCATGTGTTAAAGCAGCAGTAAAAGGTATGCCTGAGTGGTATATTGCACAACTTATGAGTCAAAATTAGTTTGTATATATTAAACGAACTTGGGTAGAAGTTGTATGCTCACAGTTTCTTTGAGTGCCAGTTTAAGTAACTCTCTGTGTTGCGGTAATTAAATAATGTGGTATATTACAGCAATGGAGCGTGTTTGTTCCAAGCACCACAGGTTTATTTGAGTACCAATTTAAGTAACTCTCAGTGTTGCGGTAATTAAATAGTGTGGTATATTACAGCAATGGAGCGTATTTGTTCCCAGCAACACCAGAGTTTTGGCAAAAAGATGTACAAAGATTCTGCTTGTATTGTAAATCTATGAGGTTGAACCTACTGTTCGTTTAAAGTTGCACACTCACAGCTGATTAAACTAGTCTGTGTACGTCCCACCCCCCTTACAAGATCTCCACAGATTAAATTAGTACACTGCTCTTTGTATGAGCAGTGTTAGAGGCAAAGTTGTGCCTTTGTGATCAAGCTGCACTTAATAGTTAAAGAGTCACTTATTGCGAGCTGATAAGAAACACAAGGGCAAATACAATTGCGTTCCTAATATGCTTAATGCACGTTGGCTTTAGGAGCAGAGATATCTATCAGCAAAAGTGTATCGTGAATATACCTAATACAGCTAGAGGTCGGTTGTAACTTATTAGGCAATAGCCACAATCGTAATTATATTGTCCAGTTATATTACACTATAAGTTTTAAAGCCGGTTATTTCAAGAGGAATAGCACTTAAAACAATATTCGGTGCCAGCACAGTACATTAACACATAGTTAAATCTGAGCGTTCATTATTTCAAGTGAAATGTTTGCTGACTACAGTAATTTGCGGTAGCCTAAGGCTGTCTAAAAACACAGGAGCTCCTAGGACTCCTCACCATTGCCCTATCGTCCCTGACATGTTTCGCAACTTAACATTGCTTTTTTTTTTTATGACCTTTGAAAAAGCAATGTTAAGTTGCGAAACATCATAGCAAAATAAGAAAAAGATAAGCGTAACGCAAACCGGAAGTGGTAACTACTACTTCCGGTATTACGAGAATGTTAATTAAACAGGGTATAAAAAGACCCCAAAAAATAAGAAAAACCAGTCTTGAGAAAGGTCAGTGTATGACCGAAACTCGTCGACTGGTAAGTGACACTCTGGTAGGATTATTTTGTTTAAAACCATCTGCACTATTATTGTTTTTTGTTGTTGGCAGAAAAGAATAGAATATTGCTGAAAATTACATTGACCGTTTGGGTCACCACCTAGAAGACAGATTGCACCCCACACTGGCGAGGAGAACACTATATATTTTTTTCATTTTTTATTCTCTTTTTTCATTTTTTCACGTTTGTGTTCACATCAACACTGACTTTGACCACCCTACTGTGATTTTTTACCGATTATTGAGTATAAGTTTGTTCACACAGCATTTGAATTATTGTTTGTTCACCTTGTTCTCTGAATATCTTTTGTTTTTCAACATTTGTTTATCAACAATTTTTTAAAGAAATTATTTAAACACTTCACTTTTTATATATTTTTTATATATTTTCAATATATCATCAGCCCCATTGGGTACTCTTCACTCACATTAAGGAATTAGAAAACACACGATAAAAACTATCACATGATGCAAGACATTTAGTCACCATTAGACAGACCACAATAAAAGGAGTGTCTCTCTAACTAAATTGTCCACTTATACATCAGGCTACATTACACCGCTAGCAATTCCAATTTTTCTAATATATACAAATTGCTAAAGAAATAATTGTTTTTATTTTGTGTTTTTATTTTGTGATTATACTTATTGTAAAATCTTGGATCCTTGATTATGTATTTATTTTGTTTTAAGGTTTAACGTAATGTTAACTTTTATATGTTTAAATAAACATACATAATTTTATATATCCCAGACCCGGCCATTTGGTTTTTGGCGCTTTGATTACCTCTCATCTGATTATCCATATCTTTTTGACCGCTAGGGGTCAACTGATTAGAGCAAAGGGTCTTTGGCTATTGGCGCTTAGTGTAAACTTACCATTACCACCTTGAAATATACTTAGAATTCAAGTAATAAGTGGTGTAGATAATTTTAGCTGAATATAAGCATAGAAAAATTATATACCCGATGTTCCACTTACACTAAGTTTTGCATATAAAGACATATCACTTTGGAGACATTGACAAAAATATAACGTTGTTTACTCAATTCTCATATTGGATTTGTGAACATCTTATACAGAACCAGGGCCGGATTTACATCTCAGATGCCTGTAGGCACAAAAACCTGAAGCGCCCCCCCCCCCACAAAAAAAGTGAAAAAAATGAGGATTTTTTTTTTATTATTATTATTTAGGACCGCTAAAAAAATTAGTGTAAAACATTAAAGCCCAGTTTTTCTTGAATTCATATACAGGATTTACTGTTACTAATATCTAAGGGTTGTTTTTTTTAAATGAATCAACCACTTGGAAGTATTTAGACAAAAAACTTCTAAATATATTGTCCTTCTACAACAGTTTTGTTATCTTTGTTTTTTTGTTTTAAATTCTTTAATAGATTTTAGGTTTATATCACCTCTCTTTCATCTCCTCTAAACTATAAATATATAAGGGGTATGAAACACTTTGTAATAAAAAATAAAAAAGTTAAATTATAATTTAGGGGCAATTGAAAAACAGTTGCAGCAAGTAACATGCTCATTTATTCAAAACATTGTCATGTTATCACACATTATTATTATTATTATCAGCTATATTTATAGCAGCATTGCACTTGGTTAGTATGTTAATTTATGAAGCAAAAAGAGTCTTGTAATTACAAGGTATTTGACCATTTTAAGGTCATGGGGTCACCATTCACCAGTTTAACAGCCCTTCTTTGAAGATAATATGGATGTATTTGAGTTACCTGTAGATCTGGCAGGATGCTTGTATGGATGTATGTATCTTGGTCAGTTTATATATGTTTCTATGAATTGAGCAACCATCCATGTATTATATGAAACAGACAGGACCCTGCAGCAGATGTGCAGAAAAGGTGCCCAGTTGCCTACAATCACTTCAGAAGGGGCCACAACAGGGGCATATATCTAAATGTGCCTACATACCTTAACTTTATGCAGTTACAGTGACATTACTACCTAATGCATAAATCAGGCAATATTCCATGCTTTGTGTGTGCCAAACCATTAATACAAGCCAAGACATATAATAAATATCATGTATAGGTCTGTGTATCAGATTTCCATAACATGCAATATTTTTATTTTTTTAATTGCTAATCTGTAATTCACTTTGTCTCTAGCTAGCATGTTTCCTGGTCACTAACTGTCACACCCATAGCTTGCAGTGAGATTTTAAATGCACATTTATTTTAAAAAAACTGAGGGTATTGCATTATCAAACAGCTCTTATTTTTTTCTTTGACATACCCTTATTTATATTTAGATGTTTGCTATATTCCAGTAACCTAATCATGCAATTTGATGCTATAACGTTACGTTAGCAATCTATAATTTCAAATACATTTATGCACTGTCTGTGTTGCCGTTACTCAATGCAGCAGGAAACACAAGATTAGCTCGGTGCAAGTAAAAGACTCCTTTATCTAACAGGCTGGGTCAAGGGGTCAAGTGACTGGGAGATCCCACAGAGAGAAAGTGTTCCTTTTCTCAGGGATTAAAACTAGAATCTCTAGAGAATGAACCTTTAACCTGCAGTGACGAGACACGCGGCACCCGTCCCTGGGGGGAGACATCAGCTGAATGAGGAGCCGCGCAAAGCTACAGGAAGGAATTTAGAGAGAGGAGGGGGCGCGGGTGCGGGACTGTCAGGGAGAGGAACATCGTCTTGTGTGCCCCAGGCCAGGCAGAGGAAGAACTCAAACAATGTCATAGCATCTCAATTGAATTTACTTACAATGATTCTGGCTGTTGCTTCTATTTAATTCTCCCTACCCCAGGAAGGTGACAGACAGTCCTCCTCCTCCTCTTCTCTCCTCCTTCCCGCGCTGTCAGCTCCGCATCAGGGTTAGTGAGTGTGATGTCACTGACGTGGCGCCTCATTGGCTGGTGCACGGAGCCGCAGTTTTTCAATTTAGATTTTTTTTTTGCAGATAATATAATAGTCACTCTCTCATCTGGCAGGCGCCCCTCACTGCAGTGCGCCTGTAGGCACATGCCTACTGTGCCTAATGGGAAATCCGGCCCTGTACAGAACGTGTGGTGCATCACATCTCCAAGATACAAGTATATAGCAGTTCCCACTCCAGCCTAAAATTAACACAGAAGTACCAGGAGCAACAATCTTAACCTGTAATAATTTGTTTGCACCAATCATACACAATCGGTGCCTAAGTGTGATTTTAAGTTCATTCCTATTTTAAATTCAACCCAATAAAAGTTATATTTTAAATTTGTAATTTGTTTTCTCCCCCTTTCACTTATTCCTTATGGAATAATTTGTGTCACTCAGTTAGATTAAATTAACATTTATTATAGTGGCGGCGAGGTCCGGTAGGCAGATTAGGGGTTAATAATTGTAGGTAGGTGATGGTTGGGGGGGCAGAATAGGGGGTAATAAATATAATATAGGTGTCGGTGATGTTAGGGACAGCAGATTAGGGGTTCATAGCTATAATGTAGGTTGCAGCAGTGTCCGGAACGGCAGATTAGGGGTTAAAAAAAAATATTATAGTGTTTGTTATATGGGGGGGGGGCCTCGGTTTAGGGGTTCATAGGTAGTTTATGGGTGTTAGTGTACTTTATAGCACAGTAGTTAAGAGCTTTATGTTCTGGCATTAGTCCATAAAGCTCTTAACTACTGACTTTTTTTTGCGGCTGGAGTCTTGTCAGTAGAGGGTCTTCCTCTCACTTCTTCCAAGACTCTAAATACCAGCGTTAGGCAAATCTCATAGAAAAGATAGGATACACAATTGACGTAAGAGGATCTGCGGTAGCCTCGAGTCGCTTAAAGAAAGTGAGCGGTAGACCCTTTCCTGTCTGACTCTAAATACCAGTGGGCGGTCAAAAGCAGCGTTAGGACCCCTTAACGCTGCTTTTGACGGCTAACGCCAAAATCTAAATCTAGCCGAGAGTATGTAATTATAAATGTCATTACAGGATACTTTCCAGAATGCTGGATTTGAATTTAAGGCCTGTCTGGAACCTTGGGTATAGTTGGGGCGGGTAATTATTATAAATTTTTTTCTCTCTCCTTTGTAT
Organism: Bombina bombina; assembly: GCF_027579735.1. Classification (NCBI taxonomy): domain Eukaryota; kingdom Metazoa; phylum Chordata; class Amphibia; order Anura; family Bombinatoridae; genus Bombina; species Bombina bombina. The sequence goes on from NC_069499.1 coordinate 502,819,141, forward strand.
AACAATAATACACGCATACTGTTGTATCTACTTTAGTGTGATGATTGTTGTTCAATGTATAATGACCTAAAACAGTTACAATGTACAAATGAAATGTCACATTGTAATAAAAATAAATATATATATATTATATTATTATCTTTCTGCTAGATTACGAGTTTTGCGTTAAGCTGAAAAAGCTGCGTTAACAGGTCCTAATGCTGCTTTTTCACTACCGCTGGTATTACGAGTCTTGCAGGTTTAGGGGCACCGCACACTTCTTTGGCCTTACCGCAAACCGACTTACGTAAAGTTCGTAAAGTCTTTTTTCTATGGGACTTCCATAGCGCAGATATTCCGAGTTTGTCCTGGGAGGCCAAAAAGTGAGCGGTACACCCTCTATTAGTTATGAGTTTTACACTACAACGCTGTAGCATAAAAATCATAACTAAAGTGCTAAAAAGTACACTAACACCCATAAACTACCTATTAACCCCTAAACCGAGACCTTCCCACATCGCAAACACTATAATAAAATTGTAAAACCCCTAATCTGCCGCTCCGGACATCGCCATCACTCGAATAAACATATTAACCCCTAAACCGCCGCACTCCTGCCTCGCAAACACTAGTTAATTATTAAGCCCTAATCTGCCGTTCCGGACATCACCACCACCTACATTATATTTATTAACACCTAATCTGCTGCCCCCAACATCGACACCACCTACATTATATTTATTAACCACAAATCTGCCGCCCCCAATGTCGCCGCAACCTACCTACACTTATTAACTCCTAATCTGCCGCCCCCAACGTTGCAGCCACTATTCTAAATTTATTAACCCCTAAACCTAAGTCTAACCCTAACCCTAACACCCCCTAACTTAAATATAATTTAAATAAATCTAAATACAATTATTATCTAAATTATTCCTATTTAAAACTAAATACTTACCTATAAAATAAACCCTAAGCTAGCTACAATATAACTAATAGTTACATTATATCTAGCTTAGGGTTTATTTTTATTTTACAGGTAAGTTTATATTTATTTTAACTAGGTAGAATAGTTATTAAATATTTGTAAACTATTTAATAACTACCTAGCTTAAATAAAGACAAATTTACCTGTAAAATAAAACCTAACCTTAGTTACACTAACACCTAACACTACAATGAAATCAATTACCTACATTAAATACAATTAAAAAAATAAATTAGATTAGCAAAATCACAAAAAAGAAAAAAAACCTAAATTACAGAAAATAAAAAACAAATTACAAGATATTTAAACTAATTACACCTAATCATATAGCCCTATCAAAATAAAAAAGTCCCCCAAAATAAAAAAAACCTAGCCTAAACTAAACTATCATTTCTTTGCCCCAAAGAAATCAGCTCTTTTACCTGTAAAAAAAATACAAACAACCCCCCAACAGTAAAACCCACCACCCACACAACCAACCCCCCAAATAAAAGCCTAACTAAAAAAACCTAAGCTTCCCATTGCCCTGAAAAGGGCATTTGGATGGGCATTGCCCTTAAAAGGGCATTTAGCTCTATTGCATGCCCAAAGCCCTAACCTAAAAAATAAACCCACCCAATACACCCTTAAAAAATCCTAATGCTAACCCCCAAAGATTCACTTACCGGGAGAAGTCTTCATCCAAGCGGCAAGATGTCCTCAACGAAGCCGGCAGAAGTGGTCCTCCAGACGGGCAGAAGTGGTCCTCCAGATGGGCAGAAGTCTTCATCCAGATGGCATCTTCTATCTTCATCCTTCCGGCGCGGAGCGGGTCCATCTTCAAGACATCCGTCGTGGAGCATCCTCTTTATCCGACGGACTAATGACAAATGAAGGTACCTTTAAATGACGTCATCCAAGATGGCGTCCCTTAGATTCCAATTGGCTGCTAGAATTCTATCAGCCAATCGGAATTAAGGAAGAAAAAATCCTATTGGCTGATTGGATCAGTCAATAGGATTGAGCTTGCATTCCATTGGCTGATTGCATCAGCCAATAGGATTTTTTATACCTTATTTCTGATTGGCTGATAGAATTCTAAGGGACGCCATCTTGGATGACGTCATTTAAAGGTACCTTCATTCGTCGTTAGTCCGTCGGTTTTGCCCATCTGGAGGACCACTTCTGCCTGTCTGGAGGACCACTTCTGCCGGCTTCGTTGAGGACATCTTGCCGCTTGGATGAAGACTTCTCCCGGTAAGTGAATCTTCGGGGGTTAGTGTTAGGATTTTTGTAAGGGTGTATTGGGTGGGTTTATTTTTTAGGTTAGGGCTTTGGGCCTGCAATAGAGCTAAATGCCCTTTAAGGGCAATGCCCATCCAAATGCCCTTTTCAGGGCAATGGGGAGCTTAGGGTTTTATAGTTAGGTTTTTATTTGGGGGTTGTGTGTGGGTGGTGGGTTTTACTGTTAAGGGGGTTGTTTGTATTTCTTTGGGACAATGCCCCGCAAAAGGCCTTTTTAAGGGCTATTGATAGTTTAGTTTAGGCTAGGGTTTTTTTTATTTTGGGGGGACTTTTTTTTATTTTGATAGGGCTATGTAGATTAGGTGTAATTAGTTTAAATATCTTGTAATTTGTTTTTATTTTCTGTAATTTAGTGGGGTTTTTTGTGTGATTTAGCTAATTTAATTTAATTTATTTAATTGTATTAAATGTAGGTAATTGATTTAATTGTAGTGTAGTGTTAGGTGTTAGTGTAACTTAGCTTAGGCTTTATTTTACAGGTAAATTTGTCTTTATATTAGCTAGGTAGTTATTAAATAGTTAATAAATATTTAATAACTATTCTACCTAGTTTAAAATACAGGGAGTGCAGAATTATTAGGCAAATGAGTATTTTGACCACATCATCCTCTTTATGCATGTTGTCTTACTCCAAGCTGTATAGGCTCGAAAGCCTACTACCAATTAAGCATGTTAGGTGATGTGCATCTCTGTAATGAGAAGGGGTGTGGTCTAATGACATCAACACCCTATATCAGGTGTGCATAATTATTAGGCAACTTCCTTTCCTTTGGCAAAATGGGTCAAAAGAAGGACTTGACAGGCTCAGAAAAGTCAAAAATAGTGAGATATCTTGCAGAGGGATGCAGCACTCTTAAAATTGTAAAGCTTCTGAAGCGTGATCATCGAACAATCAAGCGTTTCATTCAAAATAGTCAACAGGGTCGCAAGAAGCGTGTGGAAAAACCAAGGCGCAAAATAACTGCCCATGAACTGAGAAAAGTCAAGCGTGCAGCTGCCAAGATGCCACTTGCCACCAGTTTGGCCATATTTCAGAGCTGCAACATCACTGGAGTGCCAAAAGCACAAGGTGTGCAATACTCAGAGACATGGCCAAGGTAAGAAAGGCTGAAAGACGACCACCACTGAACAAGACACACAAGCTGAAACGTCAAGACTGGGCCAAGAAATATCTCAAGACTGATTTTTCTAAGGTTTTATGGACTGATGAAATGAGAGTGAGTCTTGATGGGCCAGATGGATGGGCCCGTGGCTGGATTGGTAAAGGGCAGAGAGCTCCAGTCCGACTCAGATGCCAGCAAGGTGGAGGTGGAGTACTGGTTTGGGCTGGTATCATCAAAGATGAGCTTGTGGGGCCTTTTCAGGTTGAGGATGGAGTCAAGCTCAACTCCCAGTCCTACTGCCAGTTTCTGGAAGACACCTTCTTCAAGCAGTGGTACAGGAAGAAGTCTGCATCCTTCAAGAAAAACATGATTTTCATGCAGGACAATGCTCCATCACACGCGTCCAAGTACTCCACAGCGTGGCTTGCAAGAAAGGGTATAAAAGAAGAAAATCTAATGACATGGCCTCCTTGTTCACCTGATCTGAACCCCATTGAGAACCTGTGGTCCATCATCAAATGTGAGATTTACAAGGAGGGAAAACAGTACACCTCTCTGAACAGTGTCTGGGAGGCTGTGGTTGCTGCTGCACGCAATGTTGATGGTGAACAGATCAAAACACTGACAGAATCCATGGATGGCAGGCTTTTGAGTGTCCTTGCAAAGAAAGGTGGCTATATTGGTCAATGATTTGTTTTTGTTTTGTTTTTGAATGTCAGAAATGTATATTTGTGAATGTTGAGATGTTATATTGGTTTCACTGGTAAAAATAAATAATTGAAATGGGTATATATTTGGTTTTTGTTAAGTTGCCTAATAATTATGCACAGTAATAGTCACCTGCACACACAGATATCCCCCTAAAATAGCTATAACTAAAAACAAACTAAAAACTACTTCCAAAACTATTCAGCTTTGATATTAATGAGTTTTTTGGGTTCATTGAGAACATGGTTGTTGTTCAATAATAAAATGAATCCTCAAAAATACAACTTGCCTAATAATTCTGCACTCCCTGTAAATACAAACTTGTCTGTAAAATAAAAATAAACCCTAAGCTAGGTACAATGTAACTATTAGTTATATTGTAGCTAGCTTAGGGTTTATTTTATAGGTAAGTATTTAGTTTTAAATAGGAATAATTTAGATAATAATTGTAGGTTTTATTTAGATTTATTTAAATTATATTTAAGTTAAGGGGTGTTATGGTTAGACTTAGGTTTAGGGGTTAATAAATTTAGAATAGTGCCTGCGACGTTGGGGGCAGCAGATTAGGGGTTAATAAGTGTAGGTAGGTTGTGGCTACATTGGGGACGCAGATTAGGGGTTAATACATATAATGTAGATGGCGGCGATGTCTGGAGCAGCAAATTAGGGGTTAATAAGTATAATGCAGGTATCGGCGATGTCCTGGGCGGCAGATTAGGGGTTAATAAGTGTAAGATTAGGCGTGTTTAGACTCGGGTTCATGTTAGGGTGTTAGGTGTAAACATAACTTTTATTTCCCAATAGGAATCAATGGGACTGCGTTACTGAGATTTACGCTGCTTTTTGGCAGGTGTTAGACTTTTTCTCAGCCGGCTCTCCCCATTGATGTCTATGGGGAAATCGTGCATGAGCACGTACAACCAGCTGACCGTTAACTTAAGCAGCGCTGGTATTGAAGTGCGGTATGGAGCTCAATTTTGCTCTACACTAACTTCTTGCCTTTTAACGCCGGATTTGTAAAAACCCGTAATACCAGCACTGTAGGTAAGTGAGCATGATAAAAAACTGCACAGTAGCACCGCATAGCTCATAACGCAAAACTCGTAATCTGGCCGTTTATTTGTAAAGCACTAACAGATTATGCAGCTCTGTTTATGAGGTACAAACAGACAAGAGAGAATTGCAGGGTCCTGAACCTTAGGAAACTTAAAATCTGCATTGCAACTCATAAAAGTTGTTTAAAAACAGTATGAAGAAAATAAACAGATGAGCTCCAAGCAAATTTGTGCTTGCAGAAAAAAACAAGCGTTCTTGCACATGCGCACATTTTACAGGAAACAGTGCCAGCAAATAACTCTGATGAACTCTAGTGCTAATGATTATCTAGATTATATAAGAGGTTTCAGATAAGGTCCAAAGAGATAGAATGTTTATAGTATAACCAGACAAATCCAGTCATAACTTGCTATAACCAGAACAATCCCGTTATAACTTGCTATAACCAGAAAAATCCAGTCATAACTTGTTATAACCAGAAAAATACTGTTAAAGTCTGTGTACATCTTACAGGCACAATGGCAGTAAGTTGTTTTTAAAAGATGAAATATATATATTTTTTTGGAGCCAAGTGTGCAATTTGCCTTATATCCAAGCATCAGCCCTTTTTCTTTAAGAATCTCAGAGTAATGGCAAGTCACAAGTCAGTGAGGAACGTGTACTTTATTCTCATGGGCCTACAGACGTTATTGCAGCTCATTATCTACTGTAATAAGTTTGCTTTGTTTGTTTGTATTTTGCAAGTTGAACAAAAATCTGTGCTGAATTGGCCATAAGTAAATAAAAAGAGAAATATTCTTGGTATTGGAACGCAGAACTCCAAAATTGTACATTTAAAGACAAAAACGAATGCAAAAATTGAATATTCCATGTTATCAGTGTTTTTGATAGCTTGTCATTTTTTAATTACTGTTTTTATCACCTTTAAAAATTAGTGCATTTAGGGCTAGATTACAAGTTGAGCACTAATTTATTGCACGCCAGTAAATGGGAAAATTTGCCCATTTATAGGTGCGCAATAAATAACCAGCCATTACAAGTGGCTGGATATTGCTTCCATGAGCTTGCAACAGCAAATAGCGCTTATAAAATTAACCAGAGGTTAGACCTCTGGTTAATTTTTTAAATGTTCCCAATTGCCCCAAAATACAATGTGTAGTGCTTTTTTAAAAATTTAAAATAGCAGCATCTTAAAAAAAACAAAAAACTGCATGAAGCAGTTATCAGGGGTTAAAGTGAGTCGGTGTGGGGAGTTAGAAAAAACAGACAAAGCAATATTTTGCGCTGAACTTGTAATATATCCCTTAATGTTTGAAATAACACTAAATAAATTCTAGTGAGGATGGTATATTAAAAGGAAATATTAGCTTGAGAGTAATATACAGATATATTTTTTTACAATATTGTCCCAATAATCTTTTAGAAATTATCATTCAATATGGGTAAAATGTTATTGCCCGATATTTTTTTTTATCAAAACAATAACAATCTTACCAGTTTAAACAAAGCTGAGCTTTTTAGCTCCCTTGATATTAGACATCCCCACAATAACACCATTAAAGGGACATGAAAACCCCGAAAATTATTTTGTGATTCAGACGGAGCACACTATTTAAAAAAAAACCTTCCAATTTACTTTTTTGTTGTAGAGATACCTAGGTAGATGTCTGGAGCACTACATGGTAAAGATATTGCTCCCATCTAGTGCTCTTGTTAATGGATAACATTCTTACAAAACTGCAGACATGTGCACACTCCTGATCTTTTCAACAAAAAATACCAAGAGAATGAAGAAAATGTCATAAGAGAAGTAAATAAGAAAGGTGTTTAAACCTGCTGCTCTATCTGAATCATGGAAAAAGAAGTTGGTATTTATGTCCCTTTAAGACTGATAACAGCTGTTGATCACCCAAAACTGAATTGATACATTAAAAAAATACAACTGGGAGGGGGCGGAGCGAGCAAGATACCTGAGCAGTCGCATATTCACACAGCTCCAGCTGTAAGCCAGATTTTTACAAGTACCAAGACCGCTCAGGACTATCCAATTGACCCACCAAAGGGGATTAATGCTGACAAATCTAATTCCGAGATTAAGGAGTAAATAGAGGACCGGCATGGTTTAAATGGTGCTGTTTTTGTTTTTTGTGCCACACGCCAAGGAACATAGTCGAGTGACGGCCATTTTGGAATCCATCAGATGCAGTCACTGGCCTGAATGTCTGCCGTATTAGAGGGGGGCTTAATATACGTGCTCTCCAATTTACAGGCCAAAAATACTTCAGTCTCCCACCCTCCTGAGCATCTGGACTGAGCCACACCCATACAGCTTTGCCAAACTTACCAGAGGATGTTTACCCGAAGTGGCGCCTGGTCCTCTGCAGCCCTGGAGGCATTGGAGGGTTGGGAGGTCCAGAAGATGCAGCTCTTAGATGGCCGGAGTCAGGAGCTGGAGTGATTACTATGCAGGCTAAAAACGACTTTAGAAAAATCGCCAAGGGCTTTGCCGTGTCTCCAAGCTCACCAAGAGCCACATGTTGCACAGGCTCCTTGGGACAAAGAAGAAGAGGTGGTAGATTCCTTGGTTGAGTATACCGAGGGAGAGACTTCACATGGCCTTCCCTGTTCACCAACAGACTTAGTTATTCAAGGGGGAGTCCTCATCGTTCCCCACGAGGGTTCATGATCATACCAGTTACGGCCAGTTAAAGATAGCTCTCCCCACATCATGTAATGTCCCTTTAACTGGAACTCCACCCCTAAAGACTTTATAACCTCATTCTCACATCAACTCATTGCTTGATTATTTTGTTGCTTTGAGTAGTGCTAACCTTACTCATTTATTTGACGAGTCAAGTCTCTAATTCCTGAAAGGTGTAACTTTGCTCTGTGTTACTTCAAAACCTAGCTACCAAATTATTGCCTAATTTACACCTACCTGTTTGCTGATTCTGGTATTCATCTGAGTCTCCCTGTCAGCCCTGCACTACCTGTTTGGATCTACATTCCTGGCGTATTCATCCGCCTGTTTCCTTTCACACTGAGGATTTCACACGCTGCAGCAGCGCGCTAAGGATTTCAGCCTCTGTTCCTGTTCTCTTCTGGAAGTCCGTCTCTCCTAGTATCTACACCGGATCATTCTCCTATTTGCCTAACTGTTCCACGCTAGAGCTACCGGTCACGCAAGTACTTTTGTTCTGAATACAAATTATTCTGCCATGCTGCTCTTTTCAATCATGCTTGCTTAATGTGCATTGTCTACACTGTCTGCAGTATACTTTGTCTAAGCAACTTAACTACAGCCTGTACTTACTACTAGCTCTCTGGGTCAATTGCTTCTATGTGTGCATAACTCTACTACCTGCTTCTCAAACCAGCCTAAGTGTATAAATCTGCTTGCTTTGACCTGCTAAGTGCTGCATATACAGACTTTACATTATTATTTGTGCATGCTACTTACCAACTACAGATAAATTAGTATTCAGACTCTCCTAATGAATCTTATTATTTAACTAATTCCCCCTATACTTATATATATATATATATTCCTACTGCTGGGACTCAATTACTGAAGTAACTGCTGTAATTAATTAACCCTTTTGTTACAGACTTAGAACATTAGGTGTTCCACTTTACAGCTACAAATAATCTGTTTTTCATTATATGAGAATTATAAACAGGTTATTACATAATAATCAAGCCTTAAAACCAGCAGTATGGAACCTCAATCTGTGCAAAAAGAGTTAGACACTCTAAACCATAAGGTGGATTACCTTGCAAGAGCACTCACTGACCTACAAACAGAAACGACAACTCTAAGAAATGTAGTTAAAGAATTGACTGTAACAAGAGTCCCAGAACCCCCAGAACCTCAGATCAACCCGCCAGCTTTATTTTCAGGGAAAAGGAGTGATTTCAGGGATTTTAAAAATGCTTGTTTACTGCTATATGCAATGAAGCCTAAAACCTACTGTATTGAAAAAATTAAAGTTTGCACTACAATCTCATAGGTGAGCCAAGGTCATGGGCAAATCGATTTTTTGAGTCCAATGACTCTATTTTGGATTCCTTAGATTTGTTTTTCACAGCTATGAGTGCACTTTATGAAGATTGTAACACTCAAATTCAGGCTGAAACAAAATTAAGAGCTCTCAGACAAGGAAAGAGGCCTGTTGAGGACTTTATAACTGAATTCCAGATGTGGGCTACCGACTCACTCTGGAATGATATTACATTAAAAAACCAATTCAGATTAGGCCTAAATGAAGCTTTAAAAGATGAGATCTCTAGATTGGAGATGCCTGATAACTTACACGGCTTAATAAAACTAGCCACAACACTAGACCGCAGAATAAGAGAAAGAAGGTTAGAAAGGTACACATCAGACACACCTCTCACAAGATTGCCAGTAAGCCCTACAGAAAAGATACATAACCCACATACACCTATGGAAATAGGAGTAATTAAAGGTCCTCTGACCCCTGAGGAAAAAAACAGACGACGCCTAGCAAACCTCTGTCTTTACTGCGCTAGTAAAGAACATACTGTTATATCCTGTCCTATTTTACATCGACAGAAAAAGGGTAAGCTACTAACTCTTAGTTGTACTACTACACACATAAGACAAAAGTCATTGACACTCTCTCTCTCCTTACAGTGGGACCGACAACGAATCAAGACTGAGGCGATAGTAGACTCTGGGGCTTCTGACTGCTTTATTGATGCTACATATGTTGAGCTTAATAAAATACCTTGTGCCACTAAACAAAATCCTGTGTTCATAAGATTAATTGATGGTTTTTTGATACATAAAGGTCCCATAACAAAACACACTATACCCCTATTAATCTCTACTTCTGAAGGACATACTGAACACATAAGTTTTGATGTAATTCCAACTGCACTTCATACTCTGATATTGGGTTACACTTGGTTAACTAAACATAACCCTAGCATAGATTGGGTTACACCCACTGTCACATTTAATTCCTCGTATTGTTCTTCTACCTGTTTCCCGCATCAGATCTTGGGCACTGTAGACCCAGAGATACCTGTTCACTATCATGATTTATTAGATGTGTTTGATTTAAAGGAGGCTGAGGTTCTACCCCCCCATAGAACCTTCGATTGCCCCATAGATTTAATCCCAGGGGCTAAGGTTCCTTTTGGGAAAGTTTATCCTCTCTCGCAGAAAGAGTTACAGTATCTGCGAGAATATTTAGACAATAACATTCGGAAAGGATTTATAGTCCCCTCTACATTGCCTGCTGCAGCAGGGTTGTTCTTTGTGACTAACAGAGATAAGACCTTAAGACCCATCATCGATTACAGGGCCCTCAATGCAGTTACTGTAAAGAATCGGTATCCATTGCCTTTCATCCCCGAACTCCTTGAACGCCTAAACAGTGCCACCATCTTCACTAAACTTGACTTAAAGGGCGCGTATAATTTAATACGTATCAAGGAGGGGGATGAGTGGAAAACTGCATTTCGAACCAGATACGGACTCTTTGAGTACCGAGTGATGCCTTTCCAGCATTTTATTAATGAGATTTTCAAAGATCTAACAGACGTATGCGTCATAATTTATTTGGACGACATACTAAATTACTCTAAAACAACAGAGGAACATATAAAACATGTGAGATGGGTTCTTACACGATTACGTGATCACAAACTCTTTGCAAAGGCTGAAAAATGCCAATTTCATGTACAAAGGATAAAATTTTTAGGGTATATCATAACACCCGATAAGGTACAGATGGACCCAGAAAACTTATTAGCTATTAAGAATTGGCCAGTACCCACTACTCTTAGATCTCTCCAGCGATTCTTGGGGTTCGCCAATTTTTATCGTAGATTTATTCACAATTTTTCTATGAAAGTAAAACCCCTTACTTCTTTAACTAAGAAAAATTCTAAATTTCATTGGACACCTGAAGCAGATCAATCCTTCAATTATTTGAAGACCTGTTTTTACTACAGCCCCAATATTAAGTTTGCCTGATCATTCATGTCAGTTCATTGTGGAGGTTGATGCCTCTGGTATGGGAGCAGTTCTATCCCAAAGAATTAAAGACCAACATGACACTCACCCTATAGCCTACTTTTCATGAACCCTTTTACCAGCTGAGGTACATTACTCTGTGGGTGATAAAGAACTTCTAGCCATAAAATGTGCTTTAGAGGTATGGAGACATATATTAGAGGGAGTTGACAAACCTTTTTTAATATTCACAGACCACAAAAACCTTCAATACTTGAAACAGAACAAGACCTTATCCTCTCGTCAAGTAAGGTGGTCCCTATTTCTTGACAGATTCAATTTCCATATAACATATAGACCGGGTAAGCTCAATGGTAAGGCAGATGCCCTATCCCGACAAAATGATGACAAACCTATAAGTGACTGTTTCTCACAACTTATACCTAGTCACAAAATCATAGCAGCTCTAAGTACTTTGGAGCTCGACATTCTAACAGCTTTAGCAACTGATAACATACCCACTCATACTCAGTTAATAAAGGAACCAACTGGCCTGTACACTTTTCATAACAAGCTATACATCCCACAGACTCTTAGACAGAGACTCCTCTCTCATTTTCATGATAACCCCTTATCTGGACATCAAGGAGTCTTCAAAACTAAAGAACTCTTACACAGAGACTTTTGGTGGCCACACATGGGCGAGACCATTCAGAAATACGTGTCCACTTGTGATGTCTGTGCAAGATGCAAAACAGAGAAAAAGAAACCCATTGGTTATCTCACTCCTTTATCTATTCCTGATACCCCATGGAGTGTTATCTCTATGGATTTCATTGTTGAGCTTCCCCCTTCACAGGATCACAATACCATCATGGTTGTTGTTGATCACCTGACTAAGCTGGCTCATTTCATCGCTATGAAATCACTACCTACTGCCAGTGACACAGCTACAGCTTTCCTTAAACATGTCGTACGATTACATGGGATACCACACTCTATCATAACGGATCGTGGATCTCAGTTCACTTCCAATTTTTGGAAAGACCTCTGTAAGTCACTCTCCATTCATCCTAGATTATCTACGTCTTATCACCCCCAGACAAATGGACTCACAGAGAGAGTAAATGGTATACTTGAACAGTATCTTAGATGCTATGTTTCTCAACTACAGGATGACTGGTTGGAACATCTTCCGTTAGCCGAATTTTCTTACAACAATTCGGTTTCTAGTTCCACCAAGATGACTCCGTTTTATGCCACCTACGGATACCACCCACAGTCTATTCGACTTACACAAACCAACACTCCTTCCGCTAATTCCTATCTCACCAACTTACAGGATAGTTTGATTCTTCTAAAAGAACATCTACAGAAAGCTAAGACCGATCAGCAGTATTATTATAATTCTAGACTTAGACCTAGTCCTGAATACAAATTGGGTGACCTGGTATGGCTTTCTACCAAGAATCTGAAACTCTCTATACCATCCAGAAAGTTGGGTAGTCAGTTTGTTGGACCTTTTAAGATTAAACGTATTCTCAACCCTTCAGCTGTTGTTCTGGATCTTCCATCTAAATACGGCTTACACCCATCATTTGATGTTTCTCTTCTAAAGCCTTATAGGACGAGTAGTGAATTCACTCGTAGGACGGTTCCTCCTCCTCCAGTGATTTTGGATGAGCATGAAGAATATGAAGTTGAATCTATACTCGACTCCCGAATGCTATGAGGACGATTGCAGTATCTAATCCGCTGGAAGGGTTACGGTCCGGAGGAGGATTCGTGGGTTCCTCATTCCCAGGTTCATGCCCCTATGCGGGTAGCTGCGTTCCACAAGCGCTATCCCCTCAAACCATCACTGGCATCTTCGGAGATGATGCCTTGAAGGGGGGGATCTGTAATGTCCCTTTAACTGGAAGTCCACCCCTAAAGACTTTATAACCTCATTCTCACATCAACTCATTGCTTGATTATTTTGTTGCTTTGAGTAGTGCTAACCTTACTCATTTATTTGACGAGTCAAGTCTCTAATTCCTGAAAGGTGTAACTTTGCTCTGTGTTACTTCAAAACCTAGCTACCAAATTATTGCCTAATTTACACCTACCTGTTTGCTGATTCTGGTATTCATCTGAGTCTCCCTGTCAGCCCTGCACTACCTGTTTGGATCTACATTCCTGGCGTATTCATCCGCCTGTTTCCTTTCACACTGAGGATTTCACACGCTGCAGCAGCGCGCTAAGGATCTCAGCCGCTGTTCCTGTTCTCTTCTGGAAGTTCGTCTCTCCTAGTATCTACACCGGATCATTCTCCTATTTGCCTAACTGTTCCACGCTAGAGCTACCGGTCACGCAAGTACTTTTGTTCTGAATACAAATTTTTCTGCCATGCTGCTCTTTTCAATCATGCTTGCTAAATGTGCATTGTCTACACTGTCTGCAGTATACTTTGTCTAAGCAACTTAACTACAGCCTGTACTTACTACTAGCTCTCTGGGACAATTGCTTCTATGTGTGCATAACTCTACTACCTGCTTCTCAAACCAGCCTAAGTGTATAAACCTGCTTGCTTCGACCTGCTAAGTGCTGCATATACAGACTTTACATTATTATTTGTGCATGCTACTTACCAACTACAGATAAATTAGTATTCAGACTCTCCTAATGAATCTTATTATTTAACTCATTCCACCTATACTTATATATATATATATATTCCTACTGCTGGGACTCAATTACTGAAGTAACTGCTGTAATTAATTAACCCTTTTGTTACAGACTTATAACATTAGGTGTTCCACTTTACAGCTACAAATAATCTGTTTTTCATTATATGAGAATTATAAACAGGTTACTACACATCAGCACTGCCGGAACAATATACCAGGGGTGTATGGAATGCCCAGAGGAGTACTCAATAGACATTGCCAATATTGGGGACTTATTGCAAAGAAGAAGAGGTGGTAGATTCCTTGATGAGTATACCGAGGGAGAGACTTCACATGGCCTTCCCTGTTCACCAACAGACTTAGTTATTCAAGGCGGAGTCCTCATCGTTCCCCACGAGGGTTCACGGTCATACCAGTTATGGCCAGTTAAGGATAGCTCTCCCCACATCAGCACTGCCGGAACAATATACCAGGGGTGTATGGAATGCCCAGAGGAGTACTCAATAGACATTGCCAATATTGGGGACTCATTGCAATAAATAAAAATGCTCTGCATGAGGACCGGAGTTGGATAGATCTCCAGACCCTCACTCACTTCAGCCGCAAGTGAACAGATTTAGCACTCAATTAGGCTTTTGGAGTTTAGTAGAATCCCCTGATTCAAAGTGTTTTGTGTGTTTAGCAAGTCACCAAGGGGCCTCTGCTATAAACCCAATGTATAGGCTCATTTAGCATTATATCTGTTTTGCATTTATTTTAAATGTTTTTGTTCCACGGCCCTTATATACCATAGCTCTTAATCTCCACATAGTTATGTATAGCACTAATATATAAGTAAACGGTCAAGACCTTTGAAAACATATACTTCATTCTTAGCTATAACACAATATCTCTTTTAAACCATAGTTTGTTAGTGTAGCTTAGCCTTATTATGTAAAATGTTATTACTGTTAAGAACAATGCAACAACTCTTTATATATTTATGTATAATCAAAGGTCATCGGCTGTTGTTCACTTTCATATGTATATGTGCTTACTCCAGACTAATTGTATAGGTCTTAAAGATTTGTATAGGCATATACCACTTATGACTTAGTTCTGTTGATTTTAGGCATTTGTCTGTTTATGTATATTATACAATAGCTTTATGCCCTACTAGCCCAGATACTATGCTTTTCCAAAATGTGGATGCTGTACATGTATACTTACATTCTAATAGCAACATTATAGCCCATTTCTCTTTTTGTATAGATATATTATACATATTTTGTGACATCACATGTAGCTCTCACCTTCCATGGAAAAGCTCTTTATGATTGGTATGCTCCTCTATGATTAGCCCATGTATTTTAGCCTTATCACCATCCAGCCCCACTACAGTTGCTCTTCCGATATTAGGTAAACTTTTCTCCCTCAGATGATATCCCCCCCCCACCCCACATCCTATATCATATCATTTTATATTATCATATTTTGGATGTTGTCCACCTATGGTCCATATGTGATCACTTTATCTCTAGTGGTGCTTACCCGTTGGAAAACTACCTTGTACTTGTCATTGCCCAATAGGGTCTCCGACATGACTACCTTTTCCAACAGTTTTTTTCCCTATATTAGAGGGTCCAAGAGTGGCCAGCTAACTAGTCAGTTATGAAAACAATTTTATATATAAAATGGAGGTTTCAGTTAATATTTTGATTCTTTTTATATTTGTCAGTTTTTCTTTGACATATTGCATTGTATGGTGACCTATGATGAACTGTTGTCATTTACGATATGCAACATTTATTGTATGCCTTATCTTTTTGCAAAACCTCAATAAAAGATTATTAAAGAAAAAAAAAAAAAATACAACTGCTCTCTATGCTGTTCAGCTGCTTTCAACAACTGACCAAACCACTCATCCTTATTATGATTGTCCAGCATTCTCTTCTCTCCTGACAATCTCCTCTACTCATGTTGCAGCAGGAAACCCCATCTTGTTTTTCAGGTGCACGCACTTGTAGATCGGTCACCGGAATCTATCTAATGTGTGTTATCTTTTGATATGTTAGTGTTGAGCATTTATCAAGTGCCTTTGGCTGTTGAATTCAATGTGTCTATTTTGCTGTTGATATTTAGTCGACAACTCATGGTTGGGTGGATTGTGATTGTCAAAGTTGATGATATCCATGCATTGTATGGATCTATTTTCCATTATCCAGTATATTTGTATAGTGTGAGCCTTCCAATGTTGGAAAGAGCATATCAGGAGCCAAGAAAACAACTAATAAATGCGAGCAACAAGATTGTTTTCAATATATAATTAAATAATTTAATGTAATAATATTTATATGAATAAATATATTTAAACATATATTAAAAAAATAGTGTAAATTATTAGTGTCTATAATCAAGTGGGAGTTGCAAACACTATTGTTTTCTATGGAAGGCACATTAGAAGGCATTTTGTCAATATTTAGTCAACAGCTTGTTGTTGTGTAGCTTGTGTTCACCACACTTAATGCTATTCCTGCATTTGAATGGACTTATTTTCCATTATCCAATATGTTATTTTTCTAATAAGGCATATCGGGAGCCAAAAAAAAAAAGATAAACATGAGCAACAAGGTTGTAGTCAATCCTTAAATATTATTTAAATATATATATTTTGGTTAATAATTAAATATTTATATAATTATTCTTAAATATATTTCTCTTGTAAAGGTGTATCCAGTCCACGGGTTCATCCATTACTTGTGGGATATTCTCCTTCCCAACAGGAAGTTACAAGAGGACACCCACAGCAGAGCTGTCTATATAGCTTCTCCCCTAACTGCCACCCCCAGTCATTCTCTTGCAACTCTCGACAAGAAAGGAAGTATCAAGAGATATGTGGTGACTTAGTGTAGTTTTTACCTTCAATCAAGAGTTTGTTATTTTTAGACGGTACCGGCATTGTACTGTTTTACTCTCAGGCAGAAATTGGAAGAAGAATCTGCCTGGAGGTTGATGATCTTAGCGGTTTGTAACTAAGGTCCATTGCTGTTCTCACACATAACTGAAGAGTATGGAAAGAAAACTTCAGTTGGGGGGACGGTTTGCAGATCACCTGCTTTGAGGTATGTTCAGTATATTTTTTTCTAGAGAGATGATAAGCTCTAGAAAATGCTGACAGTGCCTGGTATATTTGAGGTAAGCCTGATACAGTGATTTAACAATGACTGGGATCATGCTTACAAGATAAGGGTAATATTCATGTTAACTCTCATATTACTTAGCGTAAAAACGTTTGCATAACTTACAGAAAAAACGTTATTTCTCTGAGGGTGATAAATCTTTATTTGGGGCCTAGTTTTCCACATGGCTTGTTAGATTACTCCTAGGAGTACTTTTTTAAGGCCCTCTGACATTGAGTGCATGGTGGGAGGGGCCTATTTTCACACACTTTATGCGCAGTTGATATTCAGACTGAGACATCCAGCTTCCCTAAAGGAGTCCTCTGGCATCTAGGACCACTATAGAGGGTTTTTTTCTTGCAAAAAATTGTGTTTAAGGGCAGGTAGGAGCCACAGCAGAGCTGTGGCAGTGTGTTTGACTGTTTTTTAATGGATTTACTGTTTTTCTAATCCGGTTTGGGGCCTAAGGGGTTAATCATCCATTTGCAAATGGGTGCAATGCTGCTTTAGTCTCTTATACACACTGTAAAAATTTTGTAGAGTTTACTACTTTTTAACACTGTTTTGCAGTTTATGTGGTAGTTTTTTTCTCTTAAAGGCACAGTACCGTTTTTGTTTAATTGCTTTTTCACATTTATTAAAGTGTTTTCCGAGCTTGCTGGTCTCATTACTAGCCTGTTAAACATGTCTGACATAGAGGAAACTCCTTGTTCATTATGTTTAGAAGCCATTGTGGAACCCCCTCTTAGAATGTGTACCAAATGCACTGTCCTTTCTATAAGTTATAAAGACCATATTATGGGTTTTAAAGATTTATCACCAGAGGTTTCTCAGACTGACAAAAGGGAGGTTAAACCACCTAGCTCTCCCAATGTGTCAGAACCTATATCTCCCGCGCAAGTGACGCCAAGTACATCAGGCGCGTCCAATAGGTTTACCTTACAAGACATGGCGGCAGTTATGAATCATACCCTCACAGAGGTATTGTCCAAACTGCCAGGGTTACAAGGAAAGCGAGACAGCTCTGGGGCTAGAACAAATAGAGTTTTCTGATGCTTTAGTAGCTATGTCTGATATACCCTCACAATGTACAGAAGCCGAAGCAGGAGAGCTTCTATCTGTGGGTGACATTTCTGATTCAGGGAAGGCGTTACTTCAGTCTGACTCTGAAATGACAGCATTTAAATTTAAGCTTGAACACCTCCGGTTGTTGCTCAGGGAGGTTTTAGCAACTCTGGATGACTGTGACACCATTGTACTCCCAGAGAAATTGTGTAAAATGGACAAATACTTTGCAGTGCCTGTTTACACTGATGTTTTTCCAATCCCTAAGAGGTTTTCAGAAATTATTACGAAGGAATGGGATAGACCAGGTGTACCGTTCTCTCCCCCTCCTGCTTTTAAAAATATGTTTCCCATAGATGCCGCTACACGGGACTCGTGGCAGATGGTCCCTAAGGTGGAGGGAGCAGTCTCTACCCTAGCTAAGCGTACAACTATCCCCGTCGAGGACAGTTGTGCTTTCCTAGATCCAATGGATAAAAAATTAGAGGGTTTCCTTAAGAAAATCTTTATACAACAAGGTTTTATTCTCCAGCCTCTTGCATGCATTGCCCCAGTCACTGCTGCAGCGGCTTTCTGGTTCGAGTCTCTTGAAGAGGCTCTACAGGTAGAGACCCCGTTGGATGATATCCTAGACAGACTTAAAGCTCTTAAGTTAGCAAATTCATTTATTTCTGACGCCGTTTTTCATTTAACAAAGCTAACGGCTAAGAATTCAGGTTTTGCGATTCAGGCTCGTAGGGCGCTATGGCTTAAATCCTGGTCAGCTGGCGTTACTTCAAAGTCTAAGCTTCTCAACATCACCTTCAAATGGCAGACCCTATTCTGGCCTGGACTGAAGGAGATCATTTCTGATATTACTGGAGGAAAAGGCCATGCCCTTCCCCAGGATAGGTCCAACAAATTAAGGACCAAACAGACTAATTTTCGTTCCTTTCGAAACTTCAAGAGTGGCGCAGCTTCAGCTTCCTCTACTGCAAAACAAGAAGGGAATTTTGCCCAGTCCAAGCCAGTCTGGAGACCTAACCAGGCTTGGAACAAGGGAAATCAGGCCAAAAAACCTGCTGCTGCCTCTAAGACAGCATGAAGGAGTAGCCCCCGATCCGGGACCGGATCTAGTTGGGGGCAGACTTTCTCTCTTCACCCAGGCTTGGGCAAGAAATGTCCAGGATCCCTGGGCTCTGGAAATTGTTTCCCAGGGATATCTTCTGGATTTCAAAGCCTCATCTCCAAAGGGGAGATTTCATCTCTCACAATTATCTGCAAACCAGATAAAGAGAGAGGCATTCTTATGTTGCGTTCAAGACCTTCTGGTTATGGGAGTGATCCAAGGGAGGAACAGGGGCAAGGATTCTATTCAAATCTGTTTATAGTTCTCAAAAAAGAGGGAACTTTCAGACCAATCTTGGATCACAAGATCCTAAACAAATTTCTCAGGGTCCTATCCTTCAAGATGGAGACTATTCGAACCATCCTACCTATGATCCAGGAGGGTCAATATATGACTAAAGGATGCTTATCTCCACATTCCGATACACAGAGATCATCATCGGTTTCTCAGGTTTGCCTTCCTAGACAGGCATTACCAGTTTGTGGCTCTTCCCTTCGGGTTAGCCACGGCACCAAGAATCTTTACGAAGGTTCTAGGGTCCCTACTGGTGGTTCTAAGGCCACGAGGCATAGCGGTGGCTCCTTACCTAGACGACATTCTGATACAGGCGTCGGATTTTCAAATCGCCAAGTCCCATATGAACATTGTTCTGGCATTCCTGAGGTCTCATGGGTGGAAGGTGAACAAATAAAAGACTTCTCTCTCCCCTCTCACAAGAGTTTCCTTCCTAGGAACTCTGATAGATTCAGTAGAAATGAAGATTTTATGACAGAGGTCAGGTTGTCAAAGCTTCTAACTTCCTGCTGTGCTCTTTATTCCACTTCTCAGCCGTCAGTGGCTCAGTGTATGGAAGTAATCGGCTTAATGGTAGCGGCAATGGACATAGTTCCGTTTGCCCGCCTATATTTCAGACCACTGCAACTTTGCATGCTCAATCAGTGCAATGGGGATTACACAGATGTGTCCCCTCTGCTAAATCTGGATCAAGAGACCAGGGATTGTCTTTTCTGGTGGCTATCTCGGGTCCATCTGTCAAGGGGAATGAGCTTCCGCAGGCCAGAATGGACTATAGTGATGACAGATGCCAGCCTTCTGGGCTTTGGTGCAGTCTGGAACTCCCTGAAGGCTCAGGGTTCGTGGACTCAGGAGGAAGCCCTCCTTCCAATAATCATTCTGGAACTAAGAGCGATATTCAATGCTCTTCAGGCTTGGCCTCAGCTAGCTGCGGTCAGGTTCATCATATTTCAGTCGGACAACATCACGACTGTAGCCTATATCAACTATCAGGGGGGGTACAAGGAGCCCCCTGGTGATGTTGGAGGTTTCAAAGATAATTCTATGGGCAGAGGTTCACTCTTGCCATCTCTCAGCTATCCATATCCCAGGAGTAGAGAACTGGGAGGCGGATTTCCTAAGTCGGCAGACTTTTCATCCGGGGGAGTGGGAGCTCCATCTGGAGCTATTTGCCCAGTTGATTCAACTATGGGGCAAACCAGAACTGGATCTCATGGCGTCTCGTCAGAACGCCAAGCTTCCTTGTTACGGGTCCAGGTCCAGGGTTCCCAAGGCAGTGCTGATAGATGCTCTAGCAGCGCCCTGGTCCTTCAGCCTGGCTTATGTGTTTCCACCATTTCCTCTGCTCCCTCGTCTGATTGCCAAGATCAAGCAGGAGAGAGCTTTGGTGATTTTGATAGCTCCTGTGTGGCCACGCAGGACTTGGTATGCAGATCTGGTGGACATGTCATCTTTTCCACCATGGACTCTGCCGCTGAGGCAGGACCTTCTACTTCAAGGTCCTTTCAAACATCCAAATCTAATTTCTCTGCGTCTGACTGCTTGGAGATTGAACGCTTGATTCTATCAAAGCGTGGTTTTTCCGAGTCATTGATACCTTAATTCAGGCTCGAAAGCCTGTCACCAGGAAAATCTATCATAAGATATCTTCATTGGTGTGAATCCAATGGTTACTCATGGAGTAAAGTCAGGATTCCTAGAATCTTATCCTTTCTCCAAGAGGGATTGGAGAAAGGATTGTCTGCTAGTTCCTTAAAGGGACAGATTTCTGCTCTGTCTATTCTTTTGCACAAACGTCTGGCTGAGGTTCCAGATGTTCAGGCATTTTGTCAGGCTTTAGTTAGAATTAAGCCTGTGTTTAAACCTGTTGCTCCGCCATGGAGTTTAAATTTAGTTCTTAAAGTTCTTCAAGGGGTTCCGTTTGAACCTTTGCATTCCATAGATATTAAACTTTTATCTTGGAAAGTTCTGTTTCTAGTAGCTATCTCCTTGGCTCGAAGAGTTTCGGAGTTATCTGCTTTACAGTGTGATTCCCCTTATCTGATTTTCCATGCAGATGAGGTAGTTTTGCGTACCAAACCTGGGTTTCTTCCTAAGGTAGTATCTAATAAGAACATCAATAAGGAGATTGTTGTTCCTTCATTATGTCCTAATCCTTCCTCAAAGAAGGAATGTCTGTTACACAATCTTGATGTGGTTCGTGCTTTAAAGTTTTATTTACAAGCTACAAAGGTTTTTCGTCAAACATCTGCTTTGTTTGTTGTCTACTCTGGACAGAGGAGAGGCCAAAAGGCTTCGGCAACTTCTCTTTCTTTTTGGCTGAGAAGCATAATCCACTTAGCTTATGAGACTGCTGACCAGCAGCCTCCTGAAAGAATTACAGCTCATTCCACTAGAGCGGTGACCTCCACATGGGCTTTTAAAAATGAGTCCTCTGTTGAACAGATTTGTAAGGTGGCGACTTAGTCTTCGCTTCACTCTTTTTCTAAATTCTACAAATTCGATACTTTTGCTTCTTTGGAGGCTATTTTTGGGAGAAAGGTCCTACAGGCAGTGGTGCCTTCCGTTCAAGTTCCTGCCTTGTCCCTCCCTTCATCCGTGTCCTAAAGCTTTGGTATTGGTATCCCACAAGTAATGGATGAACCCATGGACTGGATACACCTTTACAAGAGAAAACAAAATTTATGCTTACCTGATAAATTTATTTCTCTTGTGGTGTATCCAGTCCACGGCCCGCCCTGTCATTTTAAGGCAGGTGTTTTTTATTTTTAAACTACAGTCACCACTGCACCCTATAGTTTCTCCTTTTTTCTTGCTTGTCTTCAGGCGACTGACTGCTGGTGGCAGTTAGGGGAGGAGCTATATAGACAGCTCTGCTGTGGGTGTCCTCTTGCAACTTCCTGTTGGGAAGAAGAATATCCCATAAGTAATGGATGAACCCGTGGACTGGATACACCACAAGAGAAATAAATTTATCAGGTAAGCATAAATTTTGTTTTAAACGTATAGGGCTAGATTACAAGTGGAGTGCTAATTAGCGCTCCTGCTAGAGCGCTAATGATGCAAGCAGTAAGCCTTTTGCGCTCGTCAGGTTGCAATGGTTTTATATGTTTAAAGTAAAAGTTATTGTGCTAATCTGATGAGCGCAAAAAGCTGATCTTACACTATCACAAGCATAAAACCAATTTCCCCATAGTAGTCAATGGAGAAAAAAAGTGAAAAAAAACCAATACCCTACTCGTACAAACCATAAACCCCTACTCTAATAACCCCTAAAGTGACACATAGCCCACCGCAAAGTCCCCACTACACTATTAATCCCTAAATCGCCAGCCCCTGCCCCAAAGCATAGTAAAACACTACACTATTAACCCCTTAACTGCCCCCAAAGCATAGCAAAACACTACAGTATTAATGGCCAGTTTCCCAAAGCAAAAAACGCACTAACATCTAAGTCCCCTAACCTAACACCCCTTAAATTAACCCAAAATAGACTAACTACCTTTAAAAAAAATAAAAAAAAACTTACCTGTGAAAGTAAAAAAAACCAAATCTAATCTTACCTTTTGAAATAAAAACCTAACATTACTTTTAAAATAAAAAAAACTTACATTACCAAAAAAACTAACATTACTTAAAAAAAAAAACACCTAACATTACTAAAGAATAACAAAGAAATTACCAAAAATGAAAATGAGTTCTGCCTATTCTAATAACACCCCCAAAAAAAATAACTATTCTAAAACTAAACTACAGGGAGTGCAGAATTATTAGGCAAATGAGTATTTTGACCACATCATCCTCTTTATGCATGTTGTCATACTCCAAGCTGTATAGGCTCGAAAGCCTACTACCAATTAAGCATATTAGGTGATGTGCATCTCTGTAATGAGAAGGGGTGTGGTCTAATGACATCAACACCCTATATCAGGTGTGCATAATTATTAGGCAACTTCCTTTCCTTTGGCAAAATGGGTCAAAAGAAGGACTTGACAGGCTCAGAAAAGTAAAAAATAGTGAGATATCTTGCAGAGGGATGCAGCACTCTTAAAATTGCAAAGCTTCTGAAGCGTGATCATCGAACAATCAAGCGTTTCATTCAAGATAGTCAACAGGGTCGCAAGAAGCGTGTGGAAAAACCAAGGCACAAAATAACTGCCCATGAACTGAGAAAAGTCAAGCGTGCAGCTGCCAAGATGCCACTTGCCACCAGTTTGGCCATATTTCAGAGCTGCAACATCACTGGAGTGCCCAAAAGCACAAGGTGTGCAATACTCAGAGACATGGCCAAGGTAAGAAAGGCTGAAAGATGACCACCACTGAACAAGACACACAAGCTGAAACGTCAAGACTGGGCCAAGAAATATCTCAAGATTGATTTTTCTAAGGTTTTATGGACTGATGAAATGAGAGTGAGTCTTGATGGGCCAGATGGATGGGCCCGTGGCTGGTTTGGTAAAGGACAGAGATCTCCAGTCCGACTCAGACGCCAGCAAAGTGGAGGTGGAGTACTGGTTTGGGCTGGTATCATCAAAGATGAGCTTGTGGTGCCTTTTCGGGTTGAGGATGGAGTCAAGCTCAACTCCCAGTCCTACTGCCAGTTTCTGGAAGACACCTTCTTCAAGCAGTGGTACAGGAAGAAGTCTGCATCCTTCAAGAAAAACATGATTTTCATGCAGGACAATGCTCCATCACACGCGTCCAAGTACTCCACAGCGTGGCTGGCAAGAAAGGGTATCAAAGAAGAAAATCTAATGACATGGCCTCCTTGTTCACCTGATCTGAACCCCATTGAGAACCTGTGGTCCATCATCAAATGTGAGATTTACAAGGAGGGAAAACAGTACACCTCTCTGAACAGTGTCTGGGAGGCTGTGGTTGCTGCTGCATGCAATGTTGATGGTGAACAGATCAAAACACTGACAGAATCCATGGATAGCAGGCTTTTGAGTGTCCTTGCAAAGAAAGGTGGCTATATTGGTCACTGATTTGTTTTTGTTTTGTTTTTGAATGTCAGAAATGTATATTTGTGAATGTTGAGATGTTATATTGGTTTCACTGGTAAAAATAAATAATTGAAATGGGTATATATTTGTTTTTTGTTAAGTTGCCTAATAATTATGCACAGTAATAGTCACCTGCACACACAGATATCCCCCTAAAATAGCTATAACTAAAAACAAACTAAAAACTACTTCCAGCTCCTGAGTTTTTTGGGTTCATTGAGAACATGGTTGTTCAATAATAAAATTAATCCTCAAAAATACAACTTGCCTAATAATTCTGCACTCCCTGTACAAATAGCCTTTAAAAGGGCCTTTCGGGGGGTAGAGCCGGCTGGAGACCAACATGGCCGCATTCAAGTGAGCTCCGTAAAAACTGATTCCTAGGGCGCCAAATAATTACCTTCAGAGGAGCTAACTTTGGACTGAATGGGGGTCCCCCTGACTCCCTAACTCTCCCATACACCACTGATTCAGTTTGGCTGCTTCTGAGAGCACCCGCGGTCAGTTTACACTAGCTGGAAAGAAACTGTGCAACAGAGACTGCGGCCTGCTCTCGGTGGTACAGTCACATACTATACCAAGTGATCTACAGCATATCGCGGAGGTTGACTCTGTGATCTAAACAGCAGAGCATCAGAGCTGGACTACCAAGGGCTGAAATAGCGCAAAAGTGTATACAGCCCCACCGTGACTGAGCGATTCTATTACCGGAGCCAAGATTGAGACAGGGAGATGCAGAATGCAGTCATAGCATATGCTGTAAAGCCAGCTTCAAACACAGGCCCTGGAAGAGCCTCACCATGGAGGAGCTGGGGAAAATATTTCAGGAGCTTATGGCAAACTTCGAGAGGCAGCTCTGTGAGAGGATAGATAGAATTCTTGCTGCTGCATGACCGAGGAGTAACCTGACCCGCAATGCAGTGCATAGAAGAATGGCAGAGGAAATGGCTGCAGCAGAGAGAGGTACTATCCACTTACAGACGGAGCTGATACTTCCCTTGCCACCCCCAAAATCTTCATGTGGGCTTAGTGCAGAGGAAGAAGGTACTCCAGTATGTATGTTACAGAGGACCCCAGCAGGTTTTTCTAGTTCAACTACACAGAACTCGAAGCTGGGCCTCCTCAATACACTGGAATAAGTAGGTGGAGGGTTTTGCCTTTCATACTTTAGCGGGAGTGAGACCATGTACCTATGTGTGAAAATTCAGAACCACAGGCTGGTGTTTGCACCTGGGAGTGCGGCCGACTCCCATGTGTGTGACGCTGGTGCCTTCAATGCCCTGCTGAAGCTTCTTTGTCAGAGAATTACCCTCCCCGCACCTACATATAAAGACATACTATTTTGGTGCAGAGGTGAGGGTTGAAAATTGGGGACAATTTGGCTTTTTCTTTTTTAGTAATGTCAGTTTTTTTTTTTTATTTTAATAGTAATGTTAGGTTTTTTATTTTAAAAGGTAAAATTAGATTTTTTTTACTTTCACAGGTAAGTATTTATTTTTTAAAAGGTAGTTAGGTGGGGTTTTTTTTGGCAAAGGTAGGGTTAGTCTATTTTGGGTTAACTCAGTGGGTGTTAGTTTAGGGGTTTATATGTTATTTGGTTATCCTATGTTGGGGGCTGTCAATTTAGGGGTTAATAGGGTAGAAGTTTAATATGCGATGAGTGATGTGGTGGTATAGGGGTTAATCATGTACATAGGTTGTTTGCCATGTGGGGGGCTGGCAGTTTAGGGGTAATAGTGTAGTTGAGACTTTGCGATGTGGGAGGCTGGTGGTTTAGGGGTTAACAGTGTAGAAGCTTACTTTGTGGTGGGAGTTGTGGTGGTATGGGGGTTAATAGTGTAAATAGGTAATTTGAAATGTGGGGGTAGTGGTTTAGGTGTTCATAGTGAAGTTAAGTGCAACTTTTTTTCCGGACAAACTCTTTAGCGACTTTTCAGTAGTGATGTCGCGAACATAAAATTTTGGGTTCGCAAACGGCGAACATGAACTTCCGCAAAAGTTTGCGAACCGGGCGAACCGCCATAGACTTCAATAGGCAGGCGAATTTTAAAACCCACAGGGACTCTTTCTGGCCACAATAGTGATGGAAAAGTTGTTTCAAGGGGACTAACACCTGGACTGTGGCATGCCGGAGGGGGATCCATGGCAAAACTCCCATGGAAAATTACATAGTTGATGCAGAGTCTGGTTTTAATCCATAAAGGGCATAAATCACCTAACATTCCTAAATTGTTTGGAATAACGTGCTTTAAATCATCAGGTATGATGTTGTATCGATCAGGTAGTGTAAGGGTTACGCCCACTTCACAGTGCGCAGTGTAGGTGATATACCTGCCCTGACCATGCTTTTCAGACTAGGTATCAGTGGTCAGATGGACCCTTGCCCCAACACTGTGTGCCAGACATGCCATTATAGCAGACTTATATGGCTTTGGCGTTGCTTTTTGGTAATTAGAAGGCTGCTAAATGCCACTGCGCACCACACGTGTTTTATGCCCAGCAGTGAATGGGGTTAATTAGGGAGCATGTAGGCAGCTTGTAGAGTTAATTTTAGCTTAAGTGTAGTGTAGTAGACAACCCAAAGTATTGATCCAGGCCCATTTTGGTATATTTAATGCCACCATTTCACTGCCAAATGCGATCAAATTAAAAAAAAAAATAAAAAATTTTCGCAATTTTAGGTTTCTCACTGAAATTATTTACAAACAGCTTGTGCAATTATGGCACAAATGGTTGTAAATGCTTCTCTGGGATCCCCTTTGTTCAGAAATAGCAGACATATATGACTTTGGCGTTGCTTTCTGGTAATTAGAAGGCCGCTAAATGCTGCTGCGCATCACACGTGTATTATGGCTAGCAGTGAACGGGTTAATTAGGTAGTTTGTAGGGAGCTTGCAGGGTTAATTTTAGCTTTAGTGTAGAGATCAGCCTCCCACCTGACACAGACCCCCTGATCCCTCCAAAACAGCTCCCTTCCCTCCCCCACAATTGTCCCCGCCATCTTAAGTACTGGCAGAAAGTCTGCCAGTACTAAAATAAAAGGTTTTTAATTTTTTAAGCATATTTACATATGCTGTGGTGTAGCATCCCCCCTTAGCCCCCAACCTCCCTGATCCCCCCCAAAACAGCTCTCTAACCCTCCCCATCTGCCTTATTGGCAGCCATCTTGGGAACTGGCAGCTGTCTGCTATTTTTTCACAGTCAAAAAAGTGGTTTTTTTTTTTAAATGTACACTACTGTTACACCAGATATGAGTGGTGGTACTGGGCAAGTGGGCACAGTATACGCTGTGAGCCTGACACACACGCTGGCAGGCAGGCAACTGCAATTATATTACACAGGAAAAAAAAAAAGCAGACATGTTCTAGCCCTAAAAAGGGCTTTTTGGGGTGCTGTCCTTACAGCAGAGATCAGATGAGTCCTTCAGGACTGTAGTGGACACTGAATACACTAGCCTAGCTATCGATTATTAAATCAGCAGCAGCTACACTGTCCCTCCTCTCACTAAGAATGCAGCTTCCGAATGAATCTAAAATGGATGTTGTCCAAGAGGTGGGAGGGAGTGTCTGCTGCTGATTGGCTGGAATGTGTCTTCTGACTGTGAGGTACAAGGTCAAAGTTTACTCAATGATAAGGAATAGGGGGCGGACCGAACATCTCATATGTTCGCCGAACTATTCGCGACATCACTACTTTTCAGTTTACTTTAAAAGTTTGAGTGGTAAATGAGATTGTGTTCAAGCTTTCGCATTTGCTTTCAACTTGTAATATGAGCTCATATTACCTTTCTATGCTACTGTGACAGAGAATAGGGAATTGTGAATGACTAAGTTTATATTTGATTGGAACAGCCAATAGAATGCAAGCTCAATCCTATTGGCTGATTGGATCAGCCAATAGGATTGAAGCTCAATCCTATTGGCTGATTGCAACAGCCAATAGGATTTTTTCAACCTTAATTCAGATCGGAATTTAAGGGACACCATCTTGGATGACGTCATTTAAAGGGAAACCTCATTCGGAAGAAGACATTGATTGAAGAGGATGCTCCGCGCCGGATGTCTTGAAATGGACCTGCTCCGCGCCAGATAAATGAAGATAGAAGATGCCGTCTGGGAGACTTCTGCCCGGTTGGATGAAGACTTCTGCCGCTTCGTTGAGGATGATTGTCGGGTCTTCAAAAACTGTAAGTGGATCTCCAAGGGTTAGTGTTAGACTTTTTTAAGGGTTTATTGGGTGGGTTTTATTTTTAGATTAGGGTTTTGGGTGGACGGGGAGCCGATAGATTGGATGCCGGCTCCCAGGAATCCTCAGATGAGTCATACCCCGACCAGCGGACAAGGTATTGGAGTTCACCGTGATACCTTCGGGAGTCAACTATAGAATGTACTTCGTATTCGGGGTCAGGTGTAGGAGATTCTGGAGGAGATGGAGAGACATGGGTAGAGGGATCACAGGGTTTGACAAGTGACACATGAAATGTGGGATGTATACGGTAAGTTGCTGGGAGTTGTAGGGTAACAGTGACAGGGTTGCTTATAGCCACTATCGGGAAGGGTCCCACAAACAGTTTATTGAATTTCCTACAGGGTGTAGGTAATTTAAGATTTTTGGTGGCGAGCCAAACTAAGTCACCCACTTTGTAGGCAGGTTGGGGACGATGGCGTAGGTCGTAGTATCGTTTCTGGGTAGCTTGTGCTTGCTTGATGTTCTCTTGTATGACAGTATAGGTCTGTTTAATGGAGTTGACCAAGTCATTTACTTGTGGACAGGGACTGTTTGCAGGAGGTAGCGGGTGAAAACGAGGGTGCCTTCCTGAGTTGACAAAAAAGGGTGAAAATCCTGTGGATGAATTAGTAGTGTTATTGAAAGAAAATTCAGCCTGGGGAAGGAGCGAAGCCCAAGAGTCGTGTTTATGGGAGCAAAAACATCTCAGGTATTGCTCCAACCATTGGTTGGTACGTTCACATAGCCCATTTGTTTGCGGGTGGTACGATGTAGTCAGGTGTTGCTGAATGCCAAGAGATTGACATAGGGATCTCCAAAACTTGGATGTAAATTGCGACCCTCTGTCACTGAGTACAGATACTGGAAGGCCATGCAGTCGAACAATCTCTTTGATAAATAGATCTGCAGTCTGCTGTGCTGTGCTGTGCTGTAGGAAGTGAAGCTGTAGGAAAGAAGTGGGCCATTCTAGAGAACAGGTCAACTGCGACAAAGATGACAGTCATGCCACAGGAGCTTGGAAGATCAACGATAAAATCCATAGAGACGTATGCCCACGGATAGTCTGGTAAGGGTATGTTTTGCAATAGGCCCAGAGGGAGTTGATGAGATGGTTTACAGGTTTGACAGGTGGAACAGGAACTTATATATTGTTTTACTGAGTGTCTCATAGAAGGCCACCAGAAGTGCCTTTGTAGAAGGTCATAGGTCTTATGTATTCCTAAATGACCAGCTAAGGAGGAATCATGAGTTATAGATAACACTTTTGTCCGGAGAGATGGTGGTATGTAATATCTTGACTTATTACAGAGGATACCGTTTTGATCAGGGGTGAGAGGGTAAGTAGCCTTTGTTGTATCCAGTTGTTGTTGGTTCAATAATTCAGTGCTATCAGGTGAGAGTACACCAATTATGGATGTAACGGGAACTATTGTTGAGTTGGGAGGAGCTGTGGAAGGCTTAATATCTTTTCGAGACAGAGCGTCCGCCTTACAGTTTCTTGATCCAGGTCGATATGTGATGGTGAAATTGAATCGTGAAAAGTACAAGCTCCACCTGAGCTGACGAGCTGACAAAGTATGACTAGTTTGAAGATATTGTAGGTTTTTATTGTCAGTATAAATTACTATTGGATGTTCTGCACCCTCCAGCAAATGTCTCCACTGGTCAAATGAAGTCTTAATTGCGAGAAGCTCCTTTTCCCCCACTGGATAGTTGAGTTCAGCAGGTGTAAGGAGTCTGGAGAAGTAACACACTGGGTGCAAAGGATCTTTTGGTAAGAGTCTCTGGGATAGAATAGATCCGATGGCGTATTCGGACGCATCCACTTCCAATACGAATTGTGCTTTGCTGTTGGGAATGTGCAGTACTGGGGAAGTAACAAATAGAGATTTAAGGAGTTCAAATGCCTTTTGAGTTTCTGGAGTCCAGATGAATGGCTTAGAGGTCCTAGTCAGGTTAGTGAGTGGCCTAGCAATGGCTGCAAAATTGCAGATAAAGCGCCTGTAAAAATTGGCGAAGCCTAAGAACCGCTGGACTTCTTTTATGTTGGAAGGTATAGGCCAAGTGGTGATGGCAGAGATTTTACTATCCTCCATAGATATCCTGCTATTGCTAATGCGATAGCCAAGAAATGATACTTCATTTACATGGAAGAGACACTTCTCTAACTTGACATACAGCTTATGTGTCTGTAATCTGGATAACACTAACCTGACGTGTTTGACATGTTCAGAGAAAGAGGAAGAATAGATAAGAATATCGTCTAGATAGACCACCAGGAAAGTGTCGAGGATGTCCCTAAATATATCATTAATGAAATTCTGGAATGTTGCCGGAGCATTACACAACCCGAATGGCATAACTGTATATTCGAAAAGACCATACCTGGTCCTAAATGCAGTCAGCCACTCATCTCCGGACCTTATTCTTACAAGGTTGTAGGCGCCCCTAAGATCAAGTTTAGTAAAAATAGTGGCGCCTCTTAACCTCTCAATTAACTCGGGAATGAGAGGCAAAGGGTACCTGTTCTTTTTAGTACGCTTGTTTAATTCCCGAAAATCTATTATCGGACGTAAAGACCCATCCTTGTTTTTCACGAAAAAAATGCCGGCACCGGCAGGGGAGGTGGAAGGGCAAATAAAACCTTTTTTTAGATTATCAGTGATATAGGTTTTTAAATGAGCCAATTCAGGTCTAGAAAGAGGATAGATGTGGCCATAGGGAATGGTTGCCCCGGGAAGTAAGTCTATGGGGCAATCGTAAGGCCTATGTGGGGGCAACGACTCGGCTTCTGTTTTATTGAAGACAGCAGAGAAGTCAAGATATTGTGTAGGAATAGGAGATGAGGAAGTAGTGAACAAGTGAGTGTTTGGAAAACAAGTTAAGACACAGTAGGGAGAGGAGAATGAAATGGTGAGGGTATCCCAATGTACCACAGGTTGGTGTAGTTGAAGCCAAGTGATTCCCAGAACAATAGGGTAAATGGGAGAATAAATAATGTCAAAGGAGATAGTTTCAGTGTGACCCGGTGGAGAGGAAACGAGTAAAGGAATAGTCTGTTGAGACACTGGACCAGATGCTAAATGCGAACCATCAATGACTTTTATAGGCAAAGGTGTGCTTTTAAACTGAAAGGGTATTTTATTTAATTCAACCAAACATAAATCAATAAAGTTGGCGCAAGCGCCTGTATCGATGATGGCGTTACACTCTATCCTGTATCGGTCCCACTGCAAAAGCAAGGGAATGGTAAGGTAAGCTGTAGCAGTGGTTTTTGTGTGGAAACAATGTTTTATGTTATGGATCTTACCTATCTTCTGCTTTAGTAATAGAGGGCACTCCTTAACTGCATCACCAGTACCTGCGCAGTACATACATAAATTCGCAGTTCGGCGTCTAGCCTTTTCCTGCGGGGTAAGTGGACCCCTAATAAAACTGATGTCCGTGGGTTGGTCGGACGGTGGACCAACGGTTGGAGGAGTTGGCAGTACCCTACGAACAGGTGCTATAGATGGGCTTCTTTCCTGCTTCCTCTCTCTAAGGCGTCTGTTAATTGTAATAGTGATGGCATAAAGGTTGTCAAGACGATCCGGTATACCAATTCTGGCGAGCTCATCCTTGATCTCCTCTGCAAGTCCGAGACGGTATTGGCTTTTCAGAGATACCTCATTCCAGAGGGAATCTCTAGCCCAGATTCTAAATCTGGTAATGTACTCTTCTACCGGTGCTGTAGACTGCTTTAAGTTCCTGAGTTTACTTTCTGCAGTTATTTGACGGTAGGGGTCATTGTAGAGGCCTGATAATGCCTTTAGGAAAGCATCTAGGGAATTTTGAATGGGGTCCTGGGTCTCATAAAAGGAGTCGGCCCAGGCCCTGGGTTCTCCCCTGAGATAGGAGAGTATGGTTAGAACCTTGGACCTATCAGTTGCATATGTCCTAGGACGAAGGTCAAAAAGCAAGAGGCATGCATTCCTAAACTGCCTAAATGTGGAACGATCTCGAGAAAATTTCTCTGGGTAGGAGACTTGGGGTTCTGCTTGATGATCAGTTCCAGAGTTCCTATTTGACAATGCTTCCCTTAAACAGGCTTTGAGACTCTAGTTTTCTACCTGCAGCTCTCTAAAAGCCTGTGTCAGACTATCCAAACGCTGATTTAGGGTATGGATTTGTGATGTTAGGTCACTGGGCTCCATTATCAAATATAGATTTTAGGGCTGGTTTATTATGTAATGATCAGCAATTCGATTGCTGTTTCTTTAGTCTGATTATGAGTATTCTCTGGTAAATAGTTTGTATGTATCATGTGATTAAGTCTGTCTGCTAGTGAGGAGACAGAGTCTTAATCACCTGGATTAATGTAGCCCGGAATATTCACCTCAAAATTATAAGTAGTAAGATCAGGTGAATTATATCTGGGTCCAGAGATAAGTTTGTACTATGTAAACTTTTAGATAATAAGTAGCAGTTTATATAGGTTTGTGAAAAATAAGTGAGGTCCCCTTTAAGGTAATACTGTGCCTTTAAATAATACACCTTGCGGTAAAGATAAGTTCACAGTGTGGAGTATAATGTTTCAGCTTGCTGGCCCTTTAAATAATACACCTTGTGGTAAAGATAAGTTCACAGTGTTAAGTTTACTGTTTCAGCTTGCTGGGCCTTTAAGTAATACACCTTGCAGTAAAGATTTGTAAACAGTGTTAAGAAAACTGTATCAGCTTGCTGCGCTGTTAAACATTACACCATACGGTAAAGATAAGTTCCCAGTCTTAACAGCAATGCTAACACTTGTATACGGAACCTGGCTCTTGCAGCTGTGTGCGTGCAGCCTCTCTGATCCTCTCTGCAGATTGCGGCCTGTGTCCGTTAAGCTGGATGTTGTTAGAGCGGCGTGTGTGCTGCAATTGCAACAGGTGACTTCTGCTTTAGATGAGAAGTAGCTTCAGTTGAAGGAGACAGAGCTAATCACAGAACAAGTGATACTCTGTTTTAGACAAGTAACAAGAAAGGCTGGAGAGAGAGTGGGTATCAACCTTCAATAAACCAGCAAAGGTGTATGGGAAATGGAAAGCTTTTAAAGGAAAAGAGAGCCAGATAATTGATTCTTAAGGTGGTATGTGAGATGTAGTAACATCAGTTAAGGTGGAACTGAGGAGTTCATGACAATTAATTTAGTTAATAATAGAAATATTATTTAGATTTATTTAATTAATATTTAAGTTAGGGGGGTGTTAGGGTTAGTGTTAGACTTAGGTTTAGAGGTTAATAAATTGATTACAGTGGCGGCGGTGTAGGGGGGCAGGATAGGGGTTAATAAATGTATTATAGGTGGCGACGGTGTAGGGGGGGCAGATTAGGGGTTAATAAGTTTAATATAGGTTGCGTCAGGGTCAGGGAGCGGCGGTTTAGGAGTTAAACTATTTATTTAGTTGTGGCGAGGTGCGGGATCAGCAGGATAGGGGTTAATAACTTTATTATAGAGGGCGGCGGTATAGGGGGGCAGGATAGGGGTTACTAGGTATAATGTAGGTTTCGGCGGTGTCTGGGAGCGGCGGTTTAGGGGTTAATACATTTATAAGAGTTGCGGCGGGGTCTAGGAGCAGCGGTTTAGGGGTTAATAACTTTATTGAGTTGCGGGGGGCTCCGGGGGCGCCGGTATAGGGGGTAGAACAGTGTAGTTAGTGTGGGTGCTTAGTGACAGGCAAGTGATAAAGCTGTAAAAAATCCAAAGAGCAGCGAGATCGGATGAGTGATAACTCTCACAGTCCACTGCTCATCGCCCCGTACTTGGTGCGCGGCTTTTTGACAGATTTATTGATAACTTAGGCGATTTTTTTCAGGTCTGCGGCGGCGATGGTAGGCGAGCTTAGGCGGGCGTATTGGGCCAGCGAAGGCAGGAAAGTTGACACGTTGATAACTAGGCCCCAATGAAACTAATAGTTATATTGTAGCTAGCTTAGGCTTTATTTTCAGGTAAGTATTTAGTTTTAAATAGGAATTATTTAGGTAATGATAGTAGGTTTTATTTAGATTTATTTAAATTATATTTAAGTTAGGGGGTTAGGGTTAGGTTTAGGGGTTAATAAATTTAGTATAGTGGCGGCGACGTTGGGGGCGGAAGATTAGGGGTTAATAAATGTAGGTAGGTGGTGGCGATGTTAGGGGCGACAGATTAGGGGTTAACAATATTTAACTAATGTTTGCGATGTGGGAGTATGGCGGTTTAGGGGTTAATATTTTATTATAGTGGTGGCGATGTCCGGAGCGGCAGATTAGGGGTTAATACATTTATTTTAGTTTTGCAATGTGGTTTAGGGGTTAATAGGTAGTTTATGGGTGTTAGTGTACTTTGTAGCACTTTAGTTATGAGTTTTATGTTACAGCTTTGTAGTGTAAAACTCATAACTACTGACTTTCAGTTTACGGTATCGATCATGGTGGTATAGGGTGTAACGCTCACTTTTTGGTCTCCCAGGCAGACTCGTAATACCGGCGCTATAGAAGTCCCATTGAAAAAGGACTTTTTGAAAGCTATGGTATTTACGTTGCATTAATGCCAAAAAAGTGTGCGGTGCCCCTAAACCTATAAGACTCGTAATACCAGCGGTAGTGAAAAAGAGCCTTTACTCTGCTTTTCACTCATAACACAAAACTCGTAATCTAGCCACATGTGTATCATGGGAGCAAATTTATTACAGCATTTTAATAGGAATCTCTAGTGTCTCTGGGACTAGCACGAGAGAAAAAAAAAGGAACATAATCCCTCCACTTAAAGGAAAGGTTCCCATTTAGTCAAAAAGGGTTGCAGTCTATGCACTACATCAAGTTTTACATTGAACTGTTCAGTGAATATTAGTTTATACAGTTTGTGTTTGAACTGAGTGACGGATGGGGCTTTTCTATTCGTCTACAGGCATAGGCCTAGATTTGGAGTTTGGCGTTAGCCGTGAAAACCAGCGTTAGAGGCTCCTAACGCTGGTTTTAGGCTACCTCCGGTATTTGGAGTCACTCAAAATAGGGTCTAACGCTCACTTTTCAGCCGCGACTTTTCCATACCGCAGATCCCCTTACGTCAATTGCGTATCCTATCTTTTCAATGGGATTTTTCTAACTCCGGTATTTAGAGTCGTGTCTGAAGTGAGCGTTAGACATCTAACGACAAAACTCCAGCCGCAGAAAAAAGTCAGTAGTTAAGAGCTTTCTGGGCTAACGCCGGTTCATAAAGCTCTTAACTACTGTACTCTAAAGTACACTAACACCCATAAACTACCTATGTACCCCTAAACCGAGGTCCCCCCACATCGCCGCCACTCGATTACATTTTTTTAACCCCTAATCTGCCGACCGCCACCTACGTTATCCTTATGTACCCCTAATCTGCTGCCCCTAACACCGCCGACCCCTGTATTATATTTATTAACCCCTAACCTGCCCCCCACAACGTCGCCGCCAGCTACCTACAATAATTAACCCCTAATCTGCCGACCGCAAAGCGCCGCCACCTACGTTATACTTATGTACCCCTAATCTGCTGCCCCTAACACCGCCGACCCCTATATTATATTTATTAACCCCTAATCTGCCGCCCTCAACGTCGCCTCCAACTGCCTACACTTATTAACCCCTAATCTGCCGACCGGACCTGAGCGCTACTATAATAAAGTTATTAACCCCTAATCCGCCTCACTAACCCTATAATAAATAGTATTAACCCCTAATCTGCCCTCCCTAACATCGCCGACACCTAACTTCAATTATTAACCCCTAATCTGCCGACCGGAGCTCACCGTTATTCTAATAAATGGATTAACCCCTAAAGCTAAGTCTAACCCTAACACTAACACCCCCCTAAGTTAAATATAATTTGAATCTAACTAAATTAATTAACTCTTATTAAATAAATTATTCCTATTTAAAGCTAAATACTTACCTGTAAAATAAATCCTAATATAGCTACAATATAAATTATAATTACATTGTAGCTATTTTAGGATTAATATTTATTTTACAGGCAACTTTGTAATTATTTTAACCAGGTACAATAGCTATTAAATAGTTAAGAACTATTTAATAGTTACCTAGTTAAAATAATTACAAAATTACCTGTAAAATAAATCCTAACCTAAGTTACAATTAAACCTAACACTATACTATCATTAAATTAATTAAATAAAATATCTACAATTACCTACAATTAAACCTTACACTACACTATCAATACATTAATTAAATACAATATCTACAAATAACTACAATGAAATAAACTAACTAAAGTACAAAAAATAAAAAAAGAACTAAGTTACAAAAAATCAAAAAATATTTACAAACATAAAAAAAATCTTACAACAATTTTAAACTAATTACACCTACTCTAAGCCCCCTAATAAAATAACAAAGCCCCCCAAAATAAAAAATGCCCTACCCTATTCTAAATTACTAAAGTTCAAAGCTCTTTTACCTTACCAGCCCTGAACAGGGCCCTTTGTGGGGCATGCCCCAATAAGTTCAGCTCTTTTGCCTGTAAAAAAAACATACAATACCCCCCCCCAACATTACAACCCACCACCCACATACCCCTAATCTAACCCAAACCCCCCTTAAATAAACCTAACACTAAGCCCCTGAAGATCTTCCTACCTTGTCTTCACCTCACCGGGTTCACCGATCGGTCCAGAAGAGCTCCTCCGATGTCCTGATCCAAGCCCAAGCGGGGGGCTGAAGATGTCCATGATCCGGTAGAAGTCTTCATCCAAGCGGGACAGAAGAGGTCCATGATCCGGCTGAAGTCTTCATCCAAGTGGGGCAGAAGAGGTCTTCCATCCGATTGAAGTCTTCATCCAAGCGGGATCTTCTATGGTCATCCATCCGGAGCGGAGCGGCAGGATCCTGAAGACCTCCGACGCGGAACATCCATCCTGGCCGACGACTGAACGATGAATGACGGTACCTTTAAATTACATCATCCAAGATGGCGTCCCTCGAATTGCGATGGATGGATGACCATAGAAGATCCCGCTTGGATGAAGACTTCAATCGGATGGAAGACCTCTTCTGCCCCGCTTGGATGAAGACTTCAGCCGGATCATGGACCTCTTCTGCCCCGCTTGGATGAAGACTTCTACCGGATCATGGACATCTTCAGCCCCCCCGCTTGGGCTTGGATCAGGACATCGGAGGAGCTCTTCTGGACCGATCGGTGAACCCGGTGAGGTGAAGACAAGGTAGGAAGATCTTCAGGGGCTTAGTGTTAGGTTTATTTAAGGGGGGTTTGGGTTAGATTAGGGGTATGTGGGTGGTGGGTTGTAATGTTGGGGGGGGGTATTGTATGTTTTTTTTACAGGAAAAAGAGCTGAACTTATTGGGGCATGCCCCGCAAAGGGCCCTGTTCAGGGCTTGTAAGGTAAAAGAGCTTTGAACTTTAGTAATTTAGAATAGGGTAGGGCATTTTTTATTTTGGGGGGCTTTGTTATTTTATTAGGGGGCTTAGAGTAGGTGTAATTAGTTTAAAATTGTTGTAAGATTTTTCTTATGTTTGTAAAAAAAAAATTATTTTTTGTAACTTAGTTCTTTTTTATTTTTTGTACTTTAGTTAGTTTATTTCATTGTAGTTATTTGTAGATATTGTATTTAATTAATGTATTGATAGTGTAGTGTTAGGTTTAATTGTAGGTAATTGTAGGTATTTTATTTAATTAATTTAATGATAGTATAGTGTTAGGTTTAATTGTAACTTAGGTTAGGATTTATTTTACAGGTAATTTTGTAATTATTTTAACTAGGTAACTATTAAATAGTTCTTAACTATTTAATAGCTATTGTACCTGGTTAAAATAATTACAAAGTTGCCTGTAAAATAAATATTAATCCTAAAATAGCTACAATGTAATTATAATTTATATTGTAGCTATATTAGGATTTATTTTACAGGTAAGTATTTAGCTTTAAATAGGAATAATTTATTTAATAAGAGTTAATTAATTTCGTTAGATTAAAATTATATTTAACTTAGGGGGGTGTTAGTGTTAGGGTTAGACTTAGCTTTAGGGGTTAATACATTTATTAGAATAGCTGTGAGCTCCGGTCGGCAGATTAGGGGTTAATAATTGAAGTTAGGTGTCGGCGATGTTAGGGAGGGCAGATTAGGGGTTAATACTATTTATTATAGGGTTAGTGAGGCGGATTAGGGGTTAATAACTTTATTATAGTAGCGCTCAGGTCCGGTTGGCAGATTAGGGGTTAATAAGTGTAGGCACGTGGAGTCGACGTTGTGGGGTGCAGATTAGGGGTTAATAAATATAATATAGGGGTCGGCGATGTTAGGGCAGCAGATTAGGGGTACATAGGGATTATGTAAGTAGCGGCGGTTTACGGAGCGGCAGATTAGGGGTTAATAATAATATGTAGGGGTCAGCGATAGCGGGGTCGGCAGATTAGGGGTTAATAAGTGTAAGGTTAGGGGTGTTTAGACTCGGGGTACATGTTAGGGTGTTAGTTGCAGACGTAGGAAGTGTTTACGCATAGCAAACAATGGGGCTGCGTTAGGAGCTGAACGCGGCTTTTTTGCAGGTGTTAGGTTTTTTTTCAGCTCAAACAGCCCCATTGTTTTCTATGGGGGAATCGTGCACGAGCACGTTTTTGAGGGTGGCCGCTTGCATAGCAACTCTGTTATCGAGAGTTGAAGCTGCGTTAAAAATGCTCTACGCTCCTTTTTTGGAGCCTAACGCAGCCTTTATGTGGACTCTCAATACCAGAGTTATTTTTATGGTGCGGCCAGAAAAAAGCCGGCGTTAGCTACGCGGGTCGTTACCGACAAAACTCCAAATCTAGGCCATAGTATGCACTTCCTGGCCAAATGCATAAATAATGTTAGCAACCTGTGATATTTCCTGAGTTGTTCATCCCAGCGGAAAAAAACAGAACTGCTCTATTCAAAGCATAATGGTGATCACCAATGCACCTGGGAGGCAAAACTGTATTCGGGCCCAAAGCCATAATAAGGGGTATTGAAAGAAATAATGAGGTACATCAGGTGCCACCACCCCACACTTCCCACATCTATTTGGTTGTTGAGGATTCCACTTACAGAGTCTACGGGGGGTTATATAGTCAAAATGTATTATTCGCATTTGTGCCTCACGTAGGGGAATGCTTAATGTTGATTTTTTTTCTTAAGGAAGAGATGCCATCCATACCTCTCCTTGTCCACTTCTATAGAACTCATACCTGCATGTCAGTAGCCAATCTATGCGGTAGAGTTATATATATTCCGGATAGAGAAAAGTTACCCTCTGTGTAAGCGGTCTGTGGTATAGCAAATAGCGATGAGTTCCAGAAATTAGTGTAATTTTGTTAAGAGTATCAAAATAATGACGTACTTGCAGATACGCATAAAACTGCTTGTTTGGGGTGGAATATTTAGTGCTCGAATTGTGGAATTATTTGACTGTTTGCGACAGAGTCCAAAAGATCCCCAACTACTCTAATTCCTTTTTCTTTACACTGATGAAAAGGCAAAGTGTCTGTACATGCCTGGAAATCTGGATTACCAACCAAGGGAATCAGTTTAGGGGAAGGATGCAATGCACCTAGAAATTTGTAGGCCATCTGCCACGCTGCTAGAAGGCCCTTGTAAAGAATAGATGTTCTCAAGTGAGGTGGGTAGTCTCCCGGTTTAAGGTAAGGTACAAACGATATTTAAATTGGATTTAGAACTGCATTTTCCAAGTCAATGTCCCCAAAATGAGAAGTCCCCAATTGCCAATCCAGGATATTTCTAATCAAAGCAGCCCAGTTCTATAGCTTAAAGTTTTGGAGGCCTAAGCCACCTTCTCCTTATGGGTGTTGTAAAGAATTGGCCGCAATGTGGGGTTTGTTCCCACGCCAGGTCAAAAATCAAGGGAGACAAAGGGCAACCCTGTCTAGTGCCTCACTGCAGAGCAATATCCGTCAAGAAAATCGAGTTAGTTAGAATATGGGCCAGAGGGTGTGAGTATATATTTTGTATAGTGCGAAGGTATGGTCCGATGATATGGAACCGGGTCATAGTGTCAAATAGGTGATCCCACTCTACGCGGTTGAAGGCCTTCTCTGCATCAAAAAGATAGCAGGAAGGCCTCTGACAAGTCATTCCTGTGGCTTCCCTCTCCTCTCCTCCAACAGTAATCTAT
This sequence comes from Bombina bombina, assembly GCF_027579735.1. Lineage (NCBI taxonomy): Eukaryota > Metazoa > Chordata > Amphibia > Anura > Bombinatoridae > Bombina > Bombina bombina. The sequence goes on from NC_069499.1 coordinate 502,859,936, forward strand.
AACCTGTATTACTCTTCTCAAGTTAACCACCGACGATCTTTTATAAACAAAGCACGTCTGATCCCTATGGAAAAGCGAAGGTAGGAGAGTTTTTAGATGTCATAAAAATCTTATAGTCGGCGTTCAAAAGTGAAATTGGTCTGTAAGTTTCAGGCCAAGTATGATCTTTACCTACTTTGGGGATGAGTGTAATATGGACAACGGAAAAGGTAGTAGATGGAAGATTCCCATCCGGGAAGTAACCATTATACAGGGCAAGTAGAACCCTAGTGACATTAGGTTGAAGTAGACGATAGAACTCAATGGGAAGGCCACCTGGACCGGGTGCTATGCCCAAAGCCAGGCTGGATATTATACCGTTTAACTCCTCCATGGCAAATAGGGGCATTTAGATGGTCTAACTGATCATGTGTTAGCTGTGGTAAGCATATCGAGGCCCAAAAGGATGCCCTGTTATCTATAGAACAGGCCAGCTGTTTGGAGTAAAGTGAGGAATAATAATTAGCAAAGCCCTTTGCAATATCTTCTAAAGAGGTATATGAGTGTCCTCCAATTTTTAAAGAGGCTACATCTCTTTGTGTTGCAGCCTTTAATTAAGGATGCCAATAGCTTCCCATATCAGTTTCCAAATCTGTAGAACTTGGAGTCTCTTTTAATCAGCCCAGAGGCTGCTTGCTGAGTCAAAAAGGTGTCCATCTCTTCCTTAGCTGCAGTGTATACATCATACAACTCTTTCAATTGAGAAGAGCTGTAATCCTGATAAGTTAAGACCAAGCATTTCTCCAGAGACACATACTTTTGTTGAGTTCTATGTCAAAGATTGGCTAAGTAAGAGATAATGTTGCCTGACAAGACCACTTTAGCAGTCTCCCAGAACAACTGAGGACTGTCCAAATGTATCCCGTTATCTGTATAGAAATCACTCCAAAACTGCATTAGAAATTGCTTAAAGGGTTCAGAGGTACTCAGATAGGTTGGCAATCTCAGAGTATTCCTGTTAGGAAGTTGTCTGCAAGAAAGGAGTGTGATCTCAATTGGAGCATGGTCCGACAATAATATATCATGAATCTTGTCCCGTTGGACAACGATATAATAGAGTCCAAGACCATGAAGGGATCTATCCTGGACAAGGAGGCTTTAGCTTTTGTGAGACAAGAAAAGTCCCTATCTACAGGGTGTCGAAGCTGCAAAATATCACACAATCCCAAATCTGAGGCTAGACTATCAAAAATCTGCTTCTCAAACCTTCCCTTGTATTTGGGTCATTTGTCCTCTGGGGGAGCTCCTGGCACTCTCATTCTGTCACACACAGAATCAGAAGCTAGATTAAAATCTCCACCCAATTTGATATGGGTGTCCAAGTATGCAGAGAGTCTGTATAATTTGAGTCCAGAAAGCTAAGCTCTTCTTATTAGGGGCATAGATGTTACAATGGGTGAATATTTGAGAGCCCAATTTTATTTGCGCTATGAGGTATCTGCCCTCTGGATCTTTATATGTTTTTATGATATCTATTGTAAGTTTTTTCCCGAATAGTATAATCAGTCCCCTGCTCGAGGTATTCTGAGAAACATTGGAAATGTTACAAATCCAGTCTGTTTTCAATTTGTCATGCTCACTATCAGTCAAATGTGTCTCCTGTAAGAAAGTGATGTCTGTTTTCAGTCTACGTAAGTGTGTCAGGATAGCTTTTCTTTTTATCCGTGAATGTATCCCTCCAACATTCCAAGAGACCAACTTAGGCGACATCTATACTATAAACTAACAGTATCAAAGGCGAGAATGCCACGGGGAGAGGGGGGGAGAAAAAAAACAAAAAACAAACCTGCACATCTATGGTGGTCTATATCACCCAAAATAAACTGCACGTCTTTCTCCATAGGGGAGTCAATTCTATTCATCATTTGCAAAGGAGAAAATAGATTAAAAATATGATGATGTACATCAGTTACCCAATGGTCAAAAACATAGAAAAATAGTATATTGGGCCTCCAAAGGTTCTTGAAAAGAGAACACCCATAGATGAATCTCTGCCAAAACATTCCATGCCTAAAAAAAAGAAGACATGTATGTGCATATCCCACAGACAAAGATCCCTAAGGTTCCAAAAAAAAACAGATAAGAACACGAACACTAATTCTAAATAACAGAATAGTAAAGATAATACAAAAAAAAAATCCTCATGTGTTTGTTGCCAGAGCCCCCACATCGCCCCACCACATATATGGCAAATTACTAAGGCGTCGTTCTAAGGCTACTCTTCCCATTAGGGGGGTGTCCCGCGTTATGAGGCAAGGGGCCATCCTGGGCATTGCTCCGGCACGAACAACAGCCTATAACCACTTTGAGCATTGAGCACAAGTAAACATTCATACATATAAACAGAAAAATGAACAGTCGGGGCTCACAAAGTGAACTGTTTCAAGCTCTATATATGTGAGAACTTTCTTAAATAGTTTCCAAGTAAATGTTATCGGTAAAAAAGTTAACACAACAATTAACGGTAATATAACTTTGAAGACATGGTCATAGTTAGTGTATAATATTGCAATGATTCCAGTGTCAAGCACTCATTATTCACTTAAATAAAAAGAGAGAAGCACTCAACCTGGGAACAAACAATAGCATAATAGCTTGTTCTATGGCTAGTTACAACCCAAGAAGCAGCCTCTTTTTGCTCAACATGTGCCTTTCACAGAGAAGAACTTTCCTGAAGAATATCAGTCTCATCCTGACTTAACAGTACAGTCCAGCCCCGAAATACCAGTCAATCCCTCTCTGAACGAGAGAAACAGCAAAACCCCAGACGTACGTTTCGGCCTATTGTGGGCCTCGTCAGTGAGGTGCAGCCATATCCCTCTAGGTACACTGAGCAACGGGTCCACGTCTGGATTCCCACATCAAACTTAGGGAGACTTCCCTAAGTGTCATAATTTGTATAAATAAAAACAGAGAAGCGCTCAACCTGGGAACAAACAATAGCATAATAGCTTGTTCTATGGCTAGTTACCACCCAAGAAGCAGTCTCTTTTTGCTTAACATGTGCCTTTCACAGAGCAGAACTTTCCTGAAGTATATCAGTCTGATCCAGAATTCCCAGTACAGTCCAGCCCCGAAATACCAGGTAATCCCTCTCTGAACGAGAGGAACAGCAAAACCCCAGATGTATATTTCGGCCTATTGTGGGCCTCGTCAGTGAGGTGCAGCCATATCTCTCTAGGCACACTGAGCAACAGGTCCACATCTGGATTCCAGCATCACACTTAGGGAGACTTCCCTAAGTGTCATAATTTGCATAAATAAAAAGATAGAAGCGCTCTTGGGGAAGTATCCCTAAGTGTGATGCGGGAATCCAGACATGGACCCGTTGCTCAGTGTGCCTAGAGGGATATGTCTGCACCTCACTAACGAGGCCCACACTAGGCCAAAATGTATGTCTGGGGTTTTTCCTGTTTCCCTTATTCAGAGAGTGATTACCTGGTATTTCAGGGCTGGACTGTACTGTGAAGTCAGGATCAGACTGATATGCTACAGGAAAGTTCTTCTCTGTGAAAGGCACATGTTGAGCAAAAAGAGGTTGCTTCTTGGGTGGTAACTTGCCATAGAACAAGCTATTATGCTATTGTCAGCGCTCCTCTCTTTTAATTTATGCTCATTATTAACTGTTTGATATTGCCACAGTTTCAACACCGGGCATCCATCCTGAAAGGAGGCGTCAACATTGTGTGTGGCCCCCGATCGTGCCCAGTTATTAAAAATGGCAACACAAACATTCATGGAAACAATGAAAATATGCATTACAATATAAACTCTTGTATCATATGTCCCAGATAGTCCTTTCTATTTTCAATCTGGGTCCACGTGCATTGTATCATTATGTGCTTGAGACTCTTTTAGGAAGTTCTGGACCTCCAGGGGTGAATCAAAGAATTTGGGGCCATTAGCAGAAAGCAATTTCAACCTAGCAGGGTAGAGTAGATACACTTTATGGCCTTCCCTATTCAAAGTTGAGCATATCACAGAGAATCCCTTCCTTTTCCTCATCAATTCTGCTGAATAATCCTGAAATAGCAGGAGTTTGGCATTTTCAAACATTACTGAGGGGAGTTTGCGATAGGCCTGGAGTACCTGCACTTTTACCTGAAAATGTAGAAATCTAATCATCACTTGTCTAGGAGGTAAGCCCTCTCTGGCATTCTGTCTTTCTGGACCTACTCTTTGTGCTCTCTCCACAATACCTCTTAAAGTACCCATTGCTATACCTAGTAAGGTTGGGAGGGTTTGTTCAATTAAGTGAATTATTTCTAAGGGTTTGACAGATTGAGGTAAACCCCCCAGACCAACATTGTTCCGCCTGGATCTATTTTCCTAATCCTCCAGGCGCTGGTGTAATAGCTGATTCTGATGTGTCAGATCCTCTACCTTTTATGTGTGTGCAACATTAAAATCTTCTAACTCTGAGACCCTTTCCTCAACCTCATTAAAATTGGTTGTAATTTGCTTGACCTCGCCCACTAAAGTGTCTAGACCTCTTTGAATATTATCCATTTTAGGCATGAAAAGGGATGTTAATTGCTGCACTGTAGCATGGGATGCTTTAGGGTCAGAAATGAGATCATCATGTTTATTTGAGGTGTTAGCTGTGTTATCTAGGTTGGCCTTCTCTTTCCTGTCACTAGATTTGCCCTTTCCAGACATCTTAGAGGGTTCTTATGCCTTTTATGCAAAGTATAAACATAAGGCATGGAACATAGACCCTTCAATTCTGAATACAGTTCACCAACTGGAATCTTGTCTAGTAAAGGTTTTTGTGTCTCTAATGTTAAAGAGCCTGGCTCCACATAGTGGTAGTGAGTATGTGCCTGAACCCCCTCCAAAACATGTTGATGGTGTCAACAAAGCACCTGTGTTAGGCTAGATGCTTGTAAGATACAGTACCCTCTGTAAATTGTGCCTTATTAGGATGGTTGCATGTAATGAGGGTGTGAGGTCAAGGGTATTCAAAGAGAAGGAGTCAAATACTATAAAATAGTAAATAGAAAATCACACAGCATGTAGGGAGAACAATACACACCTTTCAAACATTATCCACACAGAGAAATAACCAATAGATCTGTATACAGTGTGTACATGCAAGTTACTATTAATGCATACTTAAACCCAGCCATAAAAGATGCCCATATAAGCTCACAGTTTATTCCTCCAGGTGTGTAGTCTTCTTGTGCTAAGACATATAAATTTGTGATGGGATATCAAAAAGCTCCCTGCAAGCTGGGGAGTGCACCCAAGGGTAGGAGCAGTGCTGTGGCTGGTAATGTCCATACACAATTAATGGAAGTAAAATCCTAAGTTGCGTCATAGAGCTCCATAAGGTATCACTATAAGAAAGGGCACTGGTGCTTTGAAGTGGGAAACCACACTGCGGAATCAGTCCCAGGCGGACACTCACACTTCCAATATTGGGTAACAATGCTAGTTAACTATGTCATTGGGAGGAATGCACACAGTCAGAGTATAAATCCTTTTAGAGAGGAGAGTTCCCAATCACAGGACCAATTAGTCACACTTCACTGTGTATATGCTGTCAGTAAAAGAAGAAGCAAAAAGTTCATACTTTACCAGCACAACAGTGCCACCATAGGTTATTGAGCAGAGATCCCAAGACATAGGGGTATACCATTCACTTGATCCTTTAGATTAAAAGTCACAAACCAGGAAAACAACTGTAGATGCAGGCCTTCAAGATGGCGCCAATAGTTTTGCACCTTTCACTTTTCGTGGCACTGAGGGATCCTAGATGGCTGTGTCTTCTAAACCAAACCCTCTGTCTTGTCACCCTGGAGCTTACTGCCGCAGCACAAAATTGAATCCACTCTCTGCGGGATACTCAACGTCTTGCCACACTGTCAGGCCTCAATGGCTGTGATCCGCGGCCACTGTATGTGCAGATCTTCGTGCCGCTATGGGGTACTGTATGATACTCTTGTTTTCCCACTTTGGCCCACTACAGCATGGGCAGTGGGCTATCTAGTGAAGAGACAGCTGTCTGTTAAGATCCTGACGCTAGGAAGTCAGGTAAATTGTTCCGTTGTTGCCGCGTTATAAGGCAATCAACATGGCGGCAGATTAGTAGAGGCCACTCCGCACTTATCCTGTGCTATGCACACTTTGGTGGGGGAGAGATGGACGTCTCCAGGTTCCCTGAAGTCCAAATACAAATTCTGTCAAGGACTGATACACCTGGGCAAAGAACAGCTTGTTAAGCACACTATGGGGCCTAAAAGCAGCACAGAGCTCCAAAAATGAGCTGCTTGCTCATTGCCCGCCCACCTTGAAGTCAAGGTTTTATTTTTAAAAGATATTTTACTGAGAAACTAACCCTTTCACACCCTTTTTCTAGAGCTGTTTTAAGTGCCTGGCATACATGGCATATACACATAGATTTCTCTTCTTTTCTTCTATTCTGAAAGGTGCCCACATACATCCCTGGTTTGTTTTTATCATCAGACCAAGTAAAAAAAGCTTTAGTTTGTAGAAATACCATAATATGGGAAAACACCACCATATGTTTTTTTCCAAAAAAACATACCTATATGATGATCTTTTTGGACATCCAGTTCCAAAATCATGTCCAATTACATGGAGATGTCCCTTCGTTGCCGCTATATCAGCCATAACTCTTTTGGGAAGGCTTTTCAAACGTTTTGGTGTGTATATGGGGGAATTTTTGCCCATCAAGCCAAAAATATATTTGTAAGTTCACACACTGATGTTGGATGAGAAGTTATAGATCACAATTAGTATTCCAATTCAACCAATGGGATTGAGGTCAAGGCACTTTGCAGTCCATTCTAGTCCATCCACACTTGTCAAACTATGTCTTCATGTTGGAAAAGGACAATTGGGGGAGCCCTTAGTTGTCTAAAATGTCTTTGTATCCTGTAGTATTAAGGGACCTACAATATGGAACTCGTAGTCACAAATGCTCATTCCAGTTTACAAGTTCAATAATGTAGGAGCAAGCACTTTGAAAGGCATTCTTGTGACCATGCTTGGACTTAGCGTGCAAGATACAATGTTGCAAGGCACTTGGTTCATGATTTACAGTTTAATTAATGTTAAAATCCAGTAAAAGCAGATATTATAATATAAACTTGTAGTCACCATTTTGTTTTCAATTCACGCCAACATGGAAATGATGCTTTAACAAATAATAGTTGTAAATATATTTAAACAGTAGCAACAAAAATGTGTGAAAGGTTGACCTTGAAGGACCTGCATCTTTTTTTCCAGCCTATTTTACTATGTATCTATGTAACCTAAGACTAAAAATCTGATGTGATAATAGATCACAAGGATTGAAGGAAATACTCCTTTAATTCGTGTTCCTATACATTTATGATATTATGCTTAAATATAATAGGAAATCCCTTTACAGAAATGATCGAATGGCATCCTTAGCACATTTTATTACAGTATATCAATACTGGAGACATTCCCTGATATAATGAAAATTGGTATATTATAGAGCATATCTTTCTCAAAGAATCTAAATGTTGAAATGCATAACATCAGTAGTCTACAGATGTATTTCATCCTTCCTGTGATGGCTAATTAAATGCAAGAAAGTTTAAAACTCTCTTTGTTCTATTGATTACACAGAACAAGAATCAAGTAGATGCATATAGTTATCAAATCCTTTTCTTAAATCATCACCCTAAATCTCACTTAGTTAATCCATTATTGATTCCTTTTAATGTGTTTTGTATTATTTAGCACAAGGCCATAAAACACTTTTTCTTGATGCTTAATTCCAAAAATAGCGTTTAAATTTTAGAGCTAATCCCTTAGCCTAAAGTTTCCCAACAATAAATAAATATAATCAGCTTGCTTTGTGAAATGATAAAAATGTAAAGAGAATTAACCCTTACAACACTAATTGGCATTATTTTTTGCAAGTATTTGTTGGCTTAAAGGGCCACTAAACTTTCTAATGCAAAAATACATTCTCTACTTCAAAAGGTTATGTCATTTTGACCCTAGATAACTATATCCTTGATTTCAATCTTTCACACATTCTCATTCAATCTACAAAAAAATTGGATTGGACAATTATTATTTTTTTTCATCAAAATGATCACCATCTCACCAAGTCAAACACAGCTAAGCTTGATAACTCCCATGATATTAGATCTCCATTTCCCTACAACAGTCATGTTTTGACCAGAAAAGGTTGCCAATCACAAGAAAGCCAAATTGATACAGGAAAAAATTCAACTGTTCTCTAGACTGCCCAGCCACTCTCCGAAACTGACCAAGCGACTCATCCTCTTTTTGCTGGTCCATCATTATCTATTCTATTGACAATCTCGCCTCTCTCTGCATGTCACAGCTGCTGCTATTGTTGGCATGGATAGTGCCATCTTGTTTTTCTTGTCCAAGCATGCACAGATTTGTGGTCGATATTGTCATTATTTATCCAGTGTGTAATTGTGTGATCTGTGGGTGTTAAAACGTAATCAACTGCGTCATAAGATTATAAAAAACACTTTGGTTAATAATGCCGTCTGACTTTAGTGTAAGTAAGCATTAGACGTTTGCAGCAACAAATTTGTTTCAGACTAATTATTTGTAACAAATATTCTAAAAAAATGGTTTTCAGAATATTATTTTGCTGCACTAGTAGTATTCATTTAGTTTAAAACAAAATTGATACTGAGGGGCGATTTATAAAGCTTAGGCGGACAGGGGTGCACATACGCGTCCCTGTCCACCGCAGCTCACCTCTAGCGGGCTGAATTCCCCTGGCAGAATTCAGAATTACACACAAGCTCTATTTTCCGCTTGCGTTTAATCCTTCTGGCGCACAGTAAATCACAAGCGGGCAGGAGCTGTCAATCACCCCTGTCGGACTAGACAGGGGAGATTGGAATTCGCCCACCTAAGAGGTGGCAAAAGGGTAGGGAAGCAGCGGTCTGATGACAGCTGCTTGTTAAATACGGCGTGCAGGTTCTCTTGCGAGAACCTGCAGTCATAGGCAGGTGAATGCTTGATAAATCGCCTCCTGAATATTCAGTATTGGTTTTGTTAAAACAAATGTTAAAAGAAATGCAAATGTTCCTTTGCTGCAGCTGACACAGTTTAATCTGCAGGCTTATACTTACCTATAGAGTGCTACAGGACCTTCTCATTTAGCGCAAGTTCTGTAATCTGCCACACTAAGCCTCCTATTACAGTCCTGGAGTCTGTGATGAAGCGTCGGGATTATTACAGCTCCCCAGCACGTTATAGGTAAGTATAGTTCATTTAAAAGCTATTTGAAGTAAACTAATATATAGTAAGGAATTCAGTTAGTATTTATTTTTTTCTTTATATTAGTTAGTGCATTCGTTCGCATATTTGTCATCTGAAAACAAAACAAATATCCCTATTTTCATTACGAATATGAATAATAAAAAAACAAATGCACATGCCAAGTAAGCACCCACTAGAATATAACAATTACATTTAAAAAGTGCTTCAGGAGATATTAGCATGATTATTGTCTAATAAGACCTGTAAAAAGACAGTGCAGTTACTCTGGTGAGTTAAAATAAAAAAACAACACAGGTATACATCAAGAAAACTTGAGAGTTTATGCTGAGTAATGTAAACTTTTAAAAGTTTAATGTTATAGATGGTTTAATGATTCAGGCAGACCAAGTATTTTTTAATAATTTTCAAATGTACTTATATTATCTAATGTGCTTTTGTTCTATTTGATATCCTTTATTGAAAAGCATGTATAAGTATGCTGAAGGGCAACAATGCACTCCTGGGAGCTAGCTTCTGATTGGTAACTACACATATATGCTTTTGTCATTGGCTCACCCAATGTGTTCAGCTACCTCCTAGTAGATTGTTGCAGCGTTGCAATGGGTTCCAAGAGAATGAAGACAATTTTATAATTGAAGTAAATTGGAAAGATGTTTAAAATTGTATGTTCTATCTGAATCATGAAAGAAAAACTTTGGGTTTCATGTCCTATTAATCTTACAATAATAATGTTACCCTGTTATGTAGCTCGAAAGATACTTTACTTAAAGGGATACTGAACCCAAATGTTTTCTTTCATGATTCAGATAGAGCATGCAATTTTAAGCAACTTTCTAATTTACTTCTATTAGCAATTTTTCTTCGTTCTCTTGCTATCTTTATTTGAAAAAGAAGGCATCTAAGCTAAAGAGCCAGCAATTTTCTAATTCAGTACCATGGACAGCACTTGTTTATTGATGCTGTCCAATCAGCAAGGACAACCCAGGTTGTTCACCAAAAATGGGCCGGCATCTAAACTTACATTCTTGCTTTTCAAATAAACATACCAAGAGAATGAAGATAATATGAGTTAATTAGAAAGTTGCTTAAAATTGTATGCTCTATGTGAATCACAAAAGAAATAAATTGGGTTCAGTGTCCCTTTAATTACAAAGTCAATTGTATACAATTTTTGTTCATGTAATTTGAAAAATCTAACAATATTTGTATGCAAGAAAGCAAAGCATCTGACTGGCTCACTGCTGAAGACTAGAATAGGCAAATGTATCTAATGTTTATAGTAAAAATGATACTGCAACCAGTAATTAGCCTGTCTTACTATGCAGCAGCTTTTAGTAGATGTTATTGGTTTAAACATAACACAGAAAGGCTAAGAGGAAAAAAACAGCAAATATATATCTCAATTAACACTAAATTAAAAAAGATATACAAATTTGTCAGAATTCCTGTGATATGGGGCATTTATTGTTTGAATATTTTAATAATCATCTCTCAAAGCTCATACTCAAATATTTTAAATTCTCCCAATCCTACACAAGACATGTTTTGTTATTTAAAGGAATAGTAAACACCAAAAATGTTATTGTTTAAAAAGATAGATAATCCCTTTATTTACCATTCCCCAGTTTTGCATAACCAACACGGTTATAGAAAAATACTTTTTACCTCTGGAATTACCTTGTAGCTAAGCTTCTGCTGACTGCTTCCTTATCTCAGATCTTTTGACAGACTTGTATTTCAGCTAATTAGTGCTGACTCTCAAATAACTCTATGGGGCATATTTATCAATATCATGTCCGCCGCACATCGATAAATGCTGACAGCATACGCTGTTGGCATTTATCATTGCACCAGCAGTTCTTGTGAACTGCTGGTGCAATGCCGTCCCCTGCAGATTTGCATCCAATTGGCCGCTAGCAGGGGGTGTCAATCAACCTGTTCGTCTTTGATCGGGTTAATTTCTGTCCGCAGCCTCAGAGCAGGCGGACAAGTTATGGAGCAGCGGTCTTTAGATATATGCCCTTAAGTGCGTGAACACATTGTTATTTATATGAAACACATTAACTAACACCATCTAGCTATAAAAAACTGTCAAATGCATTCAGATAAGAGGCAGCCTTCAAGGGCTCAGAAATTAAAATATGAGCCTACCTAGGTTTAGCTTCCAACTAAGAATACCAAGAGAACAAAGCAAATTTGATGATAAAAGTAAATTAGAACGTTTAAAATGACATGCCCTATCTGAATCATGAAAGTTTAATGTGGACTTTACTATCCCTTTAAATGACAGAATAACATTCTGCTAGATTACGAGTCTTGCGTTAGCCTTAAAAAGCAGCATTGAGAGGTCCCAAGGCTGCTTTTTAATGCCCACTGGTATTACGAGTTTTGCAGGTACAGGTGTACCGCTCACTTTTTCGGCCAGACTCGAAAATACCACAAATCCACTTACTTCAATTGCGTATCCTATTTTTTCAATGAGACTTGCATAACGCCGGTATTACAAGTCTTACAAAAATTGAGCGGTAGACCCTCTCCTATCAAGCCTGGTACCACATTTTAAAGTCAGTAGTTAAGAGTTTTATGGGCTAACGCTGTAGCATAAAACTCTTAACTAAAGTGCAAAAAAGTTCACTAACACCCATAAACTACCTATGAACCCCTAAACCGAGGCCCCCCACATCGCAAATACTAGAAAAATATTTTTGACCCCTAATCTGCCGAACCGGAAATCGCCGTCACTATAATAAATATATTAACCCCTAAACTGCTGCACTCCCTCATTGCAAACACTAGTTAAATTTTATTAACCCCTAATCTGCCGTCCCTAACATCGGCGACACCTACCTACATTTATTAACCCCTAATCTGCCGCCCCCACTATATTAAAGATATTAACCCCTAAATCTAAGTTTAACCCTAACACCCCCCTAACTTAAATATAATTTAAATAAATCTAAATAATTATAACTATCCTTAACTAAATTATTCCTATTTAAAACTAAATACTTACCTATAAAATAACCCCTAAGCTAGCTACAATATGACTAATAGTTACATTGTAGCTATCTTAGGATTTATTTTTATTTTACAGGCAACTTTGTTTTTATTTTAACTAGGTACAATAGTTATTAAATAGTTATTAACTATTTAATAGCTACCTAGTTAAAATAAAGACAAATTTACCTGTAAAATAAAACCTAACCTAAGTTACAATTACATCTAACACTACACTATAATTAAATTAATTCCCTAAATTAACTACAATTACATATAATTAAATAAAATTATCTAAAGTACGAAAAAACCCCACTAAATTACAGAAAATATAAAAATAATTAAAAGTTTTTTAAACTAATTACACCTAATCTAATCCCCCTAATAAAATAAAAAAGTCCCCCAAAATAATAAAAAGCCCTACCCTATACTAAATTACATTGCCCCAAAGTAATCAGCTCTTTTACCTGTAAAAAAAAGTAAAATACCCCCCCAACATTAAAACCCACCACCCACACACCCAACCCTACTCTAAAACCCACCCAATCCCCCCTTAATAAAACCTAACACTAACCCCTTGAAGATCACCCTACCTTGAGAAGTCTTCACCCAACCCGGCCGAAGTCCTCAACGAAGCCAGGCGAAGTGGTCCTCCAGACGGGCAGAAGTCTTCATCCAAGCCGGCCAGAAGAGGTACTCCAGACGGGCAGAAGTCTTCATCCAGGCGGCATCTTCTATCTTCATCCATCCGGCACGGAGCGGGACCATCTTCAAGACATCCAACGCAGAGCATCCTCTTCGTTCTTCATCCGACAACTGAATGAAGGTTCCCTTTAAATTACATCATCCAAGATGGCGTCCCTTCAATTCTGATTGGCTGATTGGAACAGCCAATAGAATGTGACCTCAATCCTATTGGCTGATCCAATCAGCCAATAGGATTGAAGTTCAATCCTATTGGCTGATTGCATCAGCCAATAGGATTTTTTTCTACCTTAATTCCGATTGGCTGATAGAATTCTATCAGCCAATCGGAATTGAAGGGACTCCATCTTGGATGACATCATTTAAAGGAACCTTCATTCAGTCGTCGGATGAAGAACAAAGAGGATGCTCTGCGTCGGATGTCTTGAAGATGGACCCGCTACGCGCCGGATGGATGAAGATAGAAGATGCCGCCTGGGTGAAGACTTCTGCCCGTCTAGAGGACCTCTTCTGGCTGGCTTGGATGAAGACTTCTGCCCGTCTGGAGGACCACTTCGCCCGGCTTCGTTGAGGACTTCAACCCGGTTGGGTGAAGACTTCTCAATGTAGGGTGATCTTCAAGGAGTTAGCATTAAGTTTTATTAAGGGAGGATTGGGTGGGTTTTAGAGTAGGGTTGGGTGTATGGGTGGTGGGTTTTAATGTTGGGGGGGTATTGTACTTTTTTACAGGTAAAAGAGCTGATTACTTTGGGGCAATGCCCCACAAAAGGCCCTTTTAAGGGCTATTTGTAATTTAGTATAGGGTAGGCCTTTTTATTATTTTGGGGGGCTTTTTAATTTTATTAGGGGGATAAGATTAGGTGTAATTAGTTTAAAAAACTATTTTTAGTGTATTGTTAGTGTTTTTTTTCATACGCTAGATAATTGTATTTAATTGTATTTAATTGTAGTTAATTTAATTATAGTGTAGTGTTAGATGTAATTGTATCTTAGGTTAGGTTGTATTTTACAGGTAAATTTGTCTTTATTTTAACTAGGTAGCTATTTAATAGTTAATAACTATTTAATAACTATTGTACCTAGTTAAAATAAATACAAAGTTGCTTGTAAAATAAAAATAAATCCTAAGCTAGCTACAATATAACTATTAGTTATATTGTAGCTAGCTTAGGGTTTGTTTTATAGGTAAGTATTTAGTTTTAAATAGGAATAATTTAGCTAATTGTAGTAATTTTATTTAGATGTATTTAAATTATATTTGTTAGGGGGTGTTAGGATTAGGGTTAGACTTAGATTTAGGGGTTAATAATTTTAATATAGTGGTGGCGACATTGGGTGCGGCAGATCAGGGTTTAATAAGTGTAGGTAGGTTGCAGTGACATTGGGGTTGGCAGATTAGGGGTTAATAAATACAATGAAGGTGTCATCGATATTGGGGGCAGCAGATTAGGGGTTAATACAAATAATGTAGGTGGCGGCAATGTCGGGGACGGCAGATTAGGGGTTAATAAGTGTAAGATTAGGGGTGTTTAGACTCGGGGTTCATATTAGGGTGTTAGGTTTAGACATAAAATGTATTTCCTCATAGGAATCAATGGGGCTGCGTTAGGAGCTTTACGCTGCTTTTTTGCAGGTGTTAGGTTTTTTTCAGCCGGCTCTACTCCGTTGATTCCTATGGGGAAATCGTGCATGAGCACGTTTAGCCAGCTCACCGCTACCGAAAATTTGCTCTCCGCTCACTTTTTTGTGGCTAACTCCGGGTTTGTAAAAGCCCGTAATACAAGCATTGTCTGTAGGTGAGCGGTGAGCTTAAACTGCTCGTTAGCACCGCACACCATTACCGACAAAACTCATAATCTAGGCATAACTGTTTCATGTTAACGTTTTTTAGCTCAAGTCCACATGATCATATTTTACAAAAATAATGTAAATTGAATGGTAAAAAAATGCTGTCTTCTTTTAATATAAACATAATATAACTGAACATGTAATTCATGATATTAAACAGATGCATCATACAAAGATAGCTATAATAAGCCTACACACCTGTACACAGAACCTTTTCATTTAGCATAAAAAGATTTCTGCTCATTATATAAATCTGCTCTTTCCAAAGTAAACACACCATGCAAATATAAGAACATTTTATGTAGAACAATCTAAAATAAATGTCATTATACACCAGGTGCAACAAGATAATAAACAAAATCAATAATAATAAAAAAAATCTAAATGTGCATTGGAACCACACCACTATTTAAAATTGCTTAGCATAAAAAGTCTCAAGGATGGAGAGAAGAAGAAAATGTCCCCTTAGAATTTAGTTCTTAATGTCCATGCACTTTTTTGATACCAGTGAGCCACCGTTATTAAAATGATGTTCAGCTGTGCCTACAGTAACTCTTGCTGCACATGTTGCTACTGATATTTATCCCTTCCACAGAAATTTTACTCACATGCCCATGATTTGGAAGTAATACAGGCACAGGTATAAATCCCCAAATCTGGAATTACAAAATACAGAAAAAAAAAAAAAAATACTATTTTCCCCTCAATCAACTCACAATCTTCTCTACCTGTGTCTTTCACCTAGATTACGAGTTTTGCGTTCGTGTTTTAATGCTGAAAAAATGGCCATTTCAGTGTTAAAACAGAACCGCAGCCATTACAAGTCTTGTTGGTATAGCTGTAACGTAATGTCAGTCCCGCATTTGTAAAAATTTCATTTTTTTCATGGGACTTCCATAGTGCTACCATTATGAGTTTTGCGGTGAGGCTAAAAAGCTAGCGTTACACCCTATACCGACACGATCTGTACCGCCATCTGAAAGCAGTAGTTATGAGTTTTACGCTACAAAACTGTTACATAAAACTCATAACTAAACTGTTACAAAGTACACTAAACACCCATAAACTATCTATTAACCCCTAAACCGAGGCCCTCCCACATCACAAATGCTATATTAAAGTTATTAACCCCTATTCCGAAGCTCCCCGACATCGTCACCACTATCATAAAGTTATTAACCCCTAAACTGCCACCCTCCCGCATCTCAAACACTATTTAAATATTATTAACCCCTAAGCCCTACACAGCTGCCAATATAATAAACTTATTAACCCCTAAACCACAAGCCACTCACAATGAAATATACTAAAGTAAACTAACCCCTAAACCAAAAGCCCCCCACATTACAATAAACTAAATTAAACTAGTAACCCCTAAACCTAACGCCCCCCCTAACTTTATATTAAAATTACAATTTCCCTAGTTTAAATTAAATTAAAATGTACCTATCAAATTAAAAGAACTATTAAACTAATATAATTATTAAACTAAAATTAAACTAATTACCAATTAAATTGAACTAAAATATACATTAAAAGAATCTTAACACTACTCTAAAAATTACAAACTATCTAATTGCAAAAAATAAAAAAGACTAAATTACAAAAAATAACAAACGAAATTATCCAAAATAAAAAAGAATTACACCTAATCTAATACTCCTATCAAAATAAAAAAGCCCACCCAAAATAAAAAAAAAACTAGCCTACAATAAACTACCAATAGCCCTTAAAATGGTCTTTTGTAGGGTATTGCCCTAATTTAAACAGCTATTTTACCTGTAAAATAAAATACAAAGACCCCCCCACAGTAAATCCCACCACCCAACCAACACCCCAAAATGAAAAACCTAACTCTAAAAAAAAAAATAAGCTACCCATTGCCCTGAAAATTGCATTTGTATGGACATTGCCCTTAAAAGGACATTTCGCTATTTTACAAGCCCAAACCCTAAACTAAAAAAAAAAAACTTTAAAAAAACCTATCACTAACCCCCCAAAGATCCACTTACAGTTTTTGAAGTCCTGCTTAAACAATTTTCATCCAGGTGCAGAAGTCCTCATCCAGACGGCATCTTCTATTTTGATCCCAGCGGAATGGGGCCATCCTGAAGACATCCGACGCTGAGCATCCTCTTCATATGGTCGCCGCCTTACACTGAATCTTCAATGCAAGGTACGCTATTCAAGATGGCGTCCCCTGCATTTCTATTGGCTGAAAAATTTGAATCAGCCAATAGAAATTAGAGCTGATAAAATCCAATTGGCTTTTCAAATCAGCCAATAGGATTCAAGCAGCTCTCATTCTATTGAAATGGCCTGGATGAAGATCGATCAAGTCAGACTTCAAAAACTGTAAATGGATCGTCGGGGGATAGTGATAGTTTGGTTTTTTGGGTGTTTTCTTTTTAGGCTTTGGGCAGCAAAGGATCTAAATGCCCTTTTAAGGACAATGCCCATACAAATGCCCTTTTCAGGGCAATGGGTAGCTTAGGGTTTTTAAATAGTTTTTATTTTAGTTATTTTATGGGTTGGGGGGGTTGTAAAAAAAATGTCAGGTTAAAGAGCTGTTTAACTTAGGGCAATGCCCCACAAAAGGCCATTTAAGTGCTATTGGTAGTTTATTCTAGATTAAGTTTTTTATTGTGGGGTGGATTTTTTTTAAATGGGTATTAGAATAGGAATACTTTTTATTATTTTTAATAATTTGTTTGTTATTTTGTGTAATATATTTTTTTCGTTTTAAGGTGGGTTTTTAGATTAGGGCTTGGGCAGTTCATAAAAGAGCTGAATGCCCTTTTAAGGGCAGGAAAAAGAGCTAAATTCCCTTTTAAGGGCAATGCCCATACAAATGCCCTTTTCAAGGCAATGGGTAGATTAGGTTTTACTTTATTTTTGTTTGGGGGAGGGTGGAGATTTGTATACTGTTAGGGGGTGTTTGTTTTCTTTTGTAGCAAAAGAGCTGTTAACTTTAGGGCAATTCCCTACAGAAGGCCCTTTTAAGGGCCCTTGGTAGTTTATTTTAGATTAGGCTTTTTTTATTTTGGGGTGGGATTTTTTTTATACTTTTTATTTTTTTTATACTTTTTATTTTTTTTATACTTTTTATTTTTTTGGATAATTTGGTTTGTTATTTTTTGTAATGGTAGGTTTTTTATATTTTTAAAATTTTAGGTTTTAGTGTAAGGCAGGTTAGGTTTTATTTCACAGGTAAATTTGTATTTATTTTAACTAGGTAGTTAGTAAATAGTTAATAACCTAGTTAAAATAAATACAAACTTACCTGTGAAATAAAAATAAACCCAAAGCTAGCTACGATATAACTATTAGTTATATTGTAGCTATCTTAGGTTTTATTTCACAGGTAAGTACTTAGTTTTAAATAGGTATTATTTAGTTAATACCTATTTCGTTAATAATTTTAATTATGTTAAAGTTAGGGGGTGTTAGGGTTAGGGTTACATTAGGGTTAGGTTTAGGGATTAATATAGTTTAATTTAGGTTGTTGCAATGTGGGGGGCTGGCAGTTTAGGGATTAATAGATTTATTTAGTTGTAGTGATGTGGGAGGCCAGAGGTTTAGGGGTTAATACCTTTATTTGTGGCGGCAATGTTGGGGTGCGGCAGAATAGGGTTAATAACTTTAATACAGTGGTGGCGATGTTGTGGTGCAGGGGAATAGGGGTTAATAACTTTAATATAGTGGCGGCAATATCGGGAGCGGCAGATTAGTGGTATTGTCAATAACTATATTTAGGTGGCGGCAATATTAAGAACGGCAGATTATGGGTTAATAACATTATGTAGGTGCCAGTGATGTCGAATTAGGGGTGTTTAGACTCAGGGTTTATGTTAGGGTGTTAGGTTTAAACGTTATTTTTCCCCATAGACATCAATGGGGCTGCGTTACGGAACTTTTCATTCCGCGATCGCAGGTGTTAGACTTTTTCTGACCCTCTCTCCCATTTGATGTCTATGGGGAAAGCATGCACGAGCAAGTCAAAACAGCGCTTGAATTGTGTGCGGCGGTATGGAGCTTAAAACCACCATATCGCACGCACAAGCCGGCTGTTTGAAAACTTGTAATGGCTGCTCTATAGGGGATTAAATAACGCATTTATTAATTTACCTATCGCGCACAAAACTCGTAATCTAGCTGTTTGTTTTTTGTTGTTTTTTTTTTAAAGCTAATACTACTCTATTTTTATTTAAAATGACAACTATTGCCTTTCTGAGAACAGTTCTTTACTATCTTTCTGATGGTACTATGTATACCAAATTATAAAATATGATTAAAAAAAAAAACTATCTTTAGGTTGCATGTATAAGCTGTATTATGACATGTAAATATTGCTCCTGTCTCCTCTCCAATCTGTCTAAATTTACAGTGCAAATATACAAATATTTTGAAATACAAATACTTTTGAAATTCAAACCTTTTCCAGTCAAGCAGTTTGGATAATGGGTTTTGTACCTATAATATGGTTTGAATTTCCAATCATCTTATAACTTCTTCCTCTTATGGAAGGAACCATGAAGCTAACCATAAAAAGTTATTATTTAGAAATATAATTATTGTAAAACTTCACTAATATTTTAAAAATAATCAACTGAAAAATAAGTAAACATAGAGTAAAACATATTGAATGTTTTGTTTTTTGTAACTACGCATTTTTATAAACCAATTTTCATGTAATCCTCTGGATATGATGAACAATTCAACATTCAATTGCCTCTTAATCACCTTCTGATAAAAATTACTATACTTAATTACCAAAGTCTTTTCTTTATCAGTGTGCTTATTAATTATTCTTTAATCATTTTTAATGTGGTAAGTAATTTGTTCTTATCTCAAGAAAAATGTTCTTCTTTTTGGTTTGAAGATCTTTTTCAACTTTTTCAAGTTTTGTAATAAAAGTTTCAACAGACATATTTAAATTGATATATTGTCTTTATAAATAAATCATCTTAATCAGATCCAGTATTTAAAAATTAAAGTAGTTTGTGTACCAGTCTGTATTATGACTTACATTAAACAAAGCTATTTAAAGCTACTTTATGTAAGCCCAATCCATTCTCCCCAACATCTTCCACAAGCAAGGATCTATAAAACTATTTAGAAAAGTGATTTATTTGTGTATCCTAAAGGTAAGGCATATCACATTTAGGGCTTGATTACAAGTGGAGCGCAAATTATTGCTTGTGTGCAAGCGATATTAGTGCTCCACTTTGTAATACCAGCGCACAATAATGTGCATTTGTATTGCAAGTAAATCGCAATGCGAACATGAGCTTGCATTTCAATTGCTAGGAAGCATTGCGCTCATGAGAGCGCACTTCCATATGCTTTTATGGGATCCTCATTCTGATGCCATCAGAGACGGCATCAGAACCTTGCGCAGTGAAGGGAGTAAGTAGCGCAGGGATGGGCAGTATTTTTTAATATAAATGTATATGAATATATACATATATATATATATATATATATATATATATATATATATATATATATGTGTTACTATGTGTGTATACTATACTGGAAACGCAAATGTCCAAAGCACAACCAGGATACTCATTCCAATGTCATAGAAAATCACAAGCAAGCAACTGGAATCATCCAATGATTTATGTCACACACCATCTAAGGATGCTCTTCCTTTTCCTTTAGAACAAATCCATCTGTAAATTAACCACACCAGATTAATTTATAACTATAGGAAATTAAAACACAGGGTACCAACATACTCCTGCAGCACTCAAATGTGCTTGGTAGAGATGTGCTGGGAATTCCAGTGTACCAGATCACTGATGCCAGGTTTCTCAAACTGCCAGTGGTACAGTTCTGAATAGACCAAATTGCAAAGTCCCAGTGAGTATAAAGTGCTGTGAAACAGTGTACACCACTAGGTGTCTTAAATTATGGATACTAAAACATCTTTTTTCGATAAAAACAAGTAAAATGCAAATGTACCCTGATATAAGGATAAACCTAATAAGGTCTACCAGACATGCAACATGTTTCTCAGACGTAGCCGTTTGATGCCGTCAGGCATCTTAAATTCTTACATGATTCTTTTATCTAAATTATAAAATGGGGTTATTTTTAAACTTTACAATTTTATTTTCAAATGTTAAATACACACATTAAAAGTATTTTTTTTTATTCATTAAAAAATATTGTTTTCTGAGGTATTCATCTAAAATCAAGAAGAAAGATACGGTATAGGAGCACCAAATGGCTTAAGTATACGTTACAGGATAAATTTAAAGATTAGAAATTACGTTACAGGATACATTTAAAATGCTAGACAAATGAGATAGGATACAGATAATTATGCTAGTCAAAACATCTAGAGTGGGAGTGGGGAATGCCACTAAAATGACCAATTACTGGAGAATATAATGCAAATGGTAAATTAAACCACTTAGAGATAGTACATTCCAATGACTTAAATATTATATTTATTAAATAAATCTATCAAAAAATATATAGGATATAAAAGAAAGTGATCCAAAAAAGAGATCACATAGGAAATGACCTACACTGGTCCAGATAAGTTGACATGTAGTACAAATAGATATAAACAGATATTGTACAATATAATGAAAAACCCAACAAGTGGGGCAAACTAACGGCTAGATTTAGAGTTTTGTCGGTAAAGACCCGCGTAGCTAACGCTGTTTTTTTCTCCCCCGCACCTTTTAAATACCGCTGGTATTTAGAGTTCACAGAAGGGCTGCATTAGGCTCCAAAAAGGGAGCGTATAGCATATTTACCGCCACTGCAACTCTCAATATTAGCGGTGCTTACGGACGCGGCTAGCTTCAAAAACGTGCTCGTGCACGATTCCCCCATAGGAAACAATGGGGCCGTTTGAGCTGAAAAAACCTAACGCAAAAAAGCAGCGTTCAGCTCCTAACGCAGCCCCATTGTTTACTATGGGGAAACACTTCCTAAGTCTGCACCTAACACCCTAACATGTACCCCGAGTCTAAACACCCCTAACCTTACACTTATTAACCGCTAATCTGCCGCCCCCGCTATCGCTGACCCCTGCATATTTTTTTTAACCCCTAATCTGCCGCTCTGTACACCGCCACCACCTACATTATCCCTATGTACCCCTAATCTGCTGCCCCTAACACCGCTGACCCCTATATTATATTTATTAACCACTAATCTTCCGCCCCCAATGTTGCAACTACCTACCTACACTTATTAACCCCTAATCTGCCGACCGGACCTCACCGCTACTATAATAAAGTTATTAACCCCTAAAGCTAAGTCTAACCCTAACACCCCCCTAAGTTAAATATAATTGTTATCTAACTAAATAAATTATTTCTTATTAAATAAATTATTCCTATTTAAAACTAAATACTTACCTGTAAAATAAACCCTACTATAGCTACAATATAAATTATAATTATATTGTAGCTATTTTAGGATTTATATTTATTTTACAGGCAACTTTGTATTTATTTTAACTAGGTACAATAGCTATTAAATAGTTAATAACTATTTAATAGTTACCTAGTTAAAATAATTACAAAATTACCTGTAATATATCCTAACCTAAGTTACAACTAAACCTAACACTACACTATCAATAAATAAATTAAATAAAATACCTACAATTATCTACAATTAAACCTAACACTACACTATCAATAAATTAATTACATAAAATACCTACAAATAAATACAATTAAATAAACTAACTAAAGTACAAAAAATAAAAAAGAACTAAGTTACAAAAAATAAAAAAATAATTTACGAACATTAGAAAAATATAACAACAATTTTAAAATAATTACACCTACTCTAAGCCCCCTAATAAAATAACAAAGCCCCCCAAAATAGAAAAATTCCCTACCCTATTCTAAAATAAAAATAGAAAAGCTCTTTTTACCTTACCAGCCCTTAAAAGGGCCTTTTGCGGGGCATGCCCCAAAAAATTCTGCTCTTTTGCCTGAAAAAAAAACATACAATACCCCCCCAACATTACAACCCACCACCCACATACCCCTAATCTAACCCAAACCCCCCTTAAATAAACCTAACACTAAGCCCCTGAAGATCTTCCTACCTTATCTTCACCATGCCGGGTATCACCGATCGGTCCAGAAGAGCCTCCGAAGTCTTCATCCAAGCCCAAGCGGGGGCTGAAGAGATCCATCATTGGGCTGAAGAGGTCCATCATCGGGCTGAAGAGGTCCATCATCGGGCTGAAGTCTTCATCCTATCCGGGCAGAAGAGGACATCCAGACCGGTAAACATCTTCATCCAAGCCGCATCTTCTATCTTCATCCATCCGGAGCGGAGTGGAGCCATCTTCTTCCAGCTGATGCAGATCCATCCTCTTCTGTCGACGCCTACTCGCTGAATGACTGTTCCTTTAAATGACGTCATCCAAGATGGCATCCCTCAAATTCCGATTAGCTGATAGGATTTTATCAGCCAATTGGAATTAAGGTAGGACAATTCTGATTGGCTGATGGTATCAGCCAATCAGATTCAAGTTCAATCCGATTGGCTGATCCAATCAGCCAATCAGATTGAGCTTGCATTCTATTGGCTGATCGGAACAGCCAATAGAATGCAAGCTCAATCTGATTGGCTGATTCCATCAGCCAATCAGAATTTTCCTACCTTAATTCCGATTGGCTGATAGAATCCTATCAGCCAATCGGAATTTGAGGGACGCCATCTTGGATGACGTCATTTAAAGGAACCGTCATTCGGCGAGTAGGAGTCGGTAGAACGGTAGAAAAGGATGGATCCGCGTCAGCTGGAAGAAGATGGCTCTGCTCCGCTCCAGATGGATGAAGATAGAAGATGCAGCTTGGATGAAGATGTCTACCAGTCCAGATGTCCTCTTCTGCCTGGATAGGATGAAGACTTCAGCCCGATGATGGACCTCTACAGCCGCCGCTTGGATCAAGACTTCAGCCCGATGATGGATCTCTTCAGCCCAATGATGGACCTCTTCAGCCCGATGATGGATCTCTTCAGCCCCCGCTTGGGCTTGGATGAAGACTTCAGAGGCTCTTCTGGACCGATCGATGATACCCGGCGTGGTGAAGATAAGGTAGGAAGATCTTCAAGGGCTTAGTGTTAGGTTTATTTAAGGGGGGTTTGGGTTAGATTAGGGGTATGTGGGTGGTGGGTTGTAATGTTGGGGGGGGTATTGTAAGTTTTTTTTTTTTCAGGCAAAAGAGCAGAATTCTTTGGGGCATGCCCCGCAAAAGGCCCTTTTAAGGGCTGGTAAGGTAAAAGAGCTTTTCTATTTTTATTTTAGAATAGGGTAGGGATTTTTTTTTATTTTGGGGTCCTTTGTTATTTTTTTAGGGGGCTTAGAGTAGGTGTAATTAGCTTAAAATTGTTTTAATATTTTTCTAATGTTTGTAAATTATTTTTTTATTTTTTGTAACTTCGTTCTTTTTTATTTTTTGTACTTTAGTTAGTTTATTTAATTGTATTTATTTGTAGATATTTGTATGTAATTAATTTATTGATAGTGTAGTGTTAGGTTTAATTGTAGATAATTGTAGGTATTTTATTTAATTTATTTATTGATAGTGTAGTGTTAGGTTAAATTGTAACTTAGGTTAGGATTTAATTTACAGGTAATTTTGTAATTATTTTAACTAGGTAGCTATTAAATAGTTATTAACTATTTAATAGCTATTGTACCTGGTTAAAATAAATACAAAGTTACCTGTAAAATAAATATTAATCCTAAAATAGCTACAATATAATTATAATTTATATTGTAGCTATATTAGGGTTTATTTTACAGATAAGTATTTAGTTTTAAATAGGAATAATTTATTTAATAAGAGTTAATTTATTTTGTTAGATAAAAAATATATTTAACTTAGCGGGGTGTTAGTGTTAGGGTTAGACTTAGCTTTAGGGGTTAATAAATTTATTATAGTAGCGGTGAGGTCCGGTCTGCAGATTAGGGGTTAATACTTGAAGTTAGGTGTCGGGGATGTTAGGGAGGGCAGATTAGGGGTTAATTCTATTTATTATAGGGTTATTGAGGCAGGAGTGAGGCGGATTAGGGGTTAATAACTTTATTATAGTAGTGGTGAGGTCCGGTTGGCAGATTAGGGGTTAATAAGTGTAGGTAGGTGGTGGCGACATTGGGGGCGGCAGATTAGGGGTTAATAAATATAATATAGGGGTCGGCGGTGTTAGGGGCAGCAGATTAGGGGTACATAGGGATAACGTAGGTTGCGGCGATGTGCGGTCGGCAGATTAGGGGTTAAAAATTTTTAATAGAGTGGTGGCGATGTGGGGGGGACTCGGTTTAGGGGTGCATAGGTAGTTTATGGGTGTTAGTGTACTTTAGAGCACAGTAGTTAAGAGCTTTATGAACCGGCATTATCCCATAAAGCTCTTAACTCCTGGCTTTTTGCTGCGGCTGGAGTCTTGTCGTTCGATTTCTAAAGCTCACTTCAGCCAAGACTATAAATACCGGCGTTAGAAAGAAGTCGCGGCTGCAAAGTGAGCATTAGACCTTTACCTACACGACTCTAAATACCAGCGGTAGCCCATAACCAACGTTAGGAGCCCCTAACGCTGGTTTTGATGGCTAACGCCAAACTCTAAATCTTGCCGTATTCCTTTTAGATACCACAAATATAAACTGTATCAACAGTATCTAACAAGTGATACACAGATGTGATAAACTGTTACAAAGGAAAAAATGTATCAACAGAAAAATGTATGATAAATGTATGAAAAAATAAAAAAAATATGAAAAATATATATAAATGGTGTCCGGACAATATATGTAAATGTGTATACGTGAAAAAATAGAAAATAAATAAAAATAAAAATAAAATTAAAATTAAATGTCCAGGCACCTGGCGGTGTAATCCACGCGCTAAGCCCTGAACGCAGAGGCTGCTACCTGGACGGCAAGAACCACACGCTGCCGGAACACACAGTGGAAATTCCAGCCCACTGCAAAGAGACCCCCTGCTCTAAAGAGGAGTGTAATCCTAACATATCACATTGCAAATCGGGAGGATTTACCTGTGCAACTGATGGAGAAAAATACAAAGCTGCACACCCGATAAACCCCCTGACAGTCTGCTTCATACTGCTGTCCCCTTCTAGCCTTTCTCGTTTACAACTCTCCCCTCTCCGTGTAGACTCTGTGGACTTACTGCTTGTGGCCACGGAGGAGTGCAGGATCGCGCCCGGGTGGGCTCGGGAGCCAGGTGAAGGCCCGAGGACTGCCCCTCCTCCCCCACCGGTGCTGTGTTGGAGGAGGTGTTTGCAGGAGCCAGCTGTATTGTTGCTCCAGAGGGATCCTCAGCACGGAAACTCTCCTCAGACCCCTCGCGAGAGGACGGTCTGCTCAGCGCCTGTATTGGTGGTGCCACTCTCGGACCCGGTCCAAGGGTTACTACCGGACCCCCTCCCCCCCACCGGTGCTGCGTGGGAGGAGGTGGGTTTGAGAAGACAGAAGGGTATGCTTCCCAGGCGTCACGGATTAGGATCCAGGAGCCTCCCCCATTCCTCAGTGGCCAACGGAGAGGGCTCAAGACCAGAGGATACTCTTTAGACTGCAATCCCTAAAAAGGACACCGGAGGGTGAGTGTAACGAACAAAGTCAACCATTGTGTCCCTGTAAATTCTGGGACTTTTCCTGAAAAACTCTCAAAAAGAAAAAGGGAAGGGAAAGAAGGAAAGGGGCTTGGCAAGAAGGGGGGACAGAGGCACAAGTTCTGCATAAGCTGGACTGAATCACTGAGACTAACACTGAGGCTAAAATACTCCTTTATTTGGTTAAAGTATATTACGCTAATATACACTTTTGGGATAAACCCTCAGAAAATAAGGCATAGTTTGTGGGACTTTTAAACTACAAAGCACTAATAAAAAACCTAAAGAAACCGAAGCAGGGGCAAATTAAAGACTCACACTAAAGGGGGAAAGGAAAGAGATCAATCAAACAGAGAAAAAGGGAAAAGAAGAAGAAACAGAGTATAATGCTACTAGAAGATACAGTTACAACAATAAGCAACACTCTGTCCCTTTTTTTTTTTTAAATAGCACAAACTGAAAAGAGGGAAAAAGCAACATTAATTGCTCCTGCTATGAGTTCAGAATATTAAACTTTCTATCTTACTGAATAGAAAGGACTGCTACTGTACAATTTGTTTGTTTGTTTTTTTCTTTCTCTGGGTTTTTTCTTTTTTTTTCTTTTTTTACATAAGAACCACCTGTGACCTGCCAAATTGTATATAGAACTTATATAGTGGGGTTGTGTCCATCTTTAATGTTTTTGTTGTCACTATTATTAACACTGCTAATTCACTGTCTAAGTCTAAAATAACGCTGTGTAATAACTTAGGGTACCTTTATATAACTTGGTTACAAAGGGTCTTTGTCTGTTTGCTGCAAGCTAAGCTACCATGTTTATGCACAGGCTCTTGAAATACTGGGCCAAAATCACTAATCTCAGAAGTTTCTGCTAGTTGCAGACAATATATTCCTTTCTTTTCTGTGTGCATATATTTTGTTAAATCATACCTAATTACAGCCAGGTTAATAAGTACGCATCATAACTACATTAAAAAAAAAACAACAACAATAAAGCACCTGGCCCAAAAATAAAAATGGTGAAGGAAAAGGGAAAGGAAAGGTAGGGGAGAAGAGAGGGGGGAAGGGAAAGGAAGAGAAAGAGTAAATCCCTGTTTATAGGTGGTGCTGAAGGCTGAAGAGGTTAACAAAACTTGCTAAAAAGGTTATTGCACAAGAAACACTGAAAGCTTGTTTAATCATTGACATAACTGCACTGCGGGCTAGTTACATATATATATATATTTTTTTTTTATTTATTTATTTTTTTGTGATAAGTCTGGGTAGACGCTCTGACAGGTCCTCTATCAGGGTCTTGCAAGACAAGTTCCTAGCCGTATTTTATTGACATCCGATTGCTGGGTAAAACTAAGCCGAGTTTCATAATACCTTGTGGCCTGTGTTTTTTTTTCTCAATTAGCTCCCTACTAAAAGAGATTCAAGGCAGCGATTTAACACCACAGCTAATCTAAATCTAAACCTAAAAAAACAGTAAAGGAGCTGATCTTGAAGGCTGAGGCCACACACTATTCGAAGATCAGAAAAGAGTAACATACGCTGTCTGCAGAAAAATCGACTAAAAATATAAATGTGTTGGTTATGCAAAACAGGGATAAGATAACAAGTCAATGTCTAGAATTGTAATCAACTCTAAGTAAAGTTATCCGTATTCATATACACATACTGATTTTGCTACTTGAGCATATACAGAGATATAACATAATCTGCACCAAGAGAACTAATATAATTTCACACAATTGATATCCCCTATCTAACTGTTCTATCTTAGCTAATTATAAGTAAAATCTATCTGGCGTGGATTAACCCATACAAAGAGGTTTCTATCTTATTTGGATCTCATTCAGAGATATAACATAATCTGTATTAAGGGAATAGATTTTTCACACCCTGTATCGAAATTTCTCACTCAATAGATCCTAACTTGTGATAAGGAAGGCCTCCAGCAACTAGATCAGAGAGAAACTGACTAATTAAATATATACTCATAGAGGAGAAGGCTAGAGAGGAAAAAAAAGGAAAGTAAGATAAGGAGCATTCAACATATTTACTTTTTTTCACATTTTCATAATTATTTTTGGCACACCCCTTTCCCACACAACACGCACTCCCTTTTTTCCCCCTTTTTCCCCCTTTTTCCCCCATTTTTTTTTTTTTTTCTCACAATTTATACACAATTATTAATATATGGATAAATTTTTTTCCACAAACACAAAAACTCCCCCCACTAATATGGCTGGGAGGCAGAGAGAAAAAAGAAATAAAACCACAGCAGAGACCACAGTAGACACCCTCACTGTCAGTCCAAACGCTCCACAGATCAATGAATCATTAAACCTACAAGCATTAGTCACAAGCATTTCGGAGGCCCTGACACCAAAATTTGATCTTTTAAGAAATGAAATCAAACAGGACATAAACACACTTACAGCAGAAATTTGTCAGTTCTCTAACAGATTAACAGAAGCAGAACAAAGGATCTCAGATTTAGAAGATAACACAACAATCCATAAGACCAAGATAGATACAATGAATGATAAACTTATAAAAATACAGATAAAGCTAGAAGATTTAGAGAATCGTGCTAGACGCAGCAATTTCAGAGTAATAGGAGTGCCCGAACAGAAGCAATACGAAGACCTTGATAAATTGTTAACTACAACATTGCCACAATTGTTACAAATCCCACAAACACATCCAAAGATAGTGCTCGAGAGAGCTCATAGAATAGGATGGCAAAAACCAGACAGAGAGGATGCCAGACCCAGGCCAATAATAGCCAAAGTATTAAATTATCAAGACAAACTACTAATATTACAATATTTTAAAAAGAATCAGCCTATAATGCTGGGGGGTACTAAAATTATGATTTTTCAGGATTTCTCAGCAGAGACTTCTGCTAAAAGAAGGGAATTGGCCCCACTATGCACTAAGCTGATAAATCAGGGACATCGCGCCACTATTATATACCCAGCAAGATTGAGAATAACAATTAATAATGAGACACATTTTTTGACTCCGCTAGAGAAGTGGAGAAACATGTTACCCAGCAGTTAACAATGGAACA